>NC_092876.1:273720372-274087872 GCF_028372415.1 Notamacropus eugenii
TTCTCTAGCTCCTTTTACAGATAAGAAAATTGAGGTAAACAGGGTTAAGTGACTTTCCCAGGGTCACACAGCTAGCAAGTATCTGAGACCAGATTTGAACTCAGGAAAATGAGTCTTCCTGACTCTAGACCTGTTAAGCACTACCTTAATGGAGGATTTCTTTACAATGTGTAGAATCCAACCCTCTTCCAATAATCTTAGAAAATCATCCCTGTAGATAGAGATTAAGTCAACTATAAAGTAGTGATAAAAACAAATTAAAAATTTAAAGGCATTGAATTAAAAGCTCTTCTAATGGGACACTGCATGAATATAGATATATCCATAAAACTACATTACCAGTACTGGAAGAAAAATTTTTTAAAAATATGACTAGATAATGGAAGTTCCACAGTATCATTTGTCAATGACATTGTCACTAAAAAGGATGGTTGGAGCATCAATTGAATGATATTGTTCACCCTCACTTTGTAATAAAGGAGTTTGGTATTTTAGGAAGATGTTTATTGGAATGCTCATGGAACAACACACTAAAGCCGAAATAATAATAATGCCATATTTGAAGCTTGAATTGCCTCAAGTGGATAAATGTGCCAGTAGCAAAAGCTAGCATGTAAAACAGACTAGTTTTGTTGTTCTTGGGGAGTGGTGGTTTTTTGGTATTGAAACTATCCTCAAGACTTAATTGTCTTAAGAGACTAAGGCTTGACCATTAACAGTTTCTTGGTGGCCTAAGTACAACATCCAAGTCTCAAGGAAACAGGAGTTGCTTTCTCTCAGATCTGATTTGTGCACCAGTATGGACAATATAGAGGCAGAGACACTGTTCAACTCTACTGTATCTTTGCCAAGTGTCCTTTCCATTTTCTGCCTAAGTAAACCTCCATTTGTTAATGCTTGGGTGGCCAATGTCTAACTAGAGGTACACGCTAGCTAGAATCAGACCTGGCCTACAAATTAAGAAATTATCCAGTAAATGTCATGGTTGGTTTTGGTTTTGTTTTCTGTATCTGCTGCTCTGATTTTGACTCTGTGGAATAAGATGACCCTCCCATGTTAAGCTCTGTCAGGATCCCCATGCCAAGACCACCCATCTCTTTTATTCCTCTTTTTTTACTATTAGGAGGCACCCTGTTTTCCAGAACTAAGGCCCAGCAAGCAAGCTGTGCCCTGAGCTTGGCATAAGCACAATCCTTTGTGCTCACCCTCTGGATGAACTCTGCTTCAGCAAAATCTCAGAATTGTGTCTGCACCAGCCCCAGCTGGTCCCTGAGCTTGGACAAACACCTGCAGGATCCATGTTCCAGTCATGAAGCCCTCCTGTGAATCAAATATGCTAGTTGTTGCTCTAGTTACCCCTCATTGTCACAGCTACACCTCACTACAAAACCACCACTTTATGTATTGAAGTTTAGCCTCACTAATGTGGGTCTCCTCCTAGAGAAGGCCCCAACACACGTCTAGTTTCCAACTTGTAACAGAATAGAGAAAGTTTTTTGCTTATGACCACTGTTAGCTCTTTGGTTTTATTTTTATTTTATTTTTTGAGTTAACTGGCTTGTGATAACCTGTGTATGAGCTCTTTGGTGTTTTCAGAGTTAACAGTGGCTGCACATCCTCGGTTACTCTTTGGTCATTTGTTTTCGGAGTTGACAGCTCATTATCTGTGATCTCATTTTGTTTAGTAGTTTTTCAATTGTGTGACTCTTCATGATCCCATTTGGGGTTTACCATACAGCACAGATAAGGGAACTGAGGTAAATAGGTTAAGTGACTTGCCCAGGGTAACAGAGCTGGGAGGTGTCTGAGGTCAGATTTAAACTCAGAAAGATGAGTTCCTGACTCCAGGCCCAGCACTTTATTCACTGTGCCATCTAGCTGCCTAGCTTATTTATCTCATGACCAAGGCTTGCTAACTCAAGCTTTGACTGGCGCTACCAATGCTCAGCCTCCTTTCCTTTCTGATTGGAAGGCTGGAGGGTGGAGCACCAAACTCCTTCTCATGCCTTCCTTTACAGAGGGCAAAATCAGACTTTTCAGCTCACTCCCTTCTGTGCCTGCTACTCTGCCTGGTTTCAATTTCGTGGAACAAATTCCTCCAGAGCAGAGAACCCCTGGTTCTTCCAAATCCTTTGCTGCCTCCTGTTGGGTATGGTCTCCATCATTATATTGCAAGCCCCTTGAGGGTGGGAAGTGTCTTCCTTTTTTATTAATTTTATCCAAAGCATTAACTTCTGGGCAGCTAGGCGGCACACTGGCTAGAGTAGCAAGTCTGAAGTTAGGAAGATGAGTTCAAATCCAGCCTCAGACACTAACCAGCTATGTGACCCTGGGCAAGTCACCCCTGTTTGCCTCAGTTTCCTCAGTAAAATGAGCTGCAGAAGCAAATAGCAAAGAAGTCCAGTATCTTTGCCAGGAAATTCCCAAATGGGGTCACAAAGAGTCTGAACAGCAGCAGCAATATCCGAAGCACTTAGCACAGCGCCTGGCTCATAGCAGGTTCTTAATACACTAGATTGAATTAGAGATGTCACTAGTGTACTGCTTTTGAAAGAGACAGTAGGTATGTCTGTTATTAGTCTATTTAACTATATGAAAAATTATATATAATATATAAACTATATATGATGTGTAATATATATTATTATATATTATAAATTATATATGATATGTAATATATTTAACATATTGCATATATAAACATATACGTAATGTATTATATATAATATGTATAATACATGAGAATGTAAAGATGAAGCTGATTGACTTATTAAAACCTGGGTAGATGGGAAGGTGGACTCTTTTTTTTAAGTTTTATTCCTGCCTTTTATTTTTATGCCATAGTCATTTTTTCATATGCTACTTTCCGTTCATCCCCAGTCTACTTTAAAAAAAAAGAGTTAAGAAAAACCAACTGACACAAGGAACCCATTTGATTGTATATGTAACATTCTGCACCCATAATTTCCCATGTCTCTATCAAGAAGCGAGCAGCATATTTCATCATCGGTTTTTAAAGATCACTTGGCCATTACAGTTAACCTGAGGTAAGTTAGCTTCCTTTTATCATTGTTTTACATCGTTGCAGTTATTAAACATATTATTTTTCTGATTATACTTATTTCACACCACATCATATAGACTATACATACAGATCTTCCCATGTTTCTTTGACTTTCTCATATTCACTATTTATTACAGAATAATAACAGTTCATTAGATTCAAACATCAAAATTTCTTCAGCCAATATTAATGGGAGGCCAATTTGTTTCCAGTTTTTTGCTATGACACAAAGTGCTATTTTAAGTATTTTGGTGTGTATGGGGTTTTTATTTCTATCTTTGACCTCCTTGGAATGTATTCATAGTAGCAGGACCACTGGTTCAAAGGGGATAAACAATTCAGTGATTTTTCTCACATAATTCCAAATTACTTTCAAGATGGGTGGACCCATTTACAGCTCCAGAAACAATATATTACATCAACGTGCCTGTCTTTTCACAATTTCTCCAACATTGACTTCTTCCATCTTTTATCATTTTTGCAACTTTGCTGAATGTGAGATGAAACTTTATTTTGATTTGCATTGTCTTGCAAAATTTTGCCTCACGAGAGGCATCATGGATAGGGAGCTGAGGACATCTAGATTCAGTTCCTGCTATTGAAACATACTGGCTATGCTAGCATGGATGAATCATTTACCCAATCAAGGATTTAGGCAATGTTCTAGGTCTATGTTGCAGAGAAGTAGAGGAGATTTCCTTCATTGGTAGAGATAATTTTTTTTACTATACCTTCCTTGCTCAGTTCTCTGTACCAGTAAAATCAGAGACCAATCCTTATCCTATGATTTAGATTATTCTTTCTTGTACTTTTTAATCACATTTCTTCTCCTGAAAACTTCAAATCTTTTAATTACTTGTCTGTTGGGATAATTCTTGGTCTTGCATAATTAATGTCAATCCCACAGGTCCATAGCTAATTCAAAGACATCTCTCATGAATTGGAAATTCTGAAACCAAATTATAGCCAGGATTGAAACAGTATTAAGAGAGATTTGACCCAGAAATTATGTAAGGTCAGACTGTACCAAAACTTCGGAAGCTATAGTCTACAAAAGGCCCTTGCAAGTATTTCTCATTGCTACCATCCCTCTCCATCTGAAGTAATCTAGAATGCTACTTGAAGAAGCTACCTAAGTGCGCTGTAATGATCTTTTGTGCAGCTATCTAATGCATCTTTGTAGAGAAAAAGCAAATATTTGCAAGACCAGATGACTCAAATTAGAAAGAGACATGCTGGAATAAAAACAGTTCTATATACTACTCTATCATGAGAAAGGAATAGGTCCCAATTATATCTACTGCATATAGTCCAGTTTTTTAAAAAATGTGGTAATGAGTAGAGGCATTTTTTCCTTTTACTTCCTTTCTTGCTACCACTTCTTTATAAGGGTGATTTCATAATTTTTATAAAATTGGTTTTTTTTGTTTTATACAATTTTATTAAAGATACAGAATTCTTTTTTGTGAAGAAGATACTATAAAAATATTTCTTTTTCTCCTGTTGTCTTTTCTTCTCTTTCTTCTTGTTTTGATCATAGTGAGCTTATATGCTTCCCCATCTCCCCACTGCCCCCTTCCTGATATTTGACACACTAGCTCCTTACCTTTTTTTCTCAGAGATCTTTCTCATTTTCTGAGGTCTAAGAAAATTAGAAACTCTCTTCCTTTTTAAAAAATTTTTGCCTAAGTGGAAACTCCAGTGTCCCCCAGAAAAAATAATACACCTGGACTTGAGAACAATATAGTCATTATTCTGTTTTTTCTTCTAGGAAATCCATTCTAGGAAATCAGCAGCCCCCACATTCTGTCTTTGTGTGAATGTAGGCACATCTTCTTCCTCACATGAACTTTAGCCCTGTTCAGCTCCTTTTAGTGTATATGTCTTCTTTTTCTCCCTGTGGCTAGTGTAATTTACTATTAAAAGCTGTTAGCACCAAGTTTCTAAATCATAGCAGTTATTTCACTGAGCTAAGCAAGGCTCCTTTGGATGTTAGCACATTTGTCTTTGAGCTAAAATTTTCCCAGTAGGATCAATGACCAATCCTATATGCTCAATAAATATTCATTTTCACTTTCAAAGAAAGATCTATGTGAGTTGTTAGGTATGATCAGCAGAGACATACCATTGAAAAGTTAAAAGAACCTAAGTTCAAAAATAAATGAATGAATGTGTGAAAAAAGAGGTATATGTTCATGATAGTAGTCATGCTAAAAGACTGGAGACAGGTTGCATAAGCTGGGCCACTTTCCAACTCCTGAGTGCACTCTTTATAGCCTGGCTTCAATACTGTATATGAGACACTCAGCATTGTGGATTTCTCCAACATCAAACACACCCATAGCCAACTGTAAATATTGTACATGAAAACATACCAGAGCCATCTAAAGATTTTTTTTAAATGACTTGTGATTTCAGATGACGTGATCCTAGTGACTTGGTGTGGGTTTCTCTTGGCCCTCTCTTTCATCTTCACCTGGCTTTCTGTGCCTGATTGCTCTCCACTGTGTGCTTATAGTGTAGGGGAAGCTAGCTCAATGAGGGTAATGGAGGAAAAAGAACAGGGAGAGGAAAATAGAGAAGTGACAACTTTTCTTGTGAATAATAGTTCCATTTTTACTTGAAAAATGCCTAAAAGTAGGCAGTGTAGTCCACTGGAAAGAAGCCCTGGGTTAAGAGTCAGAAGAAATGGTTTCTACACCTAGCTCCATCACTCATGTTCAATGTCACCCTAGTTAAGTCATTTTTTCTCTGTAGAATTCAATTTCTCCATCTTTAAACTAGAGTACTGGAAGTGATGGGGAGGTAGGTGACACAGTAGATAGCACACCAGGCCTGGAGTCAGGAAGACTCATCTTCCTGAGTTCAAATCTGGCCTCAGACACTTATTAGTTGTGTGCCTCTGGGCAAGTTGCTGAACCCTGTTTGCCTCAGTGAGCTAAAGAAGGAAATGACAAACCATTCTAGTATCTGTGCCAAGAAAACCCCAAATAGGGTCACGAAGAGTCAGGCACAACTAAATAACAGCAACTAGAAATGCTGCTCCTAGTGTGAAAAGTCCTTCAAAAGTAAATGCATAAAAGTATTCATATTAGTCTATCCAACCATATGAACAGTTCTATATGATATGTAAGGATGGAATGTAAGGGTGGAGTTGATTGGTTTACTCAAACAGGTCACAGCACACCAATTAAAGTAAATAATGAGATGCTCTGATACTTCAACCAGGAGGAAAGGATTATTCATGGGCTTTAATTTTGGTCAATCATAGGTTTTAGACTAAGTTCAAAAATCCTTGGAACTGGAGTGACGTTACATAGGAATTTTGGGGGGGGAGGGTAGGTTGAGGAAGCTTGGTGAAGGCCCAGGGGTCATCAAGCTAGTTAGAACAGAAGTCACTGGAGTTGGATCAAGTATGACAATGAAATAAAACTCCTGAGGAGAAACTGCCTGAGCAGGAGAAGAGTCAGATTTGACTTTGGCTTGTCTCTTTCCTCCTTCCCTTTTGTCCAGAGCAGGCTGTTATAGCACAAAAAGATGTTGGATCTCTCATCTTCCCATTTCATGCAACATCCCTAGATAAGTTTATGGCAGTGTCTGCATTGGGATCCAAGGACAGTCTGGTCATAGATTCATGGTTCCACAAAGAATCTAGCAAAGAGTACCCCATGAAAAGAATTTCTAGCAACCAGAGGCATGAGGTTTTTGCCAATATGTGCTATATAAAGTGTACACTTGCAGTAGAGTCATGTCAGACTTTCGTTCTTTTTTTAAAATTTATTTTATTGTTATTTCTAAATTTTTCTTTTATTTTCAATTCATGGAACAAAACAAGCATTTCCATAACAGTGCAATAAAAAGAGGATTGCACATGAAACTGCAAATCTACCCTATTCAACTTGCTGCTCCCTCCAAATAAACAACAAAATTATCATATAAATTTCTTTTTTTCTTTCCTCCCCACCTTTGCCCTAGAGATGGCTACTATTATGAACAAATAGGCTCTATCAGTTCACTAAATTGTCAACTGATATTATTCAGAGCATATTGGTAGAGGCTTCAGCTGGTGTCATTAGAGAATCACCCCAGACTCCTCATGAATACCTCAGAACTCCCATGAAGAGATGTACACTTCATATGATACCCAAGATTCATCTGTGAGAGGAACTGGGCTTGTTGTTGTTCAGTTGTTTCAGTCATGTTCAATTCTTCATGACCCCATTTGGGGTTTTCTTGAGAAAGATACTGGAGTGGTTTGCTCCAGCTCATTTTATAGATGAGGAAATGGAGGTAAACAGGGGTTAAATGACTTGCCCAGGGTCACACATCTAGTAAATGTCTGAAGGCAGATTTGAACTTAGGTCTTCCTGATTCTAGGCCTGGTGCGCTATCCACTGCGCCATCTAGCTTTCCCTGAAATTGGGATGAGGATTCTTAAAGCTTATTATAGGAGACAGATAGAGAGAGAGAGAGAGAGAGAGAGAGAGAGAGAGAGAGATTGACAGATAGTTCCTCTTGACCATATCTTTAATGTAAGTTACTGGAGGGTAGGGACTATAATATTTCTTTTGTATTCTCTCTCCAGATATTTTACACACACACACGCACACGCGCACACACATACACACACACACACACACACACACACACACACACACACACACACACACACACACACACACACACACACCCTGGATGCACTGAAGACTGCATACACATTGATATCTCTTAAGGAAAATCCCAGAGAAAACAGTCATATTTTGTCTATTTTAATCTTGAGCTTAGAAGCAAAAAAAAAATCCTTTCCAAGAAAGGTCTAGAAAAAGTTTTCTGTTGGGAGCGTATCTTAACCTAGTTTCCTTTGTCATGTTTAGAATTTCTACCTAGTAAGCGCATTCCTTCCTTGTATAATGAGCTCACTGAGGGACTATGAGAGCTCCATCAGCCCAGGCCCAGAAGTGGATCCAGTGGCCAATAACAGCAACGGTAATCATGACAGAGCCCATGGTGATAAAAACACTGGGAGAATTCTTCTTGCTTTCCCCAAGCACGCCCCAGAGAGTCTGTACATCACATAAATACACAAATGAGGATCCCTAGCTAACAATGATATTTGGAATATCTTTTAGAGAGACCTTTATCCTCCAAGGAAAATGAAGTACTTTGGGAATTATTATCTGTGCTCAGTGAGATGTCTGGATTGCCCTGGTCAGAACTCAGCTGAAGTATTTCATGTCATCCTGGACATCACATTTTAGAAAGAGCTTTGTCAATCTGGTGTGTGTCCAATGTAAAATGATTAGAATAGAGAGACTCCTGGAGAACATGTCATATGAGAACTGGCTGAAGAAACTGAAGGATGTTTAGCCTGAAGAAGAGATTATTCAAACAGGATGAGATTGCTGTTATCAAATATTTGTCATATGTCAGAAGAATAGGTTTGAGTTGCTTGGCCCTAGAGGGCAAAACTAGAAGCAGTAAATACACCTTTAAAGAGACAGATTTCAGCTCAATATAAGGAGGAACGTTCTAGCAGTTAGAGATATTCAGCCAGAGAATGTGTTTGCCATCAAATCTTCTTGTCAGGGATGTTGTGTGGATGCCTCAGGCAGGGATTGTATTAGACTAGGGGTGCTTAACCTTTTCTGTTATTGACCCCTTTGACACTTTGGTGAAACCTATGAACCTTTTTTTTGGAATAATGCAGTTTTTTTTAAAAATTTATAATTGAAGGACATGCTAAATTTCATTTAGAAATTAGTGAAAACAAAGATGTAAATTTTTCCCATCCAAGTTCATAGGCCCCATAAACTCCATTCAGGCACATCTGGATAAAGTTAGCTCTAGGGTCCCTTCTGACTCTGTGCCTCTGTGAATCTAAGACTCCTTTCACACGTGCATTTCTTATCTCCATGTTTTTGCATTGGCTGTCCCCCATGCCTGGAAAACACTCTCTCCTCATCTCTATCTCTTGGAATCCCTAGTTGTTTTTTCCTTTTAAAACTTCTTTTAAGATCTTAATGCTTAAGATCCTGAGGCTTCCAGGGACAAGTGCTTTCTCTCCCTGAACTCCTTGTATTTATTTTACATCTATTTGGTATATACTCTTATATGGACACATCTTCCTTGTTAAAATGTAAGTTCTGTGATGTAAAAAGATTAAGAGATATTTTCTGGGTAATTAATCATTTTATTAATAATTCTACCATTTATTAATAAAAGGAATGATGATTTGGTCATCTGTCTTAGACTAAAGATAATCATGGCAGTGGGCTCACATTACGTACATGCCCTCGGAAGAGAAGTTGTTCCAGAGGGTGGCGATCAACTCTGATTGGTTAACAATTAATGATAGATATTCTAATAAGGGCCTGGGAGAGTGGCATCATCTCCCTTTTGAACAAAGGGGCTGACTACCTCTAGACCCAGACTACCCACAGCCTTGGGCAACCTAGGCAGAGGATCTGCCTCCGCTCAAATTTAGCTTGAGTGGAATATAATGGGCAAGAATTCATTTTCGTTTACAAATCTGATCTAGCTGAGTGGAGAAGCAATACTCAGAATGAAGAGAATGTTAATCCTGTTTTCCATAAGCTCTGTCCTTGAGAGACAGGGAAATAAGACAGAGAAAAACTTGGATCCCCCTAATTTTAATAACTAACTATTAATATGAGAGAGAAATAATCATTCTCTCAGCTCCTTGAGGTCAGAAACGGTCTTATTTTGTATCTGTGTATCCTCAGCATCTAGCATATAGTAGATGCTTAATTAATGCTTGTTGATTGAATAGTTGGACTTGATGAATTAAAGAGCTGAGCATATCCTGATTCCAGGGTTCTAAGTTACCAAGCATTTTGATCTGACACTGTGTGTTGTGTTGAAGGTAAAGAAAAGTGATTACTTAGGCATTAATTATACCTGTGACAGTGTCAGATGGGGAGGTTGGAGAACATCAGAAAAAGCAAGCCTATTGGAAACAGCTTCAGGAAATGATGGTTTATGTGCTGATGTCAACGTACCTTGTTTCAATGTAGAAGGTTCTGAGTCAATACTGCTAACAGGATTTATAAGAAGCATATGAGGAAAGGGTTTTAGAAACAGGTGGCAAATCACTTGGCCACAAACTGGAGGGAGCAGCTGTGAGGAGGCAGCATGGCATTATAAAAATAGCATTTGATTTGGAGTCTGGAAACCTGGTTCTAGTCCTGGTTTTGTCCACAGTCAGGTCTTTGAAATTAAGCAGATCATTTCATCCCTCTATGCTCCATCTGTAAAATGAGAAAGAAAGTTGAACTTAGCAATGATTAAAGTCTCTCACAGTTCTAAAATAGTGTCTTTCTGCCCCTAGACTATGTGACACACTTGGAAGAGGCTGAGGAATTGAGAGGACCTGTGCTCGACTGGGGTTTAGAGGACTCGGTGCTTCTACAGACTTGGCTGTGTGAATTTGAACAATTACCTTTCCTCCTTTGGACCATAGTGACCTCATTGGTGAATTGAGGGGGTTGGATTAGGTGGTCTCTAAAATAACTTCCAGTTCTAAATCTGTGATCATATGATCTCAAGAACTTAGAAGTCAAACCTAAGCACATGTTTGTCTCTATTAAATATCTCTTGTATAGGTATTTCTAGGATATTGCATGGAATTAATCCCACACATGCTTTCTTGGTATAGTTCAATAGAAATATGAGTCTTCGTTACACCTTGCCTCATGGGGTATGTACTATTTTTCAAAACTCTCACTAAGAAAAGCAGGTCACTTCTGCCTGCCAAGTGGGGTAAGAGAGAGGCTGGATTCTTGCTTTTTCCTGTCTCACTCTCTGTCTAGTTACAAATGGATTCTGGGATTCCCTTCCCTGATTCTTGGCAGTCCTTTCATTTCCTTTCCTCCCTGTCCAGCACACATTCCTCAACCATTATCCCAGTTTTCTTCCTCTTTTCTTCAACCCCCCGTTCCTCCCCTGGCCCTAGCTTTCATTAGATGATCTCACCCACTACTTTATTGTTAGTTTTTTCCTATAGTACTTAAAAATTCTTAGCTTAGCAAACACATACAAAGCAAAGCTGAAGGGGCATTGCAATGAGGCCACAAATCTGTACCATGTAGAACTTGTTTCTCCTTTGAAGTATACAACAACAAAATCAGTGTGTTTTTTTTTCTCTTCTGAAAAACAATCACCTTCTGGAAAATGTATTCTGATTTTGAATGTGGCACAAATTCCTCTTCCAGTTTTGTTTATGAATGTCCATGTATGACCTCATTTCCCACCCCCACCACAGTGACTTCAAACTATGTTTTAACCAGAAACCTCATTAATACTCTGCTATTTCAGCTACCACAGGAAAATTTTTTTAAATCTTTAAATTTTAAAAAATCTTTTTTATTTACAAAATTGTCAATTTTACATGCATTTATAATCCATAGTTCTCACTACCACCACTCCTCATTGAACCAGAGGGAAACCCTTGTAAACTTTGATGATCTAGTAAAATAAGTTTCCACATTGGCCATCCTTGAAAATGTATATCTCTCTGAACATTTTAAGCTCATCATCTTTCTGACAGGAGATAGATAAGTGGAATATTTTGTTTCCAGTCTTCTGGATTCACGGTTTATCACTACAATGATCAGAATTCTAAGGTCTTTCAAGTTGTTTTTCTTTAAAACGCAACATGCTATTTCCTAGCTGCATAACTTGTCTATGCTTCCTATTAACCTTCCTTTTTTTCTAATGGTTCATCTATCTTTGGTTTTTTTTTTAATACTTTTAGTCTTACTTATCAGTTCAATGAGTCTTTTTTATTGTTGTTTTGCTTTTGATTTTGTTAACTTCTTTTTTGATTTTCAGAATTTTCATTTTGGTATTTACTTGGGAAGGTTTTCTTTATTTGCTGCTTTTCTAGTAATATTTTTTCTATTGCATGCCCTATTCATTGATCTATTCTTTTTCTCTTTGTTGATGAAAATGTTAGTTAAATACATACATTTCCCCCATTTTGCTCACATTTCAAAAATTCTGATACGTTGTCTTATTGTTGTCATTTTTTAAATGAAATTATTGTTTTTGTAATTTGTCCTTTAACCCAACAATTTATTGGAAAGTCAGTTTGCCTCACATTAATTTTAATGATTTCTTCAAAAATCATTTGTTGAATGTAATATTTATTTTGTTGTGGTCAATAAAGGACATGTTCAATTTTTCTGCTTTTCTGAATTTTCTGAGGTTTTTATGCCCTAATACATGATCAGTTTTTGTAAAGGTTCCATGAAATTCTGAAATATGTATTCTCTTTCCTATTCCCATTTAGTAACTACCAGATAGATATCATATCTCTTCTATATCTATATCATAAAATTCTATTCCGGTTGGAGTTTTTTTTTTTTTAATTTTTATCTAATCCTTTACTGAGCCTACCTTCTCTTCTAACCTCCCCTCCCACTTTCACCCTATTTTCATGTTGAAATGAATGTATTTATGCACCAAGCTCTTTGTGTGTATGCATTAGTGTGTGTTTACATAGTCTACATTTTTTTGGTCCAGGTCAGATGAAAGTGGAGTTTGAGTGATGCCCATTGCCCCCATCCCTTTCTCCATATTTGTGTATTCTTGACTTTGTTCACCCTGATTAAGATAGTTTCAGCCCCTTCCTTGCCCTTTCTTCCCAAGTGTTTTACTGTCCCTCACCCTTTTCTTTTCTTCTCATAAGATCATTAAGACATAATAAAATTAATCTCAGGTCCTCTTTCTTATTTAACTACCTTTTTACCCCTTGATGACTCTAGGAGTTCCTTGTTTCCTTTCCTCCATAAGAATGTAAACACTTTATCATTGCAAGTGTTTCAACGAATTAACATTTTAATTTTTCTCTCTACTCTTATGTTAGTATTTCCAAGTTTCTAATCAGATCTGGTCCTTTAACTGGGAATTCTGGGAAGTCTTCTATCTCATTAAGGGTCCATTTCCTCCCTGCAGGATTATACTCAATGTTTCCATGTATGTTATTCTTGGTTTTACACTTTTATCTTTTATCTTCTGGAACATCTCATTTCAAGCACTCCTTTTCTTAAAAGGGATAGCTACCAAGTTTTATGTGATTCAGATTGTGGCTTCATGGTACTTGAACTCTTTCTTTGCGGCCCTAATTAGTATTTTTTTCTTGGACCTGGAAGCACTAAAATTTGTCCATGATGTTTCTAGGAGTTTTCATTTTTTAGTTTCTTTCAGGAAGTGACCTGTATATTCTATCTATTTTCATTTTTCCCTCTAATTTTATTAAATCTGAGAAGTGTTTATTCATAATTTTTAAAAATATGGAATCAGTGGCCTGGTCATACCAGATCTTAAGTTGTATTATAAAGCAGTAATCATCAAAACCACTTGGTACTGGCTAAGAAATACAAGGGTAGATCAGTGGAATAGGTTAGGAACACAAGATACAGTAGTCAATGATTACAGTAGTCTACTGTTTGACAAACCCAAGGATCCCAGCTTCTGGGATAAGAACTCACTGTTTAACAAAAACTGCTAGGAAAGCTGGAAAATAGTGTGGCAAAAACTGGGCATAGACCAATGCCTGACACGATATACTGGAATAAAGTTCAAATAGGTACATGATCTAGGTATAAAGGCTGATACTATAAACAAATTATGGGAGCAAGGAATAGTTTACTTGTCAGATTTATGGAGAATGGAAGAATTTATGACCAAGCAAGAGATAGAGAGCATTATGAAATGAAAAATGGATAATTTTGATTACATTAAATTGAAAAGTTTTTGCACAAACAAAGCCAATGCATCCAAGATTAGGAGGGAAGCAGAAAACTGGAAAACAATCTTTACAACTAGTGCCTGTGATAAAGGCCTCATTTCCAAAATATATAGAGAACTGAGTTAAATTTACAATAATACAAGTCATTCCCCAACTGATAACTTTATAAATGTCAAAGAATATGAATAGGCAGTTTTCAGAGGAAGAAATTAAAGTTATCTATAGAACATATGAAAAAATGCTCTAAATCACCATTGATTAAAGAGATGAAAGTCAAAACAACTCTGAGGAACCACATCACACCTCTCAGATTGGCTTACCGTTCATCCTTTGTTGCTGAAGAAGACTATACCATCAGAGAAATAATGACATGAGTTGTATTTGATTTTGTTTTGAGTGAGGCAGGGCTGTGCAGGTCACCAGCCTCATTTCTTCTCCAGAGCCACCTGAATCCAGTGACCTGATATTCCTCAGGATGACTGGAGATGACCTAGGATGCACTGGGAGACCTTAGGCCCTTTATGCCACGGTCTTTGCAGGTACTCATTTAGGGTGAGGCAATGCCCATTCATTGAATAGGCCTGTTTAAGAAGTAGCCAGGGCATGGCCCCTTTAATGAGGTCAAGAAAAAGAAAGACATCAGGCTTACATGACAAAACAGGAAAATGATACCTGTTGGAGAAGATGTGGGAGAGTTGGAACACTAATTCATTGTTAGTGGAGCTGTGAGTTGATCCACCCATTCTGGAGAGCAATTTGGAACTATGCCCAAAGGGCTATAAAAATGTGCATACATTTTGACCCAGCAATATCGCTTTTAGGGCTATACCCCAAAGAGGTCATAAAAATAGGAAAAGGACCCACATATACAAAAATATTTATAGCAGCTTTTTTGTGGTGGTCAAAAACTGGAAATCAAGGGGATGCCCATCAATTCAGGAAAAACCTGGAAAGATTTATATGAACTGATGCTGAGTTAAATGAGCAGAACCAGGAGAACATTATACACAGCAATAGCCACACTGTGTGAGGACTGTATCTGATAAATTTAGTCCTTCACAGCAATGCAAAGACCTAAAACATTTCCAAAGGACTCAAGATGCAAAATGTCATCCACATCCAGAGAAAGAACTATAGAATCAGAATGCAAAATGAAACAGACTGTTTTCCCTTGTGTTATGTTTTGTCTTGGTTTGGTTTTTCTCATGGTTTCTCCAATTTGTTTTAATTCTATGCAACACGACGTATATGAAAATGTGTTCAGTAAGAATGTATGTGTAGAACTCATATAAGATTGCATGCCATCTTGGGGAGGGAGGGGGAGAAAATTTAAAACTTATGGAAATGATTGTTGAAAACTAAAAACAAATTAATTATAAAAAAATACAGTATCAGAAATTTTTGAGGAGTTGTGTTTTTCAGGTAGTCTGATGACTGTCAGACTTTCTTCTTGACTTATTTTCCAGGGCAACTACTTTTTTTTAAAATAGGAAATATCTTACATGTTCTATTTTTTTTCAGTCTTTTTATTTTGTTCCAATGAGGCTGGCATGCTAACTGGGGCAAGGGAAGGGCAAGCCCAAATTTTGCTCCAGTATTTCTTGTCTCATGGAGCCATTTATTTTTGTTTGGTCTGTTTTAATTTTTTGAGGATCTTTTTTTTTTTTTTTTTATTAAATTTATTTATTTAACTTTTAACATTCATTTTCACAAAATTTTGGGTTACAAATTTTCTCCCCTTTTATCCCCTCCCCCCCCAAACACCAAGCATTCTAATTGCCCCTATGACCAATCTGCTCTCTCTTCTATCATCCCTCTCTGCCCTTGTCTCCATCTTCTCCCCTGTCCTGTAGGGGCAGATAGCCTTCTATACCCCTTTACCTGTCTTTCCCATTTCCTAGTGGCAAGAACATTACTCGACAGTTGATCCTAACACTTTGAGTTCCAACTTCTCTTCCTCCCTCCCTCCCCACCCCCTCCCCTTGGAAGGCAAGCAATTCAATATAGGCCATATCCGTGTAGTTTTGCAAATGACCTCCATAATAGTTGTGTTGTATAGGACTAACTATATTTCCCTCCATCCTATCCTGTCCCCCATTACTTCTATTCTCCTTTGATCCTATCCCTCCCCATGAGTGTCGACCTCGAATTGCACTCTCCTCCTCATGCCCTCCCTTCTATCATCCCCCCCACCCTGCTTGTCCCCTTATCCCCCACTTTCCTGTATTGTGAGATAGGTTTTCCTACCAAAATGAGTGTGCACTTTATTCTTTTCTTTAGTGGAATGTGATGAGAGTAGATTTTTGAGGATCTTTTACGTGAATAACCTTTTGTACTTCTACTCATCTATATATTCTCCTTCCAAGTCTTTATTCTGGGGTCTTCATTTCATTTATAATATAATTTTAACTTTCACTTCATTTTTTCCAGGAATTTTAGTTGACTTTGTGACCCTGTCATGTTTTTGAGGTTTTGCTTATAAATATTATGGAGATGGATGGATAATGTGTGTGTGTGTGTGTGTGTGTGTGTGTGTGTGTGTGTGTGTGGCAGCTAGGTGGCTCAGTGGATAGAGCACTTAACCTTGAGTCAGGAAGACCTGAGTTCAAATCTGGGCTATCACACTAGCTGGATGACCTTGGGTCAGTTACTTAACCTCTGTTAGCTTTAATCCACTGCAGAAGGAAATGGCAAAATACTCCAGTCGCTTTGCCAAGAAAATCTCATATGGGTCACAGAGAGTCAGATATGACTGAACAACAACATGACTATATATATATAGTCATATATATATACAGCCTGTGTGTATACGTATACATTATATATATATATATATGCATACATACATGTTTGTGTTTGTGTATAAAATAGCTTTTATATTCTTGGGCTCAAAGGTCATTGCAAATGGTGACTACAGCCATGAAATTAAAAGACTCTTGCTCTTTGAAAGGAAAGCAATAACAAATCGGGACAGCATATTCAAAAACAGAGATATAGCACCTTGCCAGCAAAGGTCCACATAGTCAAAGCTATGGTTTTTCCAGTAGCAATGTATGACTAAGAGAGTTGGACTATAAGGAAAACTGAACCTCATAGAAACAACACTTTTGAATTGTGGTGCTGGTGAATGTTTTTGAGAATCCCTTGGACAACAAGAAGATCAAATCAGTCAATACTTAAAGCAATTAACTCAGATTCATTAGAAAGTCAAATATTAAGAAATATTTTGGCTACATAATGAAGAGATGAGATTCATTGGAAAAGACCCTGATGTTCGGAAAGATTGAAGGCAAAAGGAAAAAGGGACAACAGAGGATGAGATGGATAGATACTGTTATGGAAACAGCAAACATGAACTTGGACAGACTTTGAGAGAAGGTAGAGGATAGAAGAGCCTTGTGTGCTCTATGAGATCATACAGAGTCAGACATGACTGAGTAACTGAACAACTATAGACACACATACACACACAAATTTCTAAAATACATATACATGTACATGCATATATTTGTGTATAAATGTGTTCCTATATATCTATATACATGCACACATGCATACATATGCACACATTCTGATCCATAATACATAATAATAATTTGTGTCTTTTTCCATTTCATCATTTTCTATCTTTACTTCCTGAATTATGGTTTTATATCAGGGTCAGACTCTGTACTTCTGGAGGGACCAGTAGAGCCTTATTTGGTCCTGGCCTATATTATTTAGGATCCTGAGGTTGCTTGTCCTCTTTTATGACCTTGGGAGTGATTCTGGTCAGCTAACTATAATCTTTCAATATCCTAAATGGTCTGAGATGGGGCATGTTCTAATTCCTGCTGGTAGGGATACAGCTGCAGACTCACCCATGACCAGAACACCAAGAAATAGTTGCTGTTTTTAGATGCTACAAGTATGTTGGCTAGGTCAGAAATTCAGAACTGTAACCTTGTCTCTGGATGGTGTTCCTTGTTCCAGTGCATGGTTTCAAGCCCCAGACTAGGTCTATCCATTAGAAGGCTCTGGGACTCCGATGCAGAGTCAAAGCAACACAGCAGTTTGCTCACTCCAGGTCTGTGGTATTACTTGCCCCAGGAACACATCTGTAGACCCTAATATGAAAGGAGATTTCTTGGTTAGAACCCCTCCCTGGTGCTACCAAGCAGAGGCTATTTCCCTGAGCTGACCAGGAATGGGAAAAGGCTCCAACTGTAGTTTGTCCTCAGATTTCTCTATCAATACTCAGTCAGGGCTATCCCCGGATTTCAATCTTTGTTGGAATAATTGTGTGAGAGAGATGTTATACTATTTATTTACACAATTTATTTATTTCTCTCTCCTATTTCATGAAGGAAATTAAGCCCATTCAAGAAGAACTGTTTCACGTACCCAGCAATGTGCTGGTAAATGTTTTAACAACCAGTTCTGCAACAACAACAACAAAATGTGTGTGGCACACATTTTAAAGTTTAATCTGTATTATTAATATTTTCTCCATCATTTCCTTAAGTCTAGACAATCAACAAAACAATAATTCAAGCCTTGATTTATGGCATTTTCCACTTTCCAAGGTATAAATGCTCACATTGAAAATTTAACAATTGGCTCTCCTGATCCCTTAATCTGGCTCCAGCACATCCCTGACCGTATAGCACTCTCTATCTTTCTGTTTTACTGATTGGTGTTAACAGTTCTCTCCCATTACATTCTCCAGTATCAGAGGAAGAGGGTTCTTACTCTTTTTCTTTATAGATAATCTCTTTATTTATACACTGGATGCCATCTCTTCCTAGTTGCTCCCACATCTACCCATTCCCTCTTTAGCTTTTTCAATCTATTCTACTCCAAGGACCATTTTCTTTGCAATTTCAAAGTACTCATGTTTTAAACAAACAAACAAACAACATTTGTCTGACTTTGTCTAACTATCCTTCTCCTTTCCTTCACCTTCAAACTCCTCAAATATTTGGTCTAAGCTTACTACTTCCATTTCCTATCCGCTTAGACCCTTATTAGTCTCTGCAACATGATCCTGCAAACACTACAGGAACTGCTTTCTCAAAGGAAATGATCTCTCTCACTAATGATCTCCCTTCTTGCCAAATCCAATGACCTTTGTCAATTATCAAGCTCCCAACTTCTTTGTAATGGTCAACACTTGTTGATGACCCCTCTTCCTTCTTGAAACTATCAACTATACTTTTAAAGAATATTGCTTTCTTTTGGTTTACCCTCTACCTCTCTGATTGCTCCTTTTCTACTTTTCTGAATTCTCTTTCTTACTCCTGTTTTTTAAATTGTGAGGATACCTCATAGCTCAGACCTCACTCCTCTGCCCTTTTGTCTCAGTCATCCATTCCCATGGCCTCCACTGGCACTTCTGTGTGGATAACTCTCAAGTCTACATCTGCAACCTTTGCTTCTCACATAAGTTCTTGAGTTATCAATGGTTTATTGATGGACATACTCACTTTATTAAATTAAGTGGACATACTCACTTTATTAAATCTGTCAGCTCAAACTCAACACAGAACTGAACTTACCATCTGCCCTGCCAAAACTAGTTATCTTTCTTAACTTCTCCATTACTCTAAGTGGCACTAGTCACATAGCTAGAAACCCAGGAGACATATTTTACATTCCCTCTTCCTATATTACTTCTCCTATACTCATTTTGTCTTCAAATCCTATCATTTATTCATTTGAAATGTTACTTGGATTTCCTGGGGTTTGTACATTCATATTGCCACCATACTAGTCCAACTCCTTATCATCTAATACCTGAACCATTGAAACAGCCTCCTAGTTGCTTTTCCTGTCTTTGATCACACCCTCTCTCTGAACTATCATATATGTGTATGTATAAATATATATACACATTCACATATACATATATATATACACATATGTATATATGTATATATTTTATATGTTTGTATATACATATATACACACACATATATCTCCTTCATATTACTCTTCTGAAAACACTCATTTACTCAAGAACATAGTATGTTTCCTTGATACCTAGTCTATCAAGGCAAAAATCTCTTTCTTTGAATATTCTGACTATATTTGACCCCATACTACCTATCCAATTTCATTCTTTATTACTCCACAAAATACACTTCTGTTCCAGTTTGGTCAATATTCAACAAGCATTTAATAAGTCGTTCTCTGTGCAAGGCATTGTACCAGGTGCTGGCAATATAAAAGGCAAATTGAAAAAATAATTTTAGGGCTTAAAGAGCTTGTATTCTGCTTGGAAGATATACTATTTAAATGAGAACATAAATAAAATGTGATTTGAGGAGAGAGCACTGAAAATGAACAATTAGTGGGATCAGGTTTCCCATAGCACATAGCGTCTGAATTGACCCTTGAAGGAAGTTAAAGAGTCTAAGAGGTGAGGTAAAAAGGGAGTGAATTCTGGACATGGGAAGAGTCTGTAAAAAGACAGTAGTGAAAGACAAGATGTCAACCTTAGGGAAGCTAGTTTGGTTAGAACATATGAAGTAAAGTAATATGGGATAAATCTAGAATGGCAGACTTGTGCCCACCTAGGAAAGTCTTTAAATGCCAAGCTAAGGGAGTTTGTATTTACTATAACCCCTTTTACTAGTGAGGCTCAGGCAATTGGGTGGAAAAGTGGAAAGAATGCTGGCCTTGAAGTCATATCCAGTCTAAGACACTTACTAGCTGTGTAATCCTGGACAAGTCACATGACATCTACCTGCCTCAGTTTTCTTAACCATAAAATGAGGATAATAGTAAAATCTACCTTGCAGGATTGTCGTTAAAATCAAATGAGATAGTATTTATAAGGCTCTTAACAAATGCTTATTAGTAAATAAGCTTGTGCAAATAGAAATTGTTTCATTTTCTTGGTATTTGTATCTCCAGGGCCTAACTTGGTATGAATGCTTAATAAATCCTTGTTGATTGAATGCATTTGCCCCATACCCACAAATTACACTGTACCTGATGAAGTGAGGAGGGTTTGTTGGTCAATATGTGAGCAGAGAAAATCAGATGAGTATCAAATATGCTGTAAAAGTAGAGTGGAAGAAATCAGAAACTAATCTGATATGGGAATGAGAAAGAGGAAAGAATCAAGAAAGGCTTTGTCTATGAACCTGGTTATTTGGGGAGATTTTAATGGTCCCAACAGAAATAGTGAAGTTTGGAGGACAGGAAAGGTAATGAATTCCATTTTGATCATTTTGAGTTTGAGATGCTTTGGGGACATCCAGGAAAAGTTATCTAAGGGGGAGATGATGCAGTAGAACTGGAGTTGAAAAAGAGAGATTAGGGATGGATATTTGGAGGCTGTATTAGAGGTGGATATTTGGAAGTTACCGGCATAAAGATGATAACTGAACCCATAGGAACATATTAGATCAAGGGATAGAGTGTAGAAAGAGATGAGGAGGCCTAGAACAGAGTCCTGGGGGATATCCAAAATAAGGAAGCAGGAGATGGGATAATGATACAGCAATAAAGAATGAAAAATGGGGGTGGAGCCAAGATGGTGGAGTAGAAAGACACACATACACTAGCTCCAAACCCACAGCCCATAAAATATCTGTAAAAAAGAACTCCCAACAAATTCTGGAGCAGCAGAAGCCACAGAACAACGGAGCAGACGAGATTTCTGTTCCAGAGAGCCCTGAAAACAGACACCAAAAGTCCGTCGTGCACTGTACCCGGAGCAGAGCCCAGCCCTGCCTTGGCCACGCAGCACCGAGAGGAGCAGATCCGAGCAGGCTTCAGGGACAGAATCTCCAGTGGCCACACAGGTCCCTCCACCCACAGGTGACAAGGGTCAGTGAGAGGGTCTTCTTGGTTTGCCGAGAGAGGAGTGGGGTGCCCCCATAACTCAGGCCCCCTCAGGAGGCAGCAGCAGAGGCGGGAGCAGACAAAGGCTCCCCCAGCAGGCAGGAGCCTGGATCCATTGTTGAAGGTCTCTGCATAAACCCCTTGAGGGAACTGAGTCCCGTGTGGCGGCCCTGCCCCCACCTGAGCATCTGAACTTAATCTCACATTGAATAGCAGCCCCGCCCCCACCCAAAGCCCTGAGGCTGGGAAGCAGCATTTGAATCTCAGACCCCAAGCGCTGGCTGGGAGGATCTGGAGGCAAAGTGGGTGTGAAGAGAATATTCAGAAGTCAAGTCACTGGCTGGGAAAATGCCCAGAAAAGGGAAAAAAAATAAGACTATAGAAGGTTACTTTCTCGGTGAACAGGTATTTCCTTCCTTCCTTTCTGATGAAGAAGAACAATGCTTACCATCAGGGAAAGACACAGAAGTCAAGGCTTCTGTATCCCAGCCCACCCAATGGGCTCAGGCCATGAAAGAGCTCAAAAAGGATTTTGAAAATCAAGTTGGAGAGGTGGAGGAAAAACTGGGAAGAGAAATGAGAGACATGCAAGTAAAGCATGAAAAGCAGGTCAACACCCTGCTAAAGGAGACCCAAAAAAATGCTGAAGAAAATAACACCTTGAAAAATAGGTTAACTCAATTGGCAAAAGAGGTTCAAAAAGCCAATGAGGAGAAGAATGCTTTCAAAAGCAGAATTAGCCAAATGGAAAAGGAAGTTCAAAAGCTCACTGAAGAAAATAGTTCTTTCAAAATTAGAATGGAACAGATGGAGGCCAATGACTTTATGAGAAACCAAGAAATCACAAAACAAAACCAAAAGAATGAAAAAATGGAAGATAATGTGAAATATCTCATTGGAAAAACAACTGACCTGGAAAATAGATCCAGGAGAGACAATTTAAAAATTATGGGACTACCTGAAAGCCATGATCAAAAAAAAGCCTAGACATCATCTTTCATGAAATGATCAAGGAAAACTGCCCTGAGATTCTAGAACCAGAGGGCAAAATAAGTATTCAAGGAATCCACAGAACACCGCATGAAAGAGATCCAAAAAGAGAAACTCCTAGGAACATTGTGGCCAAATTCCAGAGTTCCCAGGTCAAGGAGAAAATATTGCAAGCAGCTAGAAAGAAACAATTCAAGAATTGTGGAAATACAATCAGGATAACACAAGACCTAGCAGCTTCTACATTAAGGGATCGAAGGACATGGAATAGGATATTCCAGAAGTCAAAGGAACTAGGACTAAAACCAAGAATCACCTACCCAGAAAAACTGAGTATAATACTTCAGGGGAAAAATTGGTCTTTCAATGAAATGGAGGACTTTCAAGAATTCTTGATGAAAAGATCAGAGCTGAAAAGAAAATTTGACTTTCAAACACAAGAATGAAGAGAAGCATGAAAAGGTAAACAGCAAAGAGAAGTCATAAGAGACTTATTAAAGTTGAACTGTTTACATTCCTACATGGAAAGACAATATTTGTAACTCTTGAAACTTTTCAGTATCTGGGTACTGGGTGGGATTACACACACACACATGCACACGCACATGCACACACACATAGAGACAGAGTGCACAGAGTGAATGGAAGAGGAGGGGATCATATCTTTAAAAAATGAAATCAAGCTGTGAGAGAAAAATATATTGGGAGGAGAAAGGGAGAAATGGAATGGGGAAATTATCTCTCATAAAAGAGGCAAGCAAAAGACTTATTAGTGGAGGGAAAAAGAGGGGAGGTGAGAGAAAAACATGAAGTTTACTCTCATCACATTCCACTAAAGGAAGGAATAAAATGCACACTCATTTTGGTATGAAAACCTATCTTACAATACAGGAAAGTGGGGGAGAAGGGGATAAGCAGGGTGGGGGGGATGATGGAAGGGAGGGCATGGGGAGAAAGGAGCAATTTGAGGTCAACAATCATGGGGAGGGACAGGATCAAAAGAGAGAATAGAAGTAATGAGGGAAAGGATGGGATGGAGGGAAATATAGTTAGTCTTATACAACACGACTATTATGGAAGTCATTTGCAAAACTACACAGATATGGCCTATATTGAATTTCTTGCCTTCCAAAGGAAAGAGATGGGGAGGGAGGGAGGAAGACAAGTTGGAACTCAAAGTTTTGGGAACAACTGTCGAGTACTGTTCTTGCTAATAGGTAATAAGAAATACAGGTAAAGGGGTATAGAAAGTTATTTGGCCCTACAGGACAAAAGAGAAGACAGAGACAAGGGCAGAGAGGGATGATAGAAGAGAGAGCATATTGGTGATAAGGGCAATTAGAATGCTCGGTGTTTTGGAGTGGGGGGAGGGGACAAAAGGGGAGAAAATTTGGAAACCAAAATTTTGTGAAAATGAATGTTAAAAGTTAAATTAAAAAAAAGAATGAAAAATGGTCAAGTGAGTGGGAGAACCAGGAGGCAGCAGTGACACAAAGCCAAGAGAAGGTAAAATGCTCCTCCAAGAGAAGATAAAATGAAGCAAAAACAAGTAATAGTATCAAAAGGTATAGAGAGGCCAAGGTAGATGTAGACTAAGAAGAGGCAATCAGATGTAGCAGTTAAGAAATCACTAGAAACCTTGGAGGCGACAATTCCAGTAGAGAGACGGGACCAGAATACAAACTTGAGAAGTGAATAGGAGGTAAGGAAATGAAGCCAAGTGTGTGTAATAAGGAGAAGAGGTATGGGAATGGAAGGGTCACTTTTTACAGAAGTAGTAGACCTGAGTATATTTGTAGATAGCAGGGAAAAAAACATTTAACAGTGAAAGGCAAGATGAGAAGTGAGCAGAATGATTGACAGGGCAAATTGATATAAAAAAGTAAAGGTGGGAATTGAAGGCATAGGCGGAAAGACTGACCTTGGCAAGTAGAAGGACAAAAGTTTCCTCAGAGACAGAAGTGGCATAGTATAGCACAATATAGTATAGTGACTCAGCTCATGAACATTTATTAAGCACCTAGTGTATGCTAGGCACTGTGCTGTGATATACAGAGTGGCAAATAGATCACTCAACTTGTCAGAAAGAACTATAAAATGCCTATGACATTTCTTAGCTACGTAAAGATGAAGTTACTTAACCACTGTGGATCCTAGCTTTCTCATCTGGAACATACAGATAACTATACTTGTAGGGCCTACTTGATACGGTTGTTATGAGGAGTAAATAAAATACTATAAAGCATTTCTCAAACCTTAAATTTCTATGTAAATATCAGTTCTTATTTTTTTATTATAGTAAAGGTAAAAAGGATGAACAAAACTATTCAAAGGTTTTGAGTAGAGAAGATGATAGGGCTCATGATGCCTTGCTTTCCTCAATAAAAGAAAAAGCAAAAACATAGAAATAGCTAGGAGATACAATAGATTGAGTGAAGGACTTATCATCAGAAGGACCTGAATTCAAATCCAGTCTCAGACATTTACTCAGCTGTGTGACCCCGTGCATATTACTTAACATCTGCCTCAGTTTCCTGATGTCTAAAAAGGGGATTAAATAACAACACCTGTCTCCATGGGTTGTTGCCAGGATCAGATTAGATAGTATTTGTAAAGTATTTTGCAAACCTTAAAACATTATATAGGCATGAGCTATTATAAAATGTAAGCTTCATGAAAGCAAAGACTGTTTCTAAGAACATTTGCTCAAAGAGAAAGTATTATGAGATGTCCGTTGACTTTGAGAGAACAGAGAAGTTTGTGACAGCCTTTGGGGTATGTGGGACTGAGAGTCAATCAAAGAAGAATAGAAGCTTTGCTCTGCAGCTGGGAGGGTCTCCTTCAGATTAGAGAATATGAATGTGAAGCGGATCTAGCTAGTACAATTGGGTTATTTCTTCCAGGTGCAGTCAATATTTTGGGAATATGAAAGGCACAGGCAAAGGATGAAGGGGATGGAGATAGGGTGGGGGTAGGGGGAGTGATCCAAGATTGACAGGGAATGAAGGATGGTAGGACAAAAGAGTCAAGGGAATCCAGAGTAGGGGACAGTGTACAGATGGATTGCTTAACAATGCAACCATATGCTGGGAATCATCCAGGCAGTATGGCATAGTTGAAAGAGTTCTGGAGTAAGAGAATCTGGGTTCAATCAGTTTATCAACAAACATTTATTAGGTGCCTATTATGTGCCAGACACTGTGGTAAGTACTGGGGATGCAAAGAAAGTAAAACAAAAAAACAACAACAACAACAAAAAACCAAAACAGAGCCCCTTCCATCAAGGAGCTCACAGACTAATGGAGGGAATAACATACAATTATGTATAAACAAGTTAGAAGATAAAGGGGAGGTAACCTCAAAGGGAGGATACAATCAGGGGGGGGAAGAAGGATTCAAGTTCAAATTCAACTTTTAATACTTGACTACCCAGCTAACATTTGACCTTCCTAGGCCTGTTTTCTCAGCTGCAAAATTAGGGAATTAGAGTAAATGTCACCAGAGGTTACTTCCAGATCTAAATCTATTAAGGAAGCAAACAAATGCACAATTGGCACCTACTATGGGCCAGGCATTGTACTAAGCACTTCATAATTATTTCATTTGATCCTTACAACAACCCTGAGAGGGTAAGTGCTATTATTTTCCCCATTTTAGAGCTGAAGAAACTGACACAGAGAGAAGTGAACTGACTTACCCAGTATCACACAGACAGTAAATGTTAGATTTGAAATCAGATCTTCCTGACTAGGCCTAGCATTCTATCCACTCAGATTAGCTACCTGATCTTTTGAACTACAGGATAATGATTGTTAAGGAAGGAAAATGAGGCCAGATCAGGAGTGATGGACTGAGAGAACAAGGGAAGATGAAAGTATTGCAGGTTATTATGTGGATGAAGAATTGGTTTAGATTACAGGAATTATGAACCTGGAGTCCATGTGTAGACACATATATATGTCTATATATCATAAATATATCTTGATAACTGTATTTCAAAATAATTGATTATGTTTTACATGATCTCATTTATATAATGGGCATCATATTTCTTGTATTCTCAGTTAGTGGAAGAGGGAGTTGAGGGAGGAAGAGAGTTTGGAACTGAAAATAAAAATAATTGGTTTCATTTGGATCCCTTTTTTCATTTAAAACATCATCTGAGAAGAGTTTCATAGGTTCTACCAGATTGCCAAAGTGATCTCTGACATAGAAAAGGTTTTTTTTCTTTGATCAAGAATGAAGTGGGGGTGGGATGGATGAACAAGACATTCAAAATCATTGAGGTGGTGTAGTTGTGGATGATGATGATTTATATATCCACCACCAACCTCTCTCTTGAAATCTGGGCCTGCTTTAACAACTGTTGGACTCCTCCACCTGGATGTTCCACAGGGATTTCAAACTCAACATGTCCAAAATGGAACTCCTTGTATTTGTAGTAAATTCATCCTTCCTCCAAACTTCCCTTTTCATCAGTCACTCAGATTTTCAACTTTGACATCATTTGTGACTCTTAAGCTCATCCTGAATCCTATTATTAAATGGAAAAAAAGAATAAAATCTTCACAAATATGGAATGAGGGAGGTATGAAAAGGATCTGAGGGTTTTAGTGGACTGAAAGCTTAATGTGAAACAGTAGTGTCATGTGGGGACAAAGTTTTCTTCTTGGGCCTCCTTAAGAAGTCATGGTACACCTTCATGCTGTCCTGATCTGGAGCGTTATATTCAATTCCAGGCACCATAGTATAATAAAGACATTGATAAGTTGGAAAACATCTGGGAGTGGGAGATGGAGGAAGGGGAAAGCAAGGAAAGTAGTTGAGAGCCTTGAGCCTACACTATTTTTTAATTTTATAGGCATAAATGTGAAATGTCCCTGAAGTTAATTACATAAATTGAACACAGGAGAGATCTTACTGGACATCAATTAGTTCAACAATTCATATGAAAAAGACCTAAGAATTCAGTTTTGTATAAGCTCAGTAAATTATATGATTTCTTAAAATGTTAGAGTAATCTTAGACTACATGAATACAAGTAAAGTGTCTAGAAAAAGGGGAGCAATAATCCTACCAAATTCCGTGTTGGCCAGACAACATACAGTATACTTCATCCAGAACTGGAGGGGAGGATAGAGAAGGGGACAAGACTAAATACTCTCGTGTAGGAGTTTTCAAAAGCTTGGTATCTTTAGCCAGAAGGACAGTAGATTTATTAAGGATGAAATATCTATCTTCAAGGGCACCTAGGTGGCAGAAATGAATAGAGACCAAGCCCAGAGTCAGGAAGACTCATCTTCCTGAGTTCAAATCTGGCCTCAGACACTTACTAGCCATATTACTCTGAGCAAGTCACTTAACCTTTGCCTGCTTCAGTTTCCTCATCTATGAAATGAACTGGAGAAAGAAATAGCAAACCACTCCAGTATCTTTGCCAAGAAAACCCTAAATGGGGTGACTGAGAGTTGAACACGACTGAAACAAATGAACAACAACATTTATGTTCAAATATTGAAAATAAGAGGAAGTAGATATACTGTGTTATTCTAGAGGGGGGCGGCATTTACAGACGTAGTTAAAGTTACAGGGAGGCAGACTTTCAGGTCAATATAAAGAAAACTTTGTACCAATCAGAGCTATTTGAAAATGGAACAGGCTGCTTCAACAAAGTAATTGTTTAAAATTGCAATATACTTTACATAGTACTTCATTTGAGTCTCACATAACCCTTTGCAGTAAGTGTTTTTATTGTCATTTTACTGATGAGAAGACTGAGGCCAAGAAGGGTTAAGTGACTGACCCCAGGTGACACAGCTAATAATATGTGTAATAAGACACAAAGCAATGCCACTGCAAATGTTCATCATCTACCTGAAAGGAGAAAGGTATTCTGTACTGGAGAGGTTAGAGCCTGTAGGTGAGCCAGTAGAATTCCCTCCAGCTCTAAGAGTTTATGATTCTGTAATGTTATAACTATCCAAGGGAGAACATAGCAACTTTGGCTCAATGGCTAACAGCCAAGGAAGATAAGATCCTGTGAACATTCCATTGTGGTAGAAACTACTAATAGAATATTAGTAGAGACAATTTCTGGAGGTTACTTCAACAACTTCCATACTCTTTTGAGAACATCAAAAATAAGCTTCCTCTGCCTCTTCTTCTTTTAGAAAGGTGGCTGAAGGAATGAAGGCGGGAGAGAAACTCCTACATCAGTCTCCGGCTCTGATTTCACAATCTCTTGTCAGCCAAGATTTTGAACTAACTTTAAAAATTAAGGTTTCATTAAGGGTTTGGAGACAGAGAGAGAGAGAGAGAGAGAGAGAGAGAGAGAGAGAGAGAGAGAGAGAGAGAGAGAGAGAGAGAGAAGAAATAGCATAGCATCACAGTCATTTTCTTTTCCTTTTTTGTGAAGCAAAGTGAGAAAAGGTTGGAGAAAGAAGAGGGTTGTAGAATAGGGCAAGAGGAAGAAGGGAATGAAACTCTCTTTTATCTTTCACTCCCATACCCGGCACCACCTTTGAGTCTGGGATTTGAATCAGTGAACAAAGGAACAGGTGCTCTATGCCTGCCCCCAGAGCAGAGATGTTCTTAAATAAATCTTAATGTGATGAAAATCAATTAATCAAGTAGAGATGAAAATAAAAAGGCATGCGGTTGGGGCAAAGGGAAGCTATGTGCTGTCTACATCTTAGATGACATCATTTTCCTCGAGAAGCTTTCTGTTCCTTTCTTTCTGGAAAGAAAGCAAATGTGTGCATGAGTGCCAACGTGGGTTTATCTGAAGTGGTGTTCGTGTGTGTGCGCGCGCGTGTGCCTGTGCGGTGAGGAGGGTGTGGTGGACTGATGGGGAGAAGAGGAAGAGACATAGCGGGAAAATTGTCTGGATGAAAGGTGTTCCCCGCCCCCTGGCCTTGGGTTGGAGGAGGGGAAGGAGGGAGCTTCATTGGTGTACTCCGCTGTAGGAGTGGCAATCTCTAAGGGTGTGGGGAGTGAGTGCAAAGAGGGGGGTGGGCCCAGGGAGGCAGTGGGGGCGGGGAACATGCTAAGGCTGCGCATGTCAAGGCTGAGTGAACACTCCAGGATTAGGAGACCTCAGAGCCGGGCAACTCCTCAGACTACCTGTCACTAGGGGTCATCAGGCACCATCCGGGCGTAAAGACCGAGGGCGGCTTGGATGCTTTCCTCTCTCCCGGCCCCGCCCACCTATCCTCCCTTCTCGGAGATCCCCAGCAGAACCCTGAGCTTCCTCCTCCAGCCCTAGCTTCTCAGAACCTCTTGGGGATTAAAGAATCAGACGGACAAACAGAAGAGAAATTTCCAGCTCCGACGAGCTGCTCTGGTGTCTTCGAGGGCCAGGGCTACGCCACTCTAAAGCTCTAACAGCGGGAGCTTTTGGGCAAGGCAGATGAAACTGGAGCTCCCGGGGTGCCGACGAACCCAGTTAGAGCGGAGCGCTGTATCGTGGCTAGGTGTCATCGGAAAGCATGGATCATTCCCGCCTATATGCTGAACTCCGAAGCTAAATCTAGAGAGAAAAGAAGGGACGGAAGGGAACCGAGATTGGAGTTCAGGAGGAAGGTACTGTCCGCGGTTCTGAACTAGGTCTTTCTAGCCGAACGTAGAGAAAATTTCCGATTTGCTGAACCACTCCTTAGAAGTAAGAACCAATCCCCGAGGGGGCAGGAGGATTTGGGGGTGGGGTGGGGGAGGCAAAAGGGCTGCTGCCTTTGAAAAGCGCTGGAAGCCGCACCAACGTGTTGAAAGCTACCTCAAAAAGTGTCCCCAGCAATCCGACTGAGCTTTTCTCCTAAGGGAGTTCAACCTTGGAGGTTTCCTCGAAAGAAGGGGTGCAGTCCGCGTCGGAGAAAAACACTTTAGGCCGGAGTCTGAGAAAGATGCCTGCTCCCAGGAGCTTGTTTTCTCTGGCTTCCCTCATGCTCATCTGCTGGGGTAAGTATCGGCCCCCTGCCATGCTAGACTCAGATAACTGTAATAACATTGACAATAATAACCGGTATTAATAATATTAATGATACCAGTGAATATTGACTGAGCCCCGTTTATGCTTCTCTGCCAGAGGAAGAAATCCTCGTTATTGAGGATGGGGAATGGAGGTTTCCTTTTTTCTCTCTTATCTCCACTAGTGGGTTTCCATTGCCTCACAATTCCTTTACCATTCTAGGAGGGTTTTCTTTTCCTCTGTGGAAAGGTAATAACCATGTCCATTGCCCAAATTACACTAGTGACGGTAATTTCACATCTACCTCTTTCCTAATAAATAGCCAATCCTTTTGGAAATATGCCTGGGTAGTTAAATTTACATGACTATGTTTAAAAATGTGTGTTTATATCATTAGTGGATGCCCTCTATTCATTTGGGCAAATATTGCATTCAGTATGTATGTTTTCCTACTCTATTATGTATGTATATACATGTATATATGTGGTCTGTACTACAAATGTATATGGTATATGGATGCAGTCACTGAATGAAAAGGTACCATCCATTGATGCAGCTGCTTACTTCTAAGGAAGGCTGAGAAAGATGGTGAAAAAGATATTTTTGCTGTAGGTGTTAAACAAACTAGAAAAAATGTAAAATAACATTTATTTTCCTGGACATCTGAAGATGAGTTCCTAGGGTCTTTATAGTGAATGAGTTTGCATTAAAATATTATAAAACTATATAGTCAAGTCACAACTGTCCATTCTGAGATTCTGTGGTGGCTTTCATAATTTTCCTGAGCCTCCTTCTACCATTCAGTGGGGTGCTGAATAATCAGTTCTAGGACTGATCCAGAAATTAACTGTATCTTAAAATGTGTTGTTGCTTACCTAAATGTGCCTCTCTGCCTGGGTGCCAAACAGGAACAATTATTAGATCGTGTATTGTTTAGTTTATTTATGTTGCCACTTCCCTGAATTAGAACTGATCTTGAGCAGTTGGCTGTACATGGATAAAGCTATACCCTTGTGTTGAAGCCAGGTATGTTGAACTATGTTTCCCTGAATGGCATGAAGCTTTCTTTGCTGTAGCAGTGGCCAACATGGTGACAGGAATAGCCTCTCTGCCTTTGTATTTCTTTGTCAGGTCTCCACTGTTGACCCTGCCTGCCAGCACTATATGGCTGCTCATGTGAGCTGAGGCAGAGCTGAATTTTCTTTTGAACAAAATGCTTGATGAGACAGAGAGGAAACAGTCTAGGCAAGGGGAGGGAGAAGGCAGAATCAGAGCCAGCCCAGAGGGCAGGCACACTGCCATCTATCCCCAACAGAATAGACCTAAGGCTAGCGGTGGAACAGACACAATAGGCTGCTGATGATCTCACCTGCCTTGATGGCTTAAGACTGGGAATTTGTTTGGGGATATTAGGGCTTCAAAAGGGAGGCTTGGGCATGATGAAAAATGCTGGCTGTTGATGGAATAGTTACATGCTGAGAAGGAAACCCTGTGGAGCAAATGTGCCTGCTACAACCATCTCTGCTTACCCTGAGTCAAATCATTTTACTGCCTTGTAAACTGTACAATAATTTACCAAACTGATGTACTGAGGAGGTGTGGTTTGGGGAAATCCTGACTGCAAGATCCCAGTGAAAGCCTCACCTCAAAAAATTTCATTTCATTTGCATATGGGCTCCAGCAGGAGTATTGTCACCTTAGATGAGATGAGTGGCCCCTTCCCCAGTTGGCTTTTCTCATAAAGCTCAATATGAATGGAAAAAGGCCCATTTCTTTAATTTGCTGCAAGTTTCTTCCAAGAAGAGAGGACCTTTTTATTAGGCATAATTTCTCCCTGCTGGTCCCTGGTAAAATAGCAAAACAAGCTGTTGTTGTTTATAAAAATTCATTTCCAGTTCTGTCTTCCTCTTCTACTTTGCTGACCCCTTTCACTTTTTAGAAGCCTGGTAGCCCCATGTTTCCATCTGGCTGCCCATAAACTTCACTGCAGCCCCTCACACAGGCCTGTCAATCTAGGCATCAGACCATACTCTGAATCTTTTCTTTTTATCTCTTTCCATAAAAACAGATCTTCCTCATGTGTCATCCTCCATGGTCCTGTGAGGTAATAAGCTGGATAATTTAGAATCATAAGACTATTAGAATAGTCCTTAGAAATTATCCAGATCTAATTTTGCAGCAGAAAAAACTGTGGATTAAGGAGGTGAACTGACATGACCAAGGATAGTTAATTAGTGGCATAGCCAGAACCAGAATTCAATCTCCTGACTCCTGTTCTAGTGCTCTTTCAACTGTCCTATTATTATATCAGTAAACAAACATTTATTAAGTGCTTTTTAAGCACCAGACTGTGCTAAGTATTGGGGAGAAAGGGGGGAGTGAATCCTACCCTCAAGGAGCTTACATTCTCATGAAAGATACAATGTGCAAAAGTTGTAAATACAAGATATATACAATGTCAACGGAAGGTTTTCTCAAAGGGAAAGCACTAGTAGTGAGAGGTACTTTGAAGAGCCTGCAAAATGTCGGATTGGAGTTTAGACTTGAAGGCTAAGGAAGCCAGTATGAAGAGATGAAAAGGGAGAATAATCCAGGCATGAGCGACAGCCATCTAAAAGGCAGAGTCAGGAGACAGACAATCAAGTGATTGTCTCTTATGGTCTCTCATTTGATTAATTAATTCATGCTGTGGTGTTGTATGATGGTTTTTAAAAGTCAGTAGTGACAAAGTTTTACCAATTCTATGTAATGTTTGCATTTTAATAGGTACTTTTAATACTAAATCCTAAAGGAATCAATACTATGGAAAAGACAGTAAAGGTAGATATTTTGAGGGTGCCGTAAAGGGAACTATACACTATTCTTAAGGTTAGTTTTGTACCTTCATAAAGTGACTTCATCAATAGCATCCACATGGCATTTTTCCCCTTCTTGGGACTTTACTACAGTGACTAGGAAGATCAACAAGCATTTATTAAGCACCAAGTACTGTACTAAGTGCTGGACATAGAAATACAATCCAAAAATAAAGTCTTTGCCCTCAAGGAACTTACGTTCTAATGGGGAAAGACAACACATACAATCAAGTTGAGGAGGGTGGAGATAAGGTAAGTGCATGGGGACATGGTAGCCAAGCCCGCAGAGTGAAGCATGCCTAGTCTGAGCCCTTTGTCAGAAATGCAGGTTCCAGAAGAAACTCACCAAAAGAAGAAAGCTACCCTAGGGACAGGAAAAGAAAGCTGCTGAAACAAATCAAAGATTTCAGCACTGAAACTTAGGGCAGTAGAAGGTCAAGTGATTTGTTCAAGGTCACTCACTCAAGAACTCATAGGATTTAGATCACAAAGGAAATTTAGAGGTAACCCAATGCAACCACTTCATTTTATGGATAAGGAAATGGAGGTCCAGGAGGAGGAAGCAAATTGCCCAAGTTCACACAGGTTGCAAGTAAGAAGAAAGAGGAGTCAAAGCCAGGTTCTCTGATTTCAAATCCATTTCTGTTTAGACTATGGTGAGATCTACAACTTTGCTTCATATACAGGGTAGTATTGGATATAATGAAGGGATACCAAAGGGATACCGGCACAATCTTCCTCTCAAATGGGTGTAAGAAACAGACCAACACATATAAGAAAACCTAAGAAGCACATGGACAAGGACAATGCATATATCATAAAGTATGGGTATAAATGGGAAAACATCGGAATAAGGGATTTATGACAGACGGAGACAACTGGATAGTTCAGTTGGACTGGAAAACTTCATGGTGATATCTTTTCTAAACTCTCAATCTTTCCTGATGCTTAGCACATTGCTGTTTATTATTTCTTTGTGTTATTAAGTAAGCACTCAATATATTTTTCTTGAATGAGTTTCAATAAAAAGTTTCTAGGACAGTCTTTCATCTGATTTCTATTTATCTATCCTGAGTTCACCCTGAAGAAGAGAAAAAATGAGATTTATTTGGTTTACAATTAGGCCTCCAGCACTGCAAACTCAGAGATGATATAGGTCTGGTTTCAGAATGATGTTTTTAATATGTAAAATAAAGTAACAGGATCACAAAGGAAATCAATTATATTTAAAATACAGTTATCAAAATTTTTTTATAAAAATAAGTTCTTGAGCCCAAGGTCAAGAATTTCTGACCTAGACAAGGCCAATTAAAGTAAACAGTCCATGCCAATTAAAGCAAGCATCAAAATTCTATGCTCTGATACCTTAACTGATCCCCTTTTGCTAGGGTGGGAACATTTCTTTATTGAACCAGTCAGTCTTAGGCTTTACACAGGCAGCTAGGTGGTGCAGTGGATAGAGTACCAGTGCAGGAGTCAGAAGGGCCTGAGTTCAGATCTCACCTCAGACACTTGACATTCATTAGCTGTGTGACCTTGGAAAAGTCACTTAAATCCCAACTGCCTCATCCTGGGTCATCTCTAGTCATCCTGATGAATATCTGGTCACTGGATTCAGATGGCTCTGGAGGAGAAGTGAGGCTGGTGACCTGTACAGCCCTCCCTTACTCAAAGTCAAATGCAAGTCATGTCATTATTTCTCTGATGGCATGGTCTTCTTCAGCAGCAAAGGACAAACACACACACATACACTTAGGCTTTAGTTTGAGTAGATAAAGATAAACTTTGATCAGTTTAAAATATCTTTGAAAGACATTTAGATGAATTAGACTGCCCAGAAAGTATATTTGGATTGTATGAGGAAACTTGGTCATGCCCCATATGTTGTCTATAAAATATTGAGTCAACTTGGAACTGACAGATTCAAATGAGTGGAATGCCAGATGAGAATCCCATAAGAATGAGTCACTTGGGGAATAGGAGAAGGGACCCAGTGTTAGCCTTGATCTTAGTAGTCTCTGTCTGAACCCTCATCATTTGGCCAGAAAGGGACTTCAGATTACCAATAGATTTACACTTTTTATCAGAATCCTAGAAGTTCCTCGAGTAACAACCAACACCAGTGTTTTCATGCAGATTGAAGACCATACCAGGAATACTTCAGAAAAACTAATCTGTACCTAAGGGGAACATCTTGAACACTATAGCAAAAGGACTTAGAGTAGCTATGAGTTACCCTCTTTAAGACACATGGGCTCTAAGCTTGAGCCCACTCTACCACGGTCTCCAAATGTGTGGGAAAATTTGTCACAGACCTTTTGGGGGTTCTTTTGTACCAAAGATACCATCATAAAAAATACCTAAAAGTTAATTAAATTTGGATAACTGATATCTCCTAATGATCAACTGCGGAAGCACATCAGCAGGGGACTTGTGAACTATGATAATACAAAAACCATCCCTCAGGCTCTTCTCTAACCAACAGGCAAAATGCAGCTACCTTTTTGGGAAGCTGACCTACCAGTGCAAATGGGAGAGTGGTTCTAGAGTATATGCTACATTAGTCAAAGAAAAAGATGAAATGAAAAACAATTTTATATTCTGTGCTATGTCATTGTTTCCACTTTGAGCACATCACCAGTAAACTGACTACTTACTTATTAATTTGGATTTTTCCTCAAGACTAAGTCCTACAACTGTTCTCTCTGTGCTAACAACTAACGTTCCAGAAATGGAATGGATTTAAAAGGAGGAAACAAGATTATATTGTAATGGGAAGAGAGTTGGAGGAAGAGGTCCTGTTTCAGGTATGGTTGGACAGAATAACTTCTGGGTCCCCCCATCAATTCTCACATTCTACAATTCCATGAACACCTTGTTCCCAATTTCAGGCTCTGTACAATCTTGATTTTGTTCCAGAAAATGATCAAGATTGCTTTTAAAACTCAGCTCTTCCATGAAAACTTTACTGAGCCCATCAAGATCTAATCACTTTGTCCACTGCATCAGTGACCCATATACAAAATCTGTATCATTTAATCAGTAAACAAGAATTTATTAAACAACTACTAAGTTCAGGTATGTTAGTAATTCAGTTTCCTTGTACATTGGCAGACTGGACAGTCCAAGTGGGAAAAAAATTGACCAACAATCAGAATGAAGTTACTTAAAGAGTCAAACAGTTGATTTTATGGAAGGAAGGTAGTAATACACTATTGAAAGTGTTGCCAAGTTAGTTTCACAACTTGTAACTCAGTATATATCTCAAAACAATAATTATTATTAAATGAAATTTTAAATGTTTTATATAAATGAGACCCATAATCACTGAAAAGAGCTGAGGCTGACTATCCACGCAAGAAGAACAAAATGAATGAAGAATGCACAGACTATGATTTTATTTGAAGGAATGAGCTATAGAATGCAACAACCAGTACATACAGCTTAAGCAAACACTGCAAATATACAATTAACTGAAGCTAAAACTGAGTAAGATGAAGAAACCAGGTTGAATTTCCTTTTTTTTTAATGACCTCACACTTCTCCTTCATCTTTTAATACTAACATTCTGGTGATGTTGCATTGCCATGAATCATGGAACACTGCATTCTCCAAAGAACTGAAATTGAGACTAATTCAAGGGACAATAAAAAGCCATTCAGTGAGTGTGAGCAGGCTGCAACATCTAACCAAAGTGGAATTATATGGGTAAAGTAATACCATCAGAGAAGAGTTTGGTCATCAAAAAGATGGGCTGTCCATATAGCAAAAAGGAGGGATAACTAATGGGCAATCTACATGATCCGTTGCTATCCACAAAATTATCAAAACAAGAGCAACACTGATAGATTTCCTGCTATAGACATTTGGGAAGATAAATAAGAGTAAGATAGGATGGATAGGCATGGATGAGTTGCAGTCTCCATAGCATCTAACCCAGTGGAGATGTGTGTGCGTTTTTTTTTTTTTAACAAGCTAAAAATTTTTTTAAAGAGACAGCTAGATGGCACAGAGGTTAGAGCACCAGTTCTGGAGTCAGGAGGACCTGAGTTCAAATCCAGTTTCAAATATTTGCTAGCTATGTACTCCTGAGCAAATCATTTAACCTTGATTGCCTCCCTTAAAAAAAGACCATATATTAAATCTATAATATATTCTTATACAAATTTAAAATATATATATATACATATATATATATATGTAAGCATTATTATCCTCATAATTTCCTTTTCAGTATAAAACCCTTTTAATAAGATTTGCAAACTTTAGGCAAATATTCTGAATAGCACTTATTAGGTATATTCCATCCCTCTCCAGATGATGTTATTTCTATATTTTAAGCCATGGTCCAGAAATTCAAATCCCATTCTTGGACATCACTTTTTAAACCAGATATTAATTTCCTAAAAGTTTCAGAAAGAAAGGTAGATTTGGGAGGTTAATATGTATCTATGCTGACAAAGTCTAAAGTTTTTGCCTGTGATTTAGTCATGCTTTCAGGATTTTCTTCTGGTAATATCCATGCTTATACCAATCACCAGAGTCACCCAATCTTTGGATCCATGACCAAGAAAAATAGTAGACTTCATTATTTTTATTATCAGATCATCAAATAGCTGCTACCCTGTGCCCCCGGTATCCCCTTACTTCCTACATCTTCAAACTTTCTTTTGATCTCTTTCCTTTCATTATATTCTGCCACTTTACCTCCCCATGCAAGTCAGGATGGTCATCTTTCACCTGACCACAAAGGTTAGGATGGAGAGGTAGAAGGTGGCAGAATATGGCAAAGGAGAAAGGAACAAGAAAGGGAAACAGGGTCAAAGAGGCAAAGTCACTTTTTTAAAGAAATGCTTCATTCTCCCTGATAGGATGAGAAGTGAAGAAGCATTTTCTGAGGTTCACCTTTACCTTCTTTCCTATTAGGGAGACCTGGCTGTATTTGAACATAGGTGACAAACACTTAGCCAATGCAAAAGGGCAGATACTGTTCACTGTGTTCAAGTGAGCACGTTGAGAGCCACGTCTAAATTTTTTTCCCTTGTCTGATTGACTTCCTCCTCCTCCCTAAGCCTTCTGTTTCTCTTTCTCTTCCTCTTTCTTCTCCTCTTTCCTCTTTTTGTCCCTTTTTGAACCTTCTTTCTGCTCCTCCTCTTTCTTCTTAAATCCTTTTCCTGCTAGAGTCCTTATCCTTTGGCTCTCGTCCTTCTTCAACTTCCAGTCTCCCTTTGACTTCTCCTTGAATCCTCCCAAATTCCCATTCCCACATTCAATCTCTGGCATATTTTAGAGTTCCCAAACTCTCCAAATTTCCTCCACCATTTCTTCTTTCTCCTCTTCTGTGTCCTTCAACTAAAATTCTTCTCCCATTCTTTCTTCTACTAAACTGTCCTCCAAAGAATGAAAAAAAAACCTCTTACCCTCAGTTTCCTCATCTGAAAAATTGTAATAATACTTTAATAAACCTTGTACTATGCACCTTGGGGGGTACTTGTGACCTTAGTATTTTGTAAACCTTATCAGTACTACAGAAGACTCTCCCTGTACCTAATAGACATTCAATTGTAAGACAGACCTTACCAAGATGAGGGCAAATTAAGGGATTTCTTTATCATAACTATTTTTGTAGTTCAGTGAGAATGAAGATAATGAACACCATGGAGGCAGAGACCAAAGATTCAGTAATACATAGATTTATCAGCCCTTCACCTAACATCATGTTCTGCATATTCAGTACTTTAATGTTTTGTTGAATGTTGAGGTTGCCTTTGCATTTCTCCTATTTCCCCCAGTCTTTGTTTCATCATTTTATTTTCTTTATCTCTCTATTCTCTCCCTCCCCTCTTCTCTGGTCTTCCTTCCCAATGTCTCTCTTTTACCCCACCCTCCTAAATACCCTGCCCCATTTCCCTCTCCAGTCCATGTTTGCTTTCCAGTCTGCGTGGAAGTCCCTTCTGAGACAGAAGCAGTCCAGGGCAAACAGATGAAACTTCGGTGCATTTCCTGCATGAAGAGAGAAGAAGTGACAGCCAGTACAGTGGTGGAATGGTTTTACAGGCCGGAGGGCGGTAAAGATTTCCTTGTATGTACAGCCACTGGCTCTTCTGTTACTTTTGCTGACTTCTGGAGAGAAGACACTTCCATACCCTCAGCTCTCCCTCTGTGGCTAATTGACAGCTTTGGTGCAGTTGGGCCTCAGAGAAAGGCACTGTGGGCAACAAGATCTCAAGGGTCTGGGGTGATGAGTAGCATGGATCCTTGAAATGCACAAGCTTCATCTTTAGCCCAGTTTCAGCTTCCTCCCCAGTCATAATGGTTTATGTGTTTATAGGCCTGATGTAATTGCTTCAAATACTTTCATTTCACAAATAAGAAACAGTAGGGTCAAAGAGGCTCTTAGGTGATAAATATCAGAGCCAAGACTTGAACCCTTGATAAAGGTCTTCTATCTCCAACTCCAACATGTGCTCTGCTACACCATACTTCCTCTCAACAAATCCTCTGCCTACCCCACCTCCCTCCAGCAAGCAATTAAATGAAATTTTGATCTTTTTGGATTTCACTGCCTCTCACTGGCCTACCCCTACAGGACTTGAGACCTTAAAAACAAAATGTATTCTCATCTGTGTGACATGAAGACAGAAGAGTAAATGTCCTTTCAAGGACTCTTCTAGTGCAGAGAATTTTTGTTCCTTCTACTCTTCTTTTCTCATGGCTAGTCAGTTTGTCCCTTGCCTCCTAAACTATATCTAGGACCTACAAGCAGTTTCCTCCTGTAGATGCTAGATGCTGAGTTGTTAGTGTGTTGGACTTGGAGTCATGAAGACCTGAATTCAAATCCTGCCTCAGGCATTTATTAGCTGGGTGACCTTGGGCAAGTCATTTAATTACTTTCAGCTTCAGTTTTCTCACTTGCAAAATAGGAATGCCCCATCTAAAATGTAGCATGTAAAGGGTTATATAAATGCTAGCTTTTATGATTGTTCTCAACCACTGCAATCTGTCTTCAAGCTAGAGCTTTGCCAGACCCCACCCTTCTCTATTTAGGCTTTTAGAATGCTAAAGTTGAAAGACTCTAATCCAACCTTTTCTTTTTAGAGATGAGAAATTTGGGGTTCATCCAATAGAAGAAGGCTTCATGTCACATGGCCTGCTAGGAGCGGAGCCAGGATTAGAGCTCAAGTTCCTGATTGCTCTTTCCATGCCCTTTCCCATGTAAAACAGGCTAATTAAGGCAGGGAAAAGGACTGAAGAGTACTCTTTAATACTATTCATACTTAATTGTGATAGAGGGAAAAAATTTCTGGCTCACAAAGTGGGATGTGACCATTGCCAAAGATTTTTCCTTGTAAATAGAGAAAAATGCTAATTTTCCCACAGGCTAATTTGTTTGCAACTCTGAAGTACAGAAGTTCATGGTAATATAGAAAAATCTAGGGAGAAGTGTACAACAGTGATTCACAAAGAATCTCTGATATGTACCTTATACCTGACTAATACAGAACAGGCAGTTGGAAACAGAGTCCCAATGCTTGGTCAAGGGAAACAAAATACCTAGAACATTGCTACCATATGCCTTTCCCTGTATGTCTGAACAACTAAGCAATAAACCCACAACTTAGGCCTGGTCAGATGAGGTGTGAGGGGCCAGGAAGTGGTAACAAGTATTTTTCTAACCCTGTCAACTTAATAGGAAACTGTAGGTTTAGAGCAGGAGTTCTTAAGGTATTTTTTTGTATGAGTCATAGACCCTCTTGGCAGTCTGATGAAGACTTTTAGCTCTGTAAAATAAAAGTTTTTAAATGCATAAAACAAAAAACATAGGATTACAAAGGAAACTAATTACATTTATGTGTTTTTTCCCATTCAAGTTCAGAGAACAATTGAAATCTCTTCACAGATCCTTTATGGATATGTAGAACTCAGGTTAAGCAACTCTGAGGTAGAAGAAGATGTGCTTTGGGGATCAAAGAGTGGTAGAATTTTGGAGCTACAATCATTTGCCAGGCAGTGGACCCAAGTTTACACACAATAGATTACAACCTCCCTGCCCCAAGTGAAAGGACCTTGGACTATCCCATATCCTTTTGCAGAGAGGATCAGCTTTGACAGTCAAGGAGTTAAACTATAGAGCTCAAGGACCCCTAAAGGCCTACACATGAGCTTATTACTAAAGAAACTTCAAGTGAAGGCTGGGTGACCAATTGTTCAATATAATGTCCAAAGGATTCTGGTCTGAGCTGGACCAGATGGTCTCTTCCAACTCTAAATTCTATAAAAACTCTCTTGGTCTTCACCTCTTCGTATCCACCCAACCACGTTCACCATGCACCTCTTTTATATTTCCAAATTTTTCCCTTTCATTACTAGGGAGGGCACAGTGACACAAAGTGATGGATTTGGAGTCCAAGAAAATGAGTTAAATTTTAGCTCTGCTGCTTCATACTTGTGTGACCTTGGATATAATCTCTTTGAGCCTCAGTATATTTTTTCTTTAAAATCTAGGAGTTGGACTAGATGATTTCAAAGATCCTTTGCAACTCTAAATCTATAGTTTTGTGCCTCCTTTTTTTCTAATCCCCTTCTTTCCTCAATCTTCACTCTCCCACTCCATTCCCAATTTCTGGCCTTTCTCTTCCACCTCCTTGCTTTGTTCTTCTCTTTCTCTCCTGCTGCCTTTCCCACCTGTCTTTGCCCCAGTCCTCTATACTTTTTTCCTTTCTCTCTGCCTTCTCCTTTTCCTTGCTACCCATTTCTCCTTTACTCATCTGCATCTGCTCCCTTCATCATCACCCCATATCTGTCCCCTCTGGACCTCTCTCCTCTTTCTGTCTCTCTGATTTCAGATCTACGAGTTCCGAAATGGTCACCAGGAAGTTGAAAGCCCCTTTCAAGGCCGCCTGCAGTGGAATGGGAGCAAAGATCTGCAAGATGTCTCCCTCACTGTGCTCAATGTTACACTGAATGACTCTGGTATCTACACATGCAATGTTTCCCGGGAGTTTGAATTTGACTCCCATCGTCCCTTTGTGAAGACCACAAGGCTCATCCCCCTCAAAGTCACTGAGGAAGGTAAGGTCAGAGCACAAATCTTCACAAGGGGATCCTTCACGAGGGGAGGCAGCTGGTAGGATCCCAGCTCATGAAAGTCTATGAAAAGGAGAACTATCTCAAAATATAACTAGTATACCAGACTTCTTCAATGGTCCATTCTCCAGCTCCTAGATAGAGTTGGCTTTCTGATCCTTTCCTTTACTGCTGCCTTCTCTCCCACCATCCTCTGCCAAGAAGGGGGAAGCTGCCAGCTGGAAGGTTAGATATTGATTGATTTTAGCCTGTTCCCTAGGCTCAAATCTTTGGAAAAGAATAATGATCAGTCATTGGTTTGAGTACAAACCAAAGTAGTAATAACTCTCTGGTATCTATTGGAACCATCATTCTTCCAGGATTTCCAAGGCCTCTATCCAAAAATTCCCCTCTTTCTTCTGGATCACTAAGGGGCTAGGAATGCATATACTTAAGAAGTCATGTGGTCCATCCCCCCCGAGACTTTAAGCAGGTAGGCTACCTCTCCCCTCTAAATCATTCTCAGAGTAATGGCTCCTTAGTCTTTCTTTTAAAATATCCAGAAAAACATCTTCTCAAACCTCCCTAGGTGATGTATTGATGTTTATAACACACTCAGTTGGTTAGTTCTCCTAATAGTCGAATTCAGATCTCTTCTACTACAATATGTATGTTCTCCTGTCCCTGGAAACAGAGAACCATTTCTCAGTCATTAAAAAAAATGCCTTCACTTCACTAATATGCAGGTCCCTCTCTGTCCTCTCTTTCCTAGACTAAATCACAATTCCCTTTGCTTTAGTTTGCCTTAGATGGCTTATCCCTAACCTCTTCCAGTGTTATCATTACTCCTGATTGGAGAAACAGGATGATGAGGGGATAAGGAATGTGAGGGAAGGATGAAAGGACCAATCCAAATAACTTCAGGATGGCTTCTAGAAATAAAACCCAGGAATCCTGACTCTCTAAACCCACCACTTTCTCTGCTGATAAAACAACAACAACTTTATAGAATTCTTTAAGGTTTACAGATCACTTTCCTTTCAATAATCCTGTGTAAGCATTTTTATCAACATTTGGCAGATAAGGAAACTGAAGTGATGTGACATGTCCTTGGTTACATGCAGCAAGTGTGAGTAGGAACTGTGGTCTCAGAATTCTAGGTTCAATGTTCCTTCCATTATGCTAAAAGTTATTTAGATTGTACACTTTCCTGAACAGAACAGTGATCCCTACCAGTCAGTAGACTTAAGGGAGAGGAAGGGAGACGGAGATGTAAAAAGCAAAATTACAGTCTGGCTGATCTAGAAGGCACCAGGTTTCTTTCCCATGTGTCTAACACACATGCTAGCTCCCTGGGGAGGGGTAGCCAGCTCCCTCTGCTGGTGCCATGGCAGAAATGCTGGACAAGTGATTCTCATGGGCAGCCAATCAGGCACCCAGAGCAGTCTCCTGCTCTTTTTTTACTTTTATTTATTTAGTTTTGGCTCTTCTGTCATGAGAATTCTTCTGGAGATCCACACATGGAAGGAATCATCCTGAACCAAAGCAAATATTCAAACAGATGAAAGGCTAAGCAGAGTACTCAGTTCTAGAATCACAGGATTATCAGTGGCCACCTCACAATTCAGACAATTTCCCAAGGACTCAACCTTCTTATTGTTCCCTGGTTGTCCATACTTACAAATTGTCTTTCCTTTCCTTTTTCCTCTCTTGATCCCTTACTTGTTCCTTAGGATCCTCAGTGCCCGGCTCCCTGGAGGAAAATGATCATGTAGTCCTAGTGAGGGAAGAGACCTTGGAGGTAGTGTAGTCTAAACCCCTGCCCAGTAATGAACAGGGATTCCCATTTAAGTGGTCTTGAAGAATGGCAGAAGAAAGCTTAGGGTAGTGGAAAGAGAATATTGAGTCAGAGGACTTGAATTCCCAGTTCTACTACTTGTGTTACATTAAGCAAGTCAATTCACCTTTGTGGGTCTCAATTTCCTTATCTGTAAAATAAAGGGAGTTGGGCTAGGAGAACCCTAAAGTCACTAACAACTCTGTAATCCTATCATTGTTAGAGGCCCAAAGAATACAGGATCCAAACGTGAACAACAGATACTTCAGTAGCCATGCTCCTGCCCCTCTCCCTCTGTCAATTTAATACTAGTAAAAGTGAAAGAGAATAGAAAGGGGAACTAGGGTATTTCTATTAATAATGCATGTCTGGCTCTCATTAGATTATTTTATGACTTCTAATATTCCTTGGATGTGTTAGTATTTCTCTTCATGATTGATCTCATCCCCTGCCTTCCAGGTTGCCCTTAAAACCAGGTCCTGAATAGCTAATTCCTAACTCCCTTGGTTATTATGTATTATGATGTATATTGTTATATATAATGTGTTTATCTATTTATATATATGTATACACACATACACACATGTATACACATATATACACACATACATATACATATATATACATATATATGTATATAAAATACATGTTGAGTGTCCTAGGCCAGATGGGTTGGTTTCATCAGTGTCTTCTGCATTCTTTAGCTGGAGAGGACTTCACCTCGGTGGTCTCTGAAATCATGATGTACATCCTTCTGGTCTTCCTCACCTTGTGGCTTCTCATCGAGATGATTTATTGTTATAGGAAGGTTTCCAAGGCTGAGGAGGCAGCTCAAGAAAATGCGTAAGTCCTTTGATGCCCAAGCCCATCACCTTTCACTGGGGACCACAGGTGTGGCTTGGGAGAACCATGCCTTAGCTTTCTGTCCTGAGGGCAGGAAGCTCAATCTTGTGTTGCAACTGAACTTGGACAAACCTTAAAAAACCCACCTTCTAGTTTTTCTAGGTTGAAACAATCCAGACAAACATGTTTTGGAATTGTTTGGGGGCAGAACCAGACAGTACAGGGAGAGAAAAGAGTTGAATCTGATCCTTATTCAATATTAAATGTGAAGATGCATTACATGCAAAACCTCAAGCAAGTGAGCATGTGGTCAACTCTGAATTATCCACACTAATGGAGGTGTACAAACAGAAGTCTCCAAATATGGTCAAAACTATGGTCATTCTGATTCTGACTGGGACACCAAAGGAAATGATGTTGGAAAGGAAGAGTCATCCTCCATATGTTCTATGTCAAAGGGTTAGGAACATGCCCTAAACATCCTTTACTTCCCTTAACAAGGTGCCCTAGAACTATAATCCCAATTACATCTAAACTTATTGTGAACCTAGTGTCAGTGGCATCACTTGAAATAATGAGTTTCCCAAGTTTTCTTTTCATGGTGGAAAGGAGTTGTTCTGTTTATTTATCCTTTTATTTTGAAAAGACAGAATCTCTTTCAAGCTTGAAGGAAGGCCTTAGTTTTAGTGTCCCAGGATTTGGAAAACAATCTATCTATGTCACGATTCTGTAGATTTCAGTCAGGTCCCCAAATCACAGAATCTCAGAGTTAGCAATGACCTTAGAGAGGCCATATATAGTCCAACCCCTACCTAGGAGATCACCCTTCTTTGTAACATCCCAACAAATTGGAGATCATCCAACATCTGCTTGATGCCCTCCAGGGACAAGGAACTGTCTTTTGAGATAGCCTATTTCATTTTTTAACAACTTTCAGTGCTATGAAAGTCTTCCTTACACTAAGTTGATATCTTTTTCCCTGCAATTTCCCCTTCCACTTTCTAATTCTAGTTTCCCCCTCTTAAGCCAAGTATCATAATCATTCCTAATCCAGCTTTTATGGAATAGCTTTTCAAATGCTTGAAGACAGAGATCATATTCCTCTAAGGATTCTCTAAGCCAACAGATCTTAACCTGGGGTCCATGAACCTATATTTTTAAATTTAGCAACTATATTTCAATATATTTCCTTTGTAACTCTATTTATTTTAGTCATTTAAAAACATTATTCTAAGAAAGGAGCCAAAGGTGAAGAACCTCTGATCTAAGCTAAAAACAGTTCAATCTCCTTAGTGTGACCTTTGTAATATGTTTTTAAAGCAAAACCGATGGGATGATACATCCAGACCAGAAGGAACTTCAGAGGCTAACTAGTCTATCCTTTTTCAGATGCACAAACTAAGGCCTAAGGAAGTTCAGCACTATGGCACGTTGGTAGCAAGTATCAAAGATTGGGACTTGAACCTGAGGGCTCGGCCTCTAGAGTTGGTGTTCTTTCTCCTGTGTCCCATTGCCTTCTATGACTGATTGAATCAAACAGAATTTATGTTACAACCTCTCGTATGTGCTAATTTAACTCAATTTAATCTTGGGCAATTTTTTAGAGCAAACAAAGTTTGCAGATAAGGAAAGTAAAGCTCAGAGAGACAGAAAGGCCCAGTAGCTGTGTCAGAGGTAGAATGAAGTCTCATATCTTCCTAACTCCAGTCAGGTTCATCATGGTGTAGGGTAGAGTGTTGGACCTGGACTCAGGAAAGCAGAGCTTAACTTCTACCTCTGACACTTAGTAGTCATATGACCAGGTGAAAATCACACAGACCCTCTGAATTTCTTTTTCTTCGTCTGTAAAATGGGGATAATAAGATCTATAGTATCTACCTCCCAAGGTTAATTTGGGTTTTTTTTTGTGTGAGACTCAAATGAAATAACCTATGTAAAACTCCTTAAAGCTCTGTACAAATATTAGTTATTAATATTATTGATGGTGTCACATGGATTTTGTGAGGTCAGTGAATGTTTATTGGACTTTTAGATGGATTTGACTACTTATATGGATGTGTTGGGCAATCAAGGTTCACAATACTTCAGAAGAATGCAGCCACACAAAGAAGGTCTGATTTCATGGGAAGTGGGTATTCTTCATTCCCTGCTAAGATAGCATTACCTTCCAGAATAACACAAAACACCGCTTAAAACTGAGTCACTGAAAATGAACTTGCAGTATCAGACTTTCTATATTAACCTGCATTTGTTTTATCTTACCTTTCCTAAGAGAGGCGATTGCAATTTTTCATTTAAAAGGTTTCCCCCTTGTCTACATTTGAAAGGAAAAATATAGGAGATAATGAACAATTAAGTAGTACCTTTCTCCTCTATTTTCCCTGGTGATGTCTTTAAGAATTTGAAAACAAGATTCCCCACCTCCCCAACTAGATACTAAGCAATACATATCAGCTTCGTGGATAATCTAGAGTTGACATTTGATCATTCTAAAGTTAGTTAACAGTTCATGGATTTTGTGACCTATCTATCTTGAAAACAAGGGCTACAAGATTCTGATTCTTTCCCATTAATCGCTTTGAAACACCACTGGATCACTCAAGGAGGACTGGGCTAAAAGTGATCTTGGGGGACAATATGCATGGATGAACTCATGTTAGAAAAGTTGCCAACCAGAACATGATAATAAAATCATAGGCCTTTAAAATTCAAAAGGACCCTAGAGATCACCTAGATCAATCCCTTCATTTTACAGATGAGGAAATTGAGACCCAAAGAGACAAAGGGACTTGCCCATGGTTACACCTCCAGTAAAGGAACCAGCAGGTGACTATTCAGGTGCTCTGAGGGCAGGTAGAGAACCTGCCCATCAGAAAGAAGCTTTCCTTTTCCTTGAGTGATTTACAAGAACCACCTTGGCTCTTCTGATTTCATTGTTAAGGAAACTGAGGCTAATCATTATAACCCAAGGTCACAGTAGAAGGTGGGCAGCCACAACTGGAGCTCTCATCCTCTGAGTGCCAACCTGTTACTTAACTTTGCCCCCAAAGTCAATCTTTCAGCTTTTTCTACATAGCCACCCCAGAAGTAAAAATGGAATTGAAGAAAGGGGAAGATTATACCAGCTTCTAGTCATTTGGGGAGGGCTGAATATAGGAAACCCAACCCCAGCAACCCTCATAATAATTCTCATTGAATCAGTGGTCCTATCTCTGAAGTCTTTTCTCCTCTCTCAAAAACAGAGCCATAAGGAAGGGGCAAGTCTGTCCTGTAGAAATTCTGGCCCCCTGGGCCTTGCCTCATTGCCCTTCATTCCCTTTTCACTTCTGGAGACTTCAGGGGCTGACCCTCTCCCCTGCCTCTCCTCCCCTAGGTCTGACTACCTCGCCATTCCATCAGAGAACAAGGAGAATTCGGCAGTGCCAGTGGAGGAATAGGAGAAATGGGGTATGACTTGCAGTCATGAACTAAGACTTGAGGATGACCATGGAGGGGTGGGATATGATTTGGACTTTTTCCTCACCCTATCTATAAATAACCACATGCAAGAAGGCAAGGATCCCCATCCTCATTATTCTACCCCAGGGTGATAAGTAGGGGATTAGGGAGCCTTTTTAAAATGCCCCCTCCATGACCACATTGCCATGGCTCTCTATATAACACACTTTGGCAAAGTAGCTTTGGACTTGGGTTTGATGAGAGTTCATGATGAGCTGCTCTGTCATCGGTAGGTGGTCTGATGTCTGACGGGCCTAGATTCTTCAGTATGGATGCTGTCAACAACTTCTGGATGGGACCCAGGGACTATCACTGTTTTCATCTATTCATCATCATCAGGCTTTGCTCTATGGCTCTACTCTGAACTCCACACACTGAAGGATACCTACTTTGATGGATAAGTCAAGGGCCCATCATCTCACTTTGGGCTCTGTCTTTCCCCAGCCTAATCTCATGGCACTGTAATAGTAGATAAGATTCCCTTTGCTCCGCATGGCTTTGTATAATGCTGGTAGCAACTCATCTTCCTCTACTCCTTCATTACTGTTTACCTGGGTTGGGCCTCCATTCACTGCTGGACAAGAAGGAACATTGTCTGCTCTTCTGTTTTCCCCTCACTTCCCCTCTTCCAACTACACAAATTAGATCTGGTCCCTTTCTACCTCTAAATGAGAAAGGACATCATGTGGTTGACTCTAATCTCTTAGCAGAAGTAGGGTGTTTGTCCTATCCCAGGAGTGATCCAAACAAGCCCAGTCTGAAGAAGAACTTAGATTCCTTAGAGAGGCCCTTCTGAATCTCCTGCACCATTAGGTTTGGGGTCAGAACAGAGTAGCTTTTCTAGAACACACAGGTCTGAAAGAAAGGACAGTGTATGTTAGAATATCTTCTGGAACCTTGAGTCCTAGGTCTGGATCTCATCATACTCCTTGGCCCTAGGCTTTGCCCAGTCATTTCCTAAGTAGTAGTTACGACTACTTAGTAAGGGTTCCTATTGGCAATATTTTCCTTGATATGTCACTTACCCTATCTTTGGTCTTCCTAATAAAAGTCTAGGGGACTGGGAAGAGGGTTGGCAGCAGAGATTAGTAGCAATTTTAGTAACTTTTTAAAGTCAGGTACCTCATTCCCTGACCACATTGGGAAAAGATGCCTATTTCTCAACTTCCCCTGATTTTTTCCCACAATGGGATTTGGAGCAATCTGCCCCTTCTTTTGATATTGAGAAACTGTAGGGAATGTTGCTGGTTTTTTTCCTGAGTATTGTGATTGATGACCTTTTACCTCCCCACCTCTGAACACTTTTGTGGGTCAGTGTTGTTTTACACAGGATAGTGGATGTTCAAAGATCAGCAAAGACTTGCATGGGATCACAGAGCACACTGAGGTAGAAAAAGAATGAATTTTGGTGAGGTGACTAGTGCTTCCTTGGAATGTTTTCACTTGTGTGAAAAGTGAAGAACTAGGCACTGTGGTGGGCATACCCCTATCACATTTGGAGGATATGCGGGAGTTATTGACCACTCCTGAAGAACTCCAGTTATAAGTAGTGTTGATTCTTCAGTAAACACAGAAATGGATGAAAATGAACCCCAAATACAGTGGGAAATAGCTTGGCTTAGGGTATACTGGAATAAGGACTTCCCATTTTTATGAGACTACAATAAATCTCAGGGGTTCAATCACTGTCCCTAAAGATCTTCAAAATGGAGAAAATGGCCTAGGATCACAGGATTTAGAGCTAGAAGGAACCTTAGAGATCTTCTGTATACCAGTCACGCTTATTTTACAGATGACAAAACAAGGAGGCCCAGAATGGTACAGTGATTCTGGTAGTATATGGCAGTTATACCCAGTATAATGGTGTGAAGATAGATGAACAGAATAGTTGATCTCTTAAGATTCCTTCTGTAAAGAATCTTAAGGAATCTGTAAGTTTCCCTCATAGATAAAAATAGGCTCTTGCTTTCTAGTTTTTCTACTCCCGGCAGAATAAAACAAACCAGATAGGAAAAGCTTGGCCAAAACAAAACAAAAACAAACAAAAAAACCCCAAACAAGAACCTCAAATGTAGTGTTGTGTTTGGTCCTGCAGCGATGATCATCCCCATCTAGTGGCCAGCCAGGGGATCCTGAGGTATTGCCAGCCAGGGAAAGGCTGCTAATAGCTTTTTCCCTTAGGGAGTTTTCTTTGGGTTTGTGTAGAGGACAACCCTGACGGCATATCCCCTATGTTATTATTTTGGAAGTTACAGCTCTAAAGCACTCCTTGCAATACTCTGGAGTCAGATGTTCTTGCTATTTCCTCTCGCTGAGCTCAACCTTTTTCATATGCATGATCTTTCACAAGACCCCTCTCTGACTTCAGGTGAGAGGATTTTTCTCCTCATTTTATGGATGGGGAAATAGACCCAGAGGAGTGCAGTGCATACTGTACCCACAAACATTTAGTTAGTCAGTAACAGACCCTCCAGTCCAGGGATCTAGCTAATAGATCATGCTTCTCTCTTTGATGTTAGGAGTAAACAGTGGAGTGTGGAAACTCTAGGCCAGTGAAATTTGTATTGAGTTTCTGACAAAGCAAAAGGACTGTAAGTGAACATAATAGCTAGTATTCATGTGGTGCTTTAAGGTTTGGAAAGCACTTGTTACAAACTTTATTTGATCCTCACAATTCTGGGAGATAGGTGCTATTCATTATTCTAATTTTATGGATGGAGAAACCAAGGCACAGAGAAGTCACACAGCTATTAAATGTCTAAGGCTGGATTTGTAGTCATTTTCCTGATATTAGGTGCAGTGCCCCACCTGACTGTCTAACATCTAGAAAAGGAAGTGATTCTTGAGAGTCAGCACAGGTTCATCAAGAACAAGTTATACTAAACTTATTAGACTAGATGAGCACTGTGGTGCCTTTCAGCTCTAAATCTATGATCCTACGACTTTTTTTTTTTTAACAGATTCACTTAAACCAGGGAAATGTTAAAAATATAGCTTTATTGACAAAGTGTCTCATTTTATTTGTGTGGGAAAGATGGAGATATAGGCCAGACAATAGTTCAATTAGATGGATTTGGAACTGGTTGAAAGGTCATAGACAAAGAGCAATCATTAACAGTGATGGTTCTATATCAACTTGGATGGATATTTCCAGTCTTTGATTGGCCCATTGCTAGCTAACATTTTTTTAATTGATGGCTCTAATAAAGGCATACATTCATGGCCCATTTATCAAATCTCTGGATAACACAAAGCTGGGCTTTGCATATAGGATGTAAATATAGGACACAGTCAAGATCCAAAAGGATCTTAACAAGCTGGAATAGTGAGCCAGAGGTCTTCCCCTGGAGCTCAAAAAGTCAACTTCCCAAGTACGGTGTGGCTAGAGGACAGGACAGTTCATCAGAAGACCTAGGGTTGCCAGTTCACTACAAGTCACTACTATGATCTTGGGCTGTATTTAGTGCATCCATACGCAGTGTTCAAATCTAGGGAAGTGATAGTTTTTGTATTCTCTGACTAGATAAGGCTACATCAGGAATGTCATGTTCAGTTCTGGGCACCACATTTTAGGAAGGAAACTGATAACCTGGAGAGTGTTCAGGGGAGGGCAACTTGGATGGTGAAACTGATGTGTGAAGATCAGCTGAAGGAACTGGGGATAGATAACCTGGAGAAAAGAAATGGGAGTTTTTTTTTTATCTATCATATTGTGCTTGCCCCTAAAAAGGGAGGAACTAGGGAGCAATGGGGTGGAACTTGCAGAGGGAAATCCAGGCTTGATGTTCTTAATGAGACCTAGCCCAAAGTAGAATAGGCAGCCTAGGAAGGCTGGGGATTTCAAATGAGATATTTGTAAAGCACTTACCATAATGCCTGGCACATAGTAGGCACTTGATAATTGATTGTTCCTTTCCCCTCCTCCCCCAGGACTTATTCAGAAAATGGAGATTCTTGCTGGGAGATGGGTTGGATTGAATGACTTCTGGAATCTCTTCTTTCTCTAACATTCTGAACATACTCATCTTGTTCAGAAAAAGCTCCCCAATACAATGCACACAGTATTTCCTGGGTGGTTTATAAAGAAGCTGATGGTTCCAGCTTCATTCTTCATTCCTTTCATGTCTACTTTCCTCTCACTTCCCACTGATTCAAAATTAGTTTCCTTTCTCCTACCCTGTAAGATGCAGGGTTCTCATTCAGTCTTCCCCCCTGCTTCTTTCCTCCCTATTTTACCCACAAAAATCCTATTCCCTTTTTTCCTTTTTCCAGAGTTCTTTGTCCTCACTGCTTCTTTTGCTTCACTTTTGAGATCCTTGGCTCCTTCTCCTTCCATTCCCCTGCTAAACCACATTATTCATGGATCCTACCATCCCCCAAAATCTGCTTTGAAAATCCTCCTCTCCCTGGCTCCTTTCTCTATGTCCTCCCCCATTTTATCTCCTACATTTTTCATAGCATTACAGGATTTAGAACTGAATAGGACCTGAGAAATCATCTACCTCTCTCATTTTCCTGAAGAGCCTGAGGCCTAGAAGACTCTCCTAAGATCACATAGGTAATAAATAGCACAGCCAGGAATGTATCCCCAGGTCCTAGAGTTAACATCATTTTAGGCTGCCTTGAGACACATGGTGTCTAGAATGTGGGAGGAGGGAGTCTTGCTAGCCTCTGCTCTGATTAGACCATGCCTTGAATAGTGTGTTCAGTTCCAGGCTTCACATTTTAAGGAGGGCACTGATAAAAGTTGGAGAATGTCCAGAGAAAGGCAACCAGGATTTGAAGGACTGTAAGATCATCATTGGAGTTTGTTTGAGGAATTGAGGTTGCTTATCCTGGAGCACAAAAGGCTTATTGGGGAAATGGGGTTGGGAGGAGGGCACAAAAGCTGTTTTGTTTTTTGCTTGGCCCCAGGGGGATTTTATGGAGACAGATTTCAGCTGAATGTAAGGTAAAACATTCCTGGCAATAAAAGCTATCCAAAGGTGGGTAGCACATGCTGTGGTGTGGGAAACTTGGTGGTGCAGTGGATTGAATGCTGGACTTGGGAGTCTGGAAGATTTGCATTCATATCCTGCCTCTTGACACTTCCTAAGTGGCCTTGGGCAGGTCACTAAATTTCTTTCAGCCTCAGTTTCCTCATTTGTAAAATGGAGATGATAATAAAAGCACCTACCTCACAGAACTGTTATAAGAATCAAACAAGGATAATCCCCATAGAGAGTTTTGCAGACCTTAAAGTGTCATGTAAATGTCAGCTATCATTAATGCATCACATATTATTTATTAGGGGCCTTCCTGAGAAGCTGGATGGAAAAACTGCAGGTGGGATTCCTAATGGGGTACGGGATGAACTAGTTGGCCTCTGAGACCCTTCCAACCCTACAATTCAGTCCCCATTATGCCATGCTGACCTTTTAGATATCTCTGACAAATTTCATGTTTGTGGCCTTTCTCTTTTATGTGAAACCATTAGAACAGAAAACAAGCACCAGCCACTTACCCACCACCCTTACCCACCACCATCCCTGCTTCAGCCCCTGCTCCCAACAGATCCAGAGGCCAATTTTGCCACCCCATAAACTTTGCCTGTTATGGGGCTAATTTTTAAAGGGCTCAAGAAAGTTCTCAAGGGCTAGCTTGTTCAGCACCCTCAGCACCCTATCCACTAATCCAGCATGTTGAACTTTTTCCCATGGGTATGTCCTCACACCCAAGATTGGTTTTGCCTAACTTGGTCACGAATTTAACTGTTCAACTTGACAATACCAAGGCTGTGACACCTGGAACTCTCTGGTCAGCATTGCACTATGACCCAACCTAAACCCCTAATGGAGTAACTTCCAACTGGTCATTACTGAAACTCTAGGTCATTTTGCCACCCCTCTTCCCTTTCTCTGCCAGTTTTTAATCCATTTAAGGGAACTAATCCTCAAGCTATTTGTCCTATCTACATTTTTTGGTCTCTTTCTGCATTTGGGATTGCCTAGCAATACAGAGAGAAAAGGACTTGTTTATAGCCCCTAGATGATGTGTGCAAATTTTATGTGAAGGTGGGAGTGGTTAAGAGAAAAGGTATAAGCTTCCCATTCCTCTGAGCTTACTACCCTCCCCATTATACCTGAGCACTAGTTCAAGGAGGAAACTTTTTTTAGTCAGTGAATCCACCTTTTGTAAGGTACATAGCATGCTATGTTTCCTGAAAGCTGTAATCAGAGATGAGAAGCTTTCAGTGGCTTATTTAGTCCCTACAGGTCCCTCACTCTCTTTCCTGATATAGCATGCTAGTGGATAGAAGTGATCTGCCTTTGGAAATGGCTACATAATTCATGGGTTCCTGCCATCAGCAAGCATCTTGGGCTGTTTGTCCTTTTTCTAAACACACTCTAATAACCATATGTTTTAGCCAATGTCTGGAAGATGGCAGATCCGTAACCATTTCCCATCCCTAGGTAGGGGGAGAATTTTCCCCATTTCATTGAACCTGCAGTAAAAACATAGTATGACAAATGCTTCCTAAGCCAGTCTCTGAGGAGTGGACTTGTTCACTGACAATGTTGATGGTCTATGAGCCATTTGACTTTCAGGAACAATGACTCCTGGGGCCCTCACTTGGTATATGCTTCATTTAGTATATGTGGCAGACGGTGTGGGAGAACAGAAGGGAATGTGTTCATGTATCTGTAGGATGATGTCAACCACTCTCACAGACCTTGGTAGTCTGAAAAAATGGTATTTTTCCATTTCAGTCTTCCTCATGCTGACCATTTCTTACTTCTGTCTGGCAATGTTGTCCCCCACCATCTTCAGTGTACATAATGTTTTTAAAAGTCCACTTCCTGTTCAATCCAATAAAGGTATCTCTTTAAAAAACAGCTTACCCTGGCTTGGATCTACTCTGTGCAACTACTATGAGTAACCCCCAGCTATTTTTCCCTTTCTATCCATCATTTCTCAAGGATACTCCTTCCTGAGTCACTGGTTGTATAACAACAGAATTTGAAGAACTTTGTCAATATATACTCCAGTCAAACTGTTTTAGTTTACAGTGACTTTATCAGACCGCTCTCCCCCGATCAATTGAGGGGTAAATTGAGTTCAACCGTAGGTCAGATCCTCTCGGGTAAAGTACACCCTAGGCAGGAAACAGGCAGGTGTTTCCAAGTAAAACCTCCCGCAGGAGCCAACGTACTAAACGGTTCTCCTGCGGCTTTACCAAATTCAAACCCTTCTGCACTTCACAGTGGGAAAGGGACAGTCCATGTGCTCTGGCAGACCCCTTGGAGAAGCAGGAATGAAAGAATGAATGACAACCTCCAGGGTGGGGAGGGAGGCACTGAGCTCACCCCCTTAGCGGCTGCCCGCTCCTGCTGCCATCTCCCCTCTTCCAGCGGGGGGCAGACAATAGGAGGGCGGAGAAGTCCCCAAACCCAAACCCACCGCACCCAGGGATGCTGAGTCCCGGAGAGGGAAGGATTCCGTATGGAGGGGGTGAGGGGAATGAAGGGACAGGGTTCAAGAGGTGTGCGTTGTGCGTGCCAGACAAGAGCGGGGCGCTCACCCCGGGGACAGCGCCGAATAACCACACGAGCCACCCGTCTTGTGGTTCAATACTTTTCCCTTTAATCCGTGCCACGCTTCCACGGCTCGAGCTACTTTACACAGCATGGGGAGTCTCTAGGCTCTAGCGGTGTGGCCCGTTCGTGCCTCGCGCGCAGCGCCAGCCACGAGTACAGTTAGACAGACAGCCGGACAGCCCGGCTGCGCTCCCCCTCCCCGGCACCCACCCTCGCCCCACGCCCCTCCGGGGGCCGCGGTAGCCTCTCCCCTCCCCCCTCTTCAATGGGGGCCCAGGTGAGGGGGGACAAGAGCACCTTGGGTGGGGGAAGCGCGACCAGGCCAGTTGGGAGGGCGGGGCGGGAAGGGCTGGGGTCCACGCGCGTGTGCATCTCCGCGGGCTCCCACCCGGCGCGGAGGCCGCCGTATTGATTCTGCAAAGGGCCCCGCGGGGTGGTGAAGGGCAGGGAGGGCAGGGGGCGCTGGGGGGCACTGGGGGGCGGGGGAGGCGCTTCTCACTAGCAGCCGCCACTCCGGGGCCTGGAGAGGACCGTGAGATGCAACGGAAAACGATGCCCAAGACCCTGAGCTGTGCTTGTCACGCGGAACGTGGGCTGGGGGTCGGGGTTTGGGTTCAAGGAGCAGATCCGGCCCGGTCCCGTCGCAGACGCCACCGGCCGGGCGGGAGAGTGAGGTAACGAGGCTGGGCGGAGAGGAGCGGGCAGGGGAGCTCTCTACGCCATGTGCAAAATGCCTGCTTTCACGCCGGGAAAGCAAGGTGGTTAAAAAGGGGCCTTCCAGAAAAATGCTCCTCTCAGAACCCGAGACCCATCTGGGAGGAAGGAGGTGAAGGGGAGCGGGACCGGCCCGCCCCAAGAAGGGAGAGGGATGCAGGGCCAGGGGGTGATTGTCTTGTAGCCTACCCAGGGACGCGGTGAGGGGGCCGTGGCGGGGAGAGGAATCACCGGGGAAAGAGGTCCAGATCCCAGGCGCCTGGAAGAGAGGGGTCCTGGCTCTCCAGGGATTAAGGGAAGGAAAGAACTAGCTTTGGCTGCCGTGCACGTCTAGAAAAGCAGCAGGATATGGCACGGAAAGGTTCTTTTGGGGGAATCACACATACCACCAACCCCCCCCCCCAGCCCCTTCCCTAGATCTCCCCCTGGAGCTGCTGTCTCAGGAACCTGGGGCACAGTCTGAGAAAGGAGCCGGCTGCCCCCTCCTGTCCTGACCCAGCGCCCCACCCAAGGAGGTTCAGTCTCCTTCCTCTGCCCCAGGTTCCTAGGTACAATGCCCTGGAGTTCTCCCTTCTCCGGAGGCTCCTATGAGCACTTCACAGTTAAACCAAACCCTTAGGTGGGTTTGGGTTGGGGTTGGTTCTTTTGGGGGGGGGGGGGGAGGTTGAGTATGAGAAGATGAATAATGGAATAGGTGAGGATGGAGATTTCCAAAGAGGAGGAGTGTGCCCAAAGCTTCCTCCAGCGAGGGAGGACTTCACTGACTCCACCAGCCAGCCCCCTCTGCTTAACTCATGGGAAATCCCAAGCGAGAGAACATTCTCCAAGCAAAACTGACCTCAGGAGGGAGTAAAGGTGTCCTGGGGTGAATACTGAGCCAGCTGACATGCTGATCTCTCTGGACTTTCTCCTGCCAATTAGAATAAATACCTTACCCTGACACTCCTCTGCAACCCTGGAAAACTCCAAGCCTGAATCCAGCAGGGTCTGTCCTTAAAGGCTCCTGACAGAACTTGGCCTAGCTTGACAACTCTGGCCCTGGCTCTTGATCAAATGTGGAGTCAGCTTCCAAGTTGCAGACCTCAAGTGGCTGCTGTTCTACAGAGAATAAACTAGGGATCATACTTCACTAATCTCCATGGGTGATGCATTGCATTCCTCTAAACTGTTTATACCTCCTCCATCTACAACCTTTACAAAAGCCTTGGCATGAGGAACCCATCTACAAAGGTAGTCCCAGATGAATCCTGACCTTCCCTGCTGAAGGACCCCAAAGGAAATACATGAAATCAAATTTTTTCTCTGTTTGGAAATGAATCTCCAATCAAAAGAAATAAGGCAGGTGGTGGTTGTGAATGCCCCTTGCAGAGTGCTACCAGTCTGGGGCTACAGTGGCCGTGGATGACAAGCTAGTAGTAAGTACCATTTATTTTCTTTGCTTTGGGTACCCCAGGCTAAGCAGCTTTCAGGGAAGGAGACTCTTATCTGCAAGGCTTGAGGTTCCTTCTCCTCCAAAAGCTGTTGAATAAGGGAAGTCCTTGGAGCCACTGGGCTTTCTGCTGCAGGGAAGGCAGGGAGCCATGTTGGTGCCTTTCTCCTAGCCCCATCATAGAATCATAGCATTGGAAATGGCTTTAGAGAAGCTTATTTTACAGATAAGGAAACTGAGGCCCAAAGAAGTCAAAATAACTCTCCAAAAGTCAGACATTTTCTTCCTGGTTTCTACTCACCAGAAAGGCCCTGGGCATTTCCTATGTATAGCTCTTCATCTCCTCATACACACAACAAGAATCTTTCTCTTGAGGCTAATCGTCCTTCCTAACATAGTTCAGAAGGAGTTAAGAAGAGCAGCGTCCAGTGTGTGGCCCTCTTCCCTTTGCTTAACAGGGAAGATGAATCTTCATCTTCCTCCCAAGGAGCCTTTCTGAAAACCATTTAAAAAGACCTCACAACAGCCAGGGGGAGGCAGCAGCTCTCAATGAAATAAATAATGATAAATAAAATAAACATGATAATTTACAACCTTGTTCCCCAAAAGCTCCTGCGAGCAATCCTGGCCTGAGGCCACTCTGGATTTTAATGATTTCAGACCATTCGACTGCCTCCCTCCTTCACTATGAATTCATAAATTCCCTGCCTAGTCTTTTTCACTCAATTACTAGTCACCTAGTTGGGCCAGAGAAAAATGACTTCCGTTGACAGCTGCTAACTGGATGATTGGCAGTGTTTCATGAAGCAGCCCTGGCTTTATGTGGATATCCACCCTGCAAAGGGATTCTAGTCACTCTTATCTCCCCAAATCCCAAGTTTCAAGCTGTCCTCTGAGGGTGGAGCAGGGGTAGGAACCAACCTCAGCATGAAACAGAGACCCTTTTCCTACTCCTACTGGGAATGTATCATCCACTATTCTTAACTTTTTCAACCTCATTCTAAATTAGTTCCTGCCCCAGAAAGGGTCACCTCTGTAGAGACATTCACATTTTGTGTTAATTCCCTGTACTGTTGGATTTCCTGTGATACTGTGGTATGGAGGTCTAAAACCCCTCACTCCCAGGCTGCCCTCTCTTCCCTGGCCATCAGGAAAAACAGAAGTCCACTATTTGTTAAACATCAGTATAAGAGATCAGTAAAAATTGTCTTTTTATGATAATCTCTGTTCTTGAATTTTCCCTGTTTGCTGCTTCTTAGGGCCCAGAAGGTTTATATCATCTAAAGAGCCCTTCTCGCTGCCTTTTCCTTTCCAGTTCAGTATTCCTCCTTGGATTCTGCCTATTTCAGGCAGGACTCCCTGGGATTTAGGAAGGGGAAATAGAGGAGTTGGAGGTAGAGCTTAGATGGAGTTCCAAGCTAAGAAGCTTACTAGCTCAGACTGAGCTTAGATACTATCCATCCCTCTGGTCCACATGCCAGACTAATGTCTCAATTCTTAAGAAAAAACACAGTGATGACTCAACTCACCAGTCCAACTTCACCCCCTTATTCCATGATACCTCCCAGACTAAAAGGCCAGAGGAAGTTTTCCTCTACCAACTACCCCTCTATTCAGAAGCCTAAATACTAGCTAGCTAGATTAGGGACTATCTAAGAGAAAGATATGCTCCCCTGTAGATCAAGTAGATCCTTCCTTTCACACCAGAAATGAAATCCAACCTAGAGAGCAGAATCCCTCTGTATTGAACATGGGTCTATTAGGAGAGGGGCACGTAAAAAATAACTCTGGCAACCATCTGAGAACAAGAAGTGTAAGCTTGGGCTCAGTCCTTTTTGGAATGCCTTTTTTTTTGTGCCCTGTTGGTTCCTATATGTGACCTTGTCATTCATTTTCTCAAGCCCCTCTCCCCATCCTCACCTTACTCCTATCCCCACTGGGTATTTTACAGCATTGGCTCAAAGTGAATTGAATTAGAACTATTCACCCTGCTGGCCCTAAAACTGATAAAAATAAGTTCTTAACAAAATCATGTAAGTTTTACACGTCCTAAGAAACAATGTTCCTTTGTGGGGGGGAAGGAAGAGGACAGCAAAATTTCAGGCACTCAAAAGCAACTTAATTTTACACAGACTCAACCTGAGTGAACATCAGAGAGAGTAGAAAATGAGAGACCTGTGTTCCCCCAGCCCATGTGTATTTTGAGCTGGAGGATCTCAATGAAGATCGGAGGCAGCAGTGACAAAGAATTCTCAGGGACTCTTCAGTCTCAAAGCCCTCCCACTCTGCCCACTTCCATACCCTCCCACTCCACCAGAAATCCCACAAATACTGCCTTTTTAGCATATCTAGCAAGTTCTGTCCATCTGGCTGAAGGTCCACTTTTCCTTGGTGGGCCTTCATGGTGGGATAGAGGTGGAGCCCCCTCTGTCGGTTGGAGGCCTGAATCCCTGCTCCCAACATCTGGGCATCCAGGATAAGCTGGGATGGTGGAGAAAGAAAGATCCCCTTTTTTCCCCCAATTTTCAAAAAAAAAAAAGGAGGGCAGGAAATGAAGCACCATAGCAATGCCCCTTTGAGACTCCTATCCAAGACCCCAGGGCCTGCCCAAGCATGACTTTGGCTCAACTTCACTTCCCTTCAAACAGCCAAGGGATGGCCAGCGAGGGAAGGGTGGGGATGGAAGGATTGGAGGGACAGAGAAGGTTGGGGAGGGTCAGTGCTGGGAGCTGTCCCCTGCCCTCCACCAAAAGAAATTGCTTTTCTGGCCAGTACAGGAGGCAGTCCTGCTCCTTCTCCCTGGTACGTAGGCATTATCTCTTTTTAAAATCTGTATATAATATATATTTATATTCTGTATATATATATATATATATATATTTATATATATATATTTATATGGTCTATGTACATGTATTGCACAGGCCTCTGGAGTCACCCTATTCCTGCCTTGTCAGTGATAGCGGTTCCTCTTCTCCTCTTTTTCAGATGAGTAGTCCCGGGTCCTGATGCCATTCTGAAGGTTGATGAGTGAGTCCTTCATCTGTAAGACAAGGGGAGGCCGACCCCACCCAAGGGGTACATGCACTGAGTTGGCTTCCTCAACAAGGATCACTAAATCCTCATCAAAGTAACTCAGCTGAGTTAAGGAGCTAAGGGGAGCTAGGATCCTAAGGCAAGGTATGATCTTACGAGGCTACCTTCTCAAGGAAGCTAACAGCGCAGGTAGTGTGGGGGAGGCCCTGGCCTAATTCTCCCTGAACCTTAATCCCTGAGAAGCTGTTTTTCAAAGCTGTTCTACTTACTTACTCCCCAACATCACTTCAGCATTATGTTTCTAGGGAATATCCCACAGAACTGGGAAATCTGATTTTAGATTGAAAAGGTTTCTTAAGTGTGAGATGATGCAATCATAGATTTAGGGCTTGGAAGGACCTCTGAGATGGCTGAATCGAACTCCTCCCACCCTTCCCCTGTTTTCCAAATAGGTAGGATGGTAATAACTAGCAGATTTGGGATCTGAACTCAGGTCACAGACTATTGATTTGATACTAGAAGGGACTTTAGAGGCTGTGGACTCCAACCCCTCAATTTACAGTTGAAGAAAGTGAGGCCCAGGGAGGTTAAACTGATTTGACCCAAGGTTATACAGATAGCAAGTGACAAAGCCAGGATTCAAACCCACAAACGAGGACTCCAAGTTCAGTATTTCTATTCTAACCTCCCAACCAGAATAGGAAATTCTTCAACAGGGCCCTGCCTGGAAACTTCCACTGACAGGAACTGTTTTAAAGCTGTTCTTTTAAATACTTAGTCAAAAACCCACTGGTCCTGGCTCTGCCTTCTGCAATAACAGATAATGTTGGTCCACATAACAAGTCTTCAGAAAGTTGATGAGAACTGTCATGTCTTCCCATTGCCTTTTCTAGGCTCAACATCCTCAGTTCCTTCCAGACTCATCACCCTTGTGGCTCATATGTGATCACACTCTTTGGTTTATCAAAATATCCCTTTAATATGGCAATAGAATGGAATATGATATTTTAGATGTGGTAAAATAGGCAGCTAGGTAGCGTAGCTGATAAGAGTGCTGGGCCTGGAAGTCAGGAAGATTCATCTACCTGAGTTCAAATCTGACTTCAGTCACTTACTACCTGTGTGATCCTGGGCAAGTCATTTAACTCTGTTTGCCTCAGTTGGCTTACCTGTAAAATGAGCTGGAAAAGGAAATGATAAAGTACTCCAGTATCTATACAGAGAAAAACCCAAATGGGTTATAAAAAGTCAGACATGACTGGAACAGCTGAACAACAAAAATGCCCCTTTCGTGCGTGCTTCAAGACTGACTGATCCAGTCTGGTGTGAAGTCCTAAATATGGCCAAGGGAGTAGGAGAGCTTGGGGAGAAGGACCCCAGGAGCTGTAGTAATACTGGCAGTAGCAGTGATAGCTATAACCATGAGAGCTAGCGTGTTTGTATTGCCTTAAGGTTTGGAAAGTACTTTATAAGTACTATTTCATTTTGTCGTCAAGACAAAACCTGGGAAGTAGATACTATTATTATCCCCATTTTACAGCTGAGGAAACTGAGGCAGCAGAAGTTAAGTGACTTGCCCAGGATCATATAGCTAGTAAAAGCCTGAGTCTGGATTTTAACTCGGGTCTTCCTGACTCCAGGCCTAAAGCTCTATCCACTCTACTCCCTAACTGCCTTTGCAGTACCAAAAATAACAACTTTTAAATTTGTAGGGCACTTTACATATATTATCTCACTTGAACCTTACAATAAGCACATGAGGATACCTATAGATACCATGGATACTATAGATACCTATGGATAAATGAAGGAACTGCAGCTGGAGACGTTAAAGTCAGAGCTAATAAGTGTCAGAATGAGAGTTTGGAACCCAGGCCTTCCAGATTCTGTGTTTGGCATTCCATCCATTAGGTTAAGTTGCCAACGAAACAATCCTTAGCATACTGAGGTTTCCCACCCTGCTGTCAGTGATGGTCTGACTAGTGAGTTCATTTAAAAGCTCTGCCCGTTCTTCTCATCACTGTTATGGTCAGTATGAAAACATCCTGATAGTGCTGTGCTAGATGTCATATCTGGTTTCTGCATGTCAAAAAAGATGTTCCTGCCAACTCCAAGAGAAGCTTGAGAGGGAGTGTAGACAAATCAGCCTTGAAATCTGGCAAACCTGGGATGATGGCTGGCAAATACTGGTTATCTGACTGAAGGCAAGTCGTTTGACCTCTCTCAGTGACCCAAGCAACTTTCTAAGCTATGCTGATTAACAGAGTTATTGATCTCTATTGGAAGAGAGAGCTTCCACCCTAGGGGCAACCCCACACTAACGAAATCATACAAGGGAACCTCTCTTTATAGATCTGAAACTGCATCAGTGTTAGTACACACTTGTCCCAATGCAAGACACCCTTTGAATGCCGGATATCCATTCTATCTCTCGATCTCTGCTCAAAACCCTTCCAGGTTGGTAAGGACCTAGAGAACTGATTTTTCTGGCAGAGGCTTCAAGAATCTAGTCACATCCATCCTATACAAACTCTAGTGGATATGTAAAGTCTGGGAAGCGTGGGATGGAGGAGCTGTTGTCCTAAAACTGGGCCAATGTTGGATCACTTCTCTAAATAGTTAGATGGTATTTTGGACAAGACAAAAAGAGTGTTATGCTGCAAAGAATATCGATGATGTTGGGATGCACCCTAGCCATCTGACGAGAATGACTAAGTACAGTGACTGTGGGAAGCAGTGGCCTGCAGTCAGGAAGACTGGAGTTCAGTCTGGTCACTTAACTAGCTGAGTGAGCCTGGGCAAGTCACTTCACATCTGCCTGCCTCAGTTTCCTCAATTATAAAATGAGGATAAGAAATAACACCTCTCATTTGTGCAGTTCAGATAAGATAGTATTTATAAAGTCCTTAGCACAGTGCTGGCAAAAAGGAGGTGCTTAATAAATGCTTGTTTCCTTCCTTCCATATGCTATTACTGAGGCAGAGAAAGATACTACCTGTGATGAGGGCAAAGCAGGACACTAAACATGAGAGAAGACTACGTGATCCCTGGAACCACAAAGAAGGCTTTCCAGCCTTCCTCAGATTGCCTGTGTTTCATTGTTTACATCATTTTCCTTCTTTGAATGTAAGCAGTAAGACTGTAAATCTCTCCTGCTGAAATGGGTTTGTTTGCTCTTGTGCTGTGCTCTAAGGAATAGTTAACAGCTTCATGAACTTCCTGCTTCTAAGGCTTCATCAGTGGCTCCCTTAAGAAGACTGACAAATCCATGCCCTGGGGGAGGGGGAGGGGAGGAATGAAAGCAGAGGAAGGGCAGGTGTTTACCTGGTCTAGAAGCATCACAGAGGATTTGATGATCTCCCTCCATTTTTGGAGCTCTGTGTCATGATACTTTTGTTGGGATTCTAAGAGCTGAGCCCATTCTGTCTGTGACTGGGGTAACCTGTGGGGCACAAGAAGGGTCACCCCGGCAGCTGGAGTTATGCTCAGAGGACTGTCCTGTGCTCCCAGACCCCTAGAGGACAGAGAGTCACATCATAGTGCTATCCTCTCCACTCATTCCCTTGTGTTGTCTCCCTTCCCTAACCCCATCCCCAAAAAGTGACCAGAAGGGAAACCAGAAAGGAGCCATTCTCTGCTGGGAAGAATGGCTGTGTTGTGGATTGGTCATTCGTGCACAAGATGGAGCTGGAGCTTGGGTTACCTGTCCTGCAGTCTCAGGCCCTGCCACGCAGTGAGAGTCTGGGTAGTGTATTCCAGCATCCAGAGTTTGTAGAACAGCATCATGTTGAGAATCACCAGCAGCACCAGGCTGGGCAAGGGGGAGCGGGGAACGAAGGAAAACCAAGAGAAAAGCAGGTTGGTCGGGGGCCCAGCCCAGGAGCAAGCGTCTGCCCTGGCCGAGCAAACTCTGCCATGGCCTTGGCCCAGGCTACCACTGTTTGCCCCATAAACTTTGAAGTGCATAAAGAAAGCGTAGGGGAAGAAGGGAGAAAGTAAAGGAAGGGGAGAGAGAGAGAAGAGAGAGGAGAGAGGGAGAGAGAAAGAAAGAGGAGAGAGATGGAGGGAAAGGGAAAAGGAGAGAGTGCACATTTGTATGGAGAGGGACAGTGACAGAGTGACACAGACAAAGGGAGGGAGAGAGAGTCACAGGGAGAGGGATGTGGGGTTTGGGAGCAAAGAAAGGTACAGGACACCAAGGGCAGATAGAGAGCCGTAGGTTCAAATTAGGATCCCAAAAGAAGAGGGAAGTGATAAGATTTGAGGGAGTAAAGAAGGTAAACCATAGAGACAGTACCTGAAACAGATCCTAATGGGTGCAGGGGAGAGAAAAGAAGGAGGAGGCAGAGGTTAGAAAAAGACTGACACACAGAAAGGGAAATCTGCAGAGGAGGAGGGCAAGAAGGACAGAGATAGAGACAAGAAGAAGACCCTGTTACCTCGGCAGGAGCCATGGCTGCTAATCCTTACCCTTCTTTCCTGTACCCTATTCTCTTCTCTGCACTGATGCTCTAGGGATCTGACTGAGCCAGCAGTATACTATTAGACTTGGAGTGAGGAGCCTTGGGTTCAAATCCTGCCTCCAACGATTCTCATCTATGTAACCCTAGACAAGCACCTTAACCTCCCCTGGCCTCAGGTTCTTCATCAATAAAATGGATATCACATTGACACTACCCACTTCCTAGGGCTGTGGTAAAGAAAACACACTTTTCAAAAGCCATAAAGTACTAATGTAAATATGAGTTATTATAATAAAATGGGATGGGTGAGAGGGATGTAGGTGAGAATACCAGTGATCCAGAAAAGCACTAAATATAGGACTCTCTGATAACACCCCTGGGAAAATGCTAGTGAGGAGAGGTAGCATGGCATGGGAGAAGTGGGAGAAGGAGGAGGGAGGGAGAAAAAGAGAGAAAGAGAGTGATGGGAGAGAGAGAATGCTGCTCTCACAGTCAAGGTCAGGGTTCAGACTGTCCAACACACAAAGACAAAATTCCATCTTCCATCTGTAGAGTAATTTTAACTGTATCCTAGTTAAATCTCTTCTAGTAAATCATCTTATGTTTACTCTGTGAACTAAGGAAATAGGCAAAGAGAAGAAAGGATGCAAGGAGTGAAAACAGAGACAGATGAACAGAGCTAAAGAGAGAAAGAAGGGAAAGAAAGGGCAGAGAGAGAAGGCAGAAGTCAGGGGGCATCATGTGCCTAGAAAGGCTGAAGTGAGTTCTAGGGAACAGTGTGGCAAGAGAGAGGCAAGGGGAAACCTGGGAGTCCCTTACACACAGCTGATAATGAGCAGCAGCTTGGACACACTCTGAAGGTGGAAGCCACCAGTCGGAGTATCTTCAGGGATGTGCCGGGTCTGGGTAGAGCCTATGGAAAAGAAGATGGCAGGTTGTCACCATCACATAGATCATGGCAGGTAGTCACTCACCACCGGTCATCCTCTTCCTCCTTCTCTGCTTCCTCTTTGTCCTCCTCATTCTTTACTCTAAGTTCCACAAAGCCTGCTGTAGCAATAGGTGTATAGAGTGTCACAGAAGATGGCCCCTGTCTTTCAGGACCCTACCAAGCCATACCCCAATTAAAGTGTAATAATGATGAGTAAAGGCTGCATCTTCCACGTTTTTTTAATGCTCCTCAGATCCTACCATAGAATAGGTGCTGAATGGATACTGAACAATTGAATTATTGGACATGTATGTAAGGCATAGGAATAAAATGATTAAACAAAGATATCCAATACGGGTCAAAAAGAAACATATATTAGGGTAGGGAGAAGGGAAGTCACTGTGGGAGTCTCATTTGCCAACAAATACAAATATAACCCCTATAGGAGAAGTGAGGGAAGAATAAGGATGGATAACATAGGCCTGGGAGTGGATTGTTCATCTACCAGCCTTGTGGCAGGTGGTATGGACATGGTGTCTTGGCTGTTATCAGGGTTGGAACTGTGGTTCCTGGTAAAGCAGTGAACCTTTCCCAGGCGCAGTGATCGCTCCCAGAAGGGCATCCTTCAACACTGGGCCAGTTCTGCATAGCTCAAGCAGGGAACTGAATGACAGGGAAACTGAGTCCAAATTGAATTTTCTCCCAGTGGAGCTAACAACAATTGGAGTTGTCATGTACTGGGACTTTGGAAAATCCTAAAAATACTGTATCAGAGATACTAGGGGACAAAGGTGTTTTGTATTTATTAAGATATTTAATGAGTCATGTACAAACTAATGCAGATAATATGTAAAGTACAGAAATGTGTGACTATCCCTAGTACATACCACAGCGCCTTAAAGATAGTTCACATGTATTTGTTGAATTGAATTGTATTCAATTTAATCTCCAATTAAGAACTTCAATTGCAGAAAGACAGGCTTCAGTCCACTTCCCATTTCCCATCTCCTGCCCTGAACTGGATCATACCTGCTACATGTTTGATCCTATGGCCCACGTCCTCATCTGTAGGAGTAGTGACAGGGCTCATAACCTCCTCCAGATGGGGTACCCTCAGATGGGCATGGGGTCGCTTCCTCCTCCGTACAGCAGAGGCTTTGCTGGCCTTCTCTTTGGGAGACTGTCTGTGTACTTCAGCCAGGTAGGTGCTCTCTGTTTTTGTCAATTCACTCTCTGCCAAGGCAGATGGTGTTATGTCAGGAACCAGGGGTATAAAGGCCACATCCCTGTCTCCCAACACCTCCCAAAGCCAAGTGTGGGCTTCCTTCCTTTCAGAATCAGCCCTGCTCTCCCTTCCTCTTCCCCTAGAGGCTGACTTTTCAGTATGCCGCTTTGGTTAGAGGAAAAGGATATGGGATATCAAGAAGTAGCTCCTACTCATGATGAAACATGCTGTTCACCTCCTAATAAAGATGACATACTTAATCTGATGCAGATTGAGACTTTTTTTTGGACATGACCAATGTGGGAATTTCTTTTGCTTGACTATATAGGTTTGTAACAGGGATTGTATTTTTCTTGTTTAATCGATGGAGAGGTGGGAGGGAGAGAATATGGATCTAGAGACAAAAAAAAACTAATTCAGAAAAGAAGGGGCTCTTAGGTGGGACCCTTCTTACCTTCTACAGTGGCTGAATACCAGGTGGTATATCAAATGCTTGTGAAACATCACAGTTACTATGTGAAATCTTAGTGTCTCTCACACTTTGGCACACTCAAACATCGACACACAAGTTACACTGTACAGTGTGGTATAGTGGAAAAGGGCCTAGATTAGCAATCAAGAAGCTTGGATTCCTTTGCTGGCTTGGCCATTTTGAACTACCTATGTGACTTTGGACAAGTTACTTAACCTTTCTGAGACTTAGAAATGAAACGAGGGACTTGGAAGCTGGATGATGCCTAAAATCCCTTATGGCTCTGAATAATATAATCCCGTGACGCTAAGCCAATTCACCTCTGCTGGGCCTCAGCTGTCTCTGAAGTGCCTTCCAGTTCTACAATTCTGATTCTCCTTACAGTCTGCCGACTAACATTTGCAAATCAAGACTCGTAAAACCATGCTTCTCACACAGTCATGCTCTTTCCATGCCTTTACCCCACATTCATACTTTCTAACCCTTTCCACTCACATTCTTCCACCCTTCCCACTAGGGTCCGAGCCACAGCAGTGATATCAATTCTCACCCAAATGGCGGAAATAATCCTCAAGCCCGCTCCAGAAATTCTTCTCAATGAAGGTTTTCACTAAACCCCAGGGCTGTTTTCTATAGCGCAGCTCTGTGGAGACCCTAAGAAATGAAGTGCCAAACCAAATCTGTCATTTTAGAATAAGCTCTTCCCCCTCTGAAGACTCAAACCAAAGCAAGCCTTCCTCCCACAATCCCCCAACTCCCTCAGGGTTTGCCAAAAAGCCCTCTAGATACTGGTTTCCCAATAGAGAGGGAGGGTACTCTCATAATGGCTCCTAGCTCTCTGAATAACCCTGGCATCTCAGATGACAAGTAGAGGTTGGGGCACTGAGGGTTTCCTAATGATAAATAGGAAACAACATGGCAAATCCAGTTACTCCTTCCTTGTTCCAGACATTGGTCCCAGGGAACTGAATAATTTAGAGAGCTTAGGGTTGAAAGGGATCTCAGAGGTCATTAGGTGCAATGATCTTAGGTGCAAATCACAAATCTTAATGATGATGCCCACTATCCTCCTCCTAGAGAATTCTCAAACTGGGGAACTCATGCTTTCCACTTGTGAAAAGCTGGAGCTGTTAACTCACCTTCTGTAGCTTTCATTTATTAATCCTACTTCTCCACTCCAGGATGAAGCAGAATAAATCGACTATCTACCATCTACCCCATGGAAATCCTTTCCATACTTAAGTTTGGAGGAGTTGAGTCATTTTTTTTTTTGTTCAGAATCAAAGAATGAAGTTTGTTACACTCTGAAATCCCCTTACTTAATACCCAAATTCCCTTCTTTCTCACCCTCCATGCCCATTCTTGTCCTCTGATGCAGGAAAGAGCCCCTCCACCACATCCTCTTCCCTAAATCTATCCTTCTATCACCTTTTGTTCCCCTTCAGTACTGTCTCTAGCATGTTCCCTTTCCCCCTGGATTCATTTGTCCTTCACTAGGATAGCTTCCACAGTGCCCAGGAGAGGGACAAGAGTTGAAGGAACCAAACAGAAGACAAGTATATGAGGGGCTTTCATATAAGAGAGTAAAATAAGACGGTTCTGCTTGGCTCCAGCGTACAGAACTAAGAACATTTGGTGGAAGTCAGAGAGATTCAGGCTTGGTATAAAGACAACTTCCTAATAATCAGTTATCCAAATGAAGAATGAGCTGCTTTGAGAGCTAGTGGGTTCCCCTTTAATGAGATCTTTGAGCCAAGACTGGTTGGTGGTGTTTCTTGGTTATATAGACTCATGTGTATATATGTATACATATGTGTACATATATACATATATATCTACACACACATATACACTCACATACTGGTAAGTTGGGATGGCTTCTGAGGTCCCTCCCAACTCTGAGATTATTCTGGGAAGAACTTAACATAATCATTCAATAGCATTAATTGAGTACTGACTGTATACAAAGTATTGTGTTAGAAACCAAGGGAACTCTAACAAAATCTAAGACATGATCTCAATCCTCTAGGAACTTACTGTCTAGTGGGAAGAAAAGATGTAGAAAAATAACATAATACAAGGAAATACACAATACATTCATTAAGATGAGGGAGAGCACTTGCATCTGAAAGGACAGCAGGAGGCTTCATGGAAGTGGTATTTGACTTGGCTTTGATAGGCTGAAACAATAATCCTTCCTCTGAGTCCTCTTCCACCTTACCATGCTTTCCTGTCATCTTCCAGCTTTGGGGCCTCTACCCTCCCTAAGCCAGATAGCTTATCCTTCCTCCCAACAGCTTCCATCACTCCTGTTACATTCTCCAGTACTTTCCAAAACAGAGACCTCAGTTATGTCCACTGCTCCAGGGCAATGCTAAGGCTATCAAGTTAAAAGCATCCCTAGAAGCTGCAGGAAGACCAACAGAAGCCAAGGGTTGAAATAATAGTCCACCTCATTTCATCTCCAACAATCAGTGAAAAGAGGCCTGGATGCAGAGTCAAGTCATGGGCTCAAATCCCAGCTGTGTCACTTAATACTTGGGTGAACCTGGGGGAGCTGCTGGACTTCTTCCTCATCTTTAAAATTAGGCAGGTGGATTAGGTGATCCCGAAGGTCCCTTTCAGCTCTATAATTATAACCCATGTGTTAAACCAGATGGATGTGCTCTGTTTGGGGTCTCCTTGAAGACCCTAACCCTGGGCCTCCCATTCCTCTGGGATGTCAATACCTGAGTCGGCTCTTATTTCGAGCCACGCGGGTGAGCGTGTAGCGGTTGATGGTATAGAAGTAGTCATGGTATGGCACATCATGGGTGAGCACCTCAGCATCTATCACGTAGCATTCACTCTCCTGGCAGGCCTTGTACATAGTCTATGAAGTGAAAAGGGAGCCATGGGGCAGGGGAAAAGGAGAGTAAGTTGGTTCCCCTACCCCCCCCCCCCCTTCTCAAAGAAATACCCTGGGGGTCTGAGATACTGCCCTCAGTTCTTGGTACTAGGACTGGGGGATTCCTTTTCTTTCCCTTCACACTTTATTTACCTGGGTCTCTGTAACAGTGGCAGTTTTGGGAACCAGAGGATTGTTGAGGGTGATGGTGTAGAGAATCACTCGACTCTGGTTTCCATTGTCCTCCTTTTTCCATGGATGAAAGATGATATCTGGTGGTAGTGAGGGGGTGAGGGATTAGGGAGGGAGAAAAGAGGTATCCTGATTTGAATTTCACCTCCAAGGGAACTGTTCCCAGCTTCTGTGAGTGGACAGCTAGTCCCTAAGTAGAGACCAATGGGGACTTGAGTATGAGGGGAGGGGCAGTGGAGAGAGGGGCAGGAAGAAAGGAAGGAGGGCTGGGTGCATGGGTGGGAGGCAGGACTAGTTGAAGGAGAAAGAGGCTCATTGTGGTGCTGCTGAAATTCTGCACAGAGCTCAGGAATTCCAACGGTGCCTGGAGCAGGGGCAAGAGGTCTTGGGGCCACCTACGAGGATTCTGGCAACACTGGAGTTACTGTGATGAGGAGTCTGAGTTCTCCTGGGAAAAAGTCCTCTTTTTTCAACCACTATGACTCTCCAGTGCCCTGTGAATGCCCTCTCCTCCCAGCTGAGGGGCAGGCATACTACTGAGATATTATTCTAACTAAACACTGAATTGAACTGCATGCACAAAAGGCAGGATGTTGTCTGCCTATACTAAGCCTAGAGCACAAGGTATGGGGCAGATGGTAGAAGGCAGAACAGAGTTCCAAGGGAAGGATCACTGGAGATCATTGGAGTCCCCAACTGGTGTTCTGGTGGAAGAAGGGGAGATAACTAGATATAGAAGCCACACGTGTCCATCTGGGGCATATATTGGGTTGAGAGGGCACAAAAAGAAGAAAGAGCAAGGATGAAAGCAGAGGAATGATGTAAGGGAAGGAGGGGAAAGAGAGAAGGCCATGAGGGAGGTAGGAGAAAGAAAATGAAGATGATAAAAGGGAAACGAAGAAGGTGAAGGGGTGGGTCAAGAAAGAAGGGACCTGGGGAACGGAAACTAACCAGGAAGAGAGGAGATGAAGAAGTGAGAAGAAAAGGAAGGGAATGTGCAAAGAAATGAAAAGAAAACAAGGAAAAACCAGTGAGGGAGAGAAAAGGGGAGCCCTGGATGAAACGAACCAGAGAAGCGTCGCTGCTCCATGAAATCCCTCTGAAAGGGAGAGTCTGTGAAGAGCAGGTCGTACAGTTTGTCAACACTGAAGTTAAAGACCTCATTCACATACTGCCGACCGCTCAGGTCTTCATAGAAGGCTTGGACTTCTCCTGCAGGGAAGAGACAGGGATGGGAGCATTGAGGAGCATTAGGGGACAGATGCAGATGAGGACCAGGTTACCTCCAAAACAGAGTTATTTTTGTAATGGAGTCAATATCCTAGGCAAGATTGTAATCTATATGAAGTCCCCTGAGCAGGGGACAGTGGTGGAACACTTGGAAGAGGTTTTCAATTGTGTAATCCACAAATTAGTTCATTCACAGCTAAATAATTGAGAGCTGACTATATTCACTAGTCATTAACCAACCATCAGTTAGCCAGTGTTGAGGCACTAGTTAAAGATTAATTAATGAGTTTGGCTTCTCTTCAATGGACTGGAAAATGCAGCATTTTTCCTATTCAGGTGACCGGAAGCTGTACTTGTGGAAAGGTTCAGTGGGAGGTTGCCTCCTCAGTCATCTTGGGTGAAGGAGTCAAAAGGTTCACCTGCCCTAATAGTTTGCTCATAAGTCTGCCAAGGTACCACCCTAATACATCAACTGAGTCTGAACTTCCAACCCTTAGTCACCAGTGACTTAAGATAGCAAATGGAAGGAGATGATTAAAAAAGTTCCCAGTCGAAACTTACTTTTTACATAGTAATAATAGCCTTGTTCCATTAGCATATTAGCATTTACTTGCCTACCAGGTTGGGTAGTTGGCCCCTCCAGCCCAAGTTTCCATGGGAGGAGTACAGTGATGATGAATCTTAGGTGGCAGACAAAGCATAAAGCTATAGGAAGTCTAGATCTATAAAGATGGGGCACTCAGCATGGATGCTAAAGGTTGGGGAGGGAAGAGGACATACTGAAGTTCAATTTCCCCTACTTGATAATCTTGCCTAGGGTTTGCTGTGCAATGAGCCTGGAGATACTCTCAAGTCTCTCTGTGTGAGGATGTCATTTCAACCTCTTCCAATAGGAGAGAAAAGCAAGTCCCTACCTTCATCATGGGTGTCAGATGAATCACTGAGCTCAGTGGGAATGTCCTCATTATCATTGAAATCCAAGGAGGGTGAGTTTACTGGAGCAAGGATCTCGATCTTCTCCCCAATGATGTTGTCAATTGTGAGCTCCTTCTCCATGGGGCCATCCCCTTCCACCACTTCTTCTTCCAGGGGCAATCCATCAAACTGTAGCAAGGACATAGGGGTTAAATTCTTCTGTGACCTAAGAAAGGTGCTGTGACTCAGGAGGGAGTGTTGGACCCAGCGGAGTAATCATTCCAGCCATAAAATGCTGTCATTTCTGGGGTGGCCACCACTCAAAAGACTCAGAATCACGCTGATTTCATTTTCTCATGCACAAATCTGCCACAGACTTGCCATGAAGCCTAGTCTAGATTCCCTTCCGTCTCTGTACATATAGCATCATGGGTCAAATGATGCAGAGGGCCTCCTGAAAGTCTTAAAAGTTGGTTATTTCGCTTTAGGCCTGATTCAAAACATGGTTTCTTTAGTTAGTTCAATGTCTCCCACATCTAAGGATGAATAGTCTCAGTACCAACTCAAGATAGGAAGCTCTCTCCTGGGTCTCTGTTATAAACCCATATAATATACATATAATTGGACATAATGCCACTTTGCCACTCAATAGCATCTTTATTTCAAGAAATTTCCCAGGTTTTTTTGTTGGAATATTGTTATATTCATTCTAACAGTCTTGCAAGAGAATAGGGTACAGATGAGGAGAAGAGACTTAGGGAAGTTGTGACACGTTCCACAGGAGGCAGAAGCCCAGGAATCATTGCTTCTAAGACATCTGAATGATCTTTTGAGACCACTTTCTCTAGCTATCTTTCCTTGATGGAGCACCCAAATTCTAAAGCCTATCAAAACATTCCTTGATTCTTCTCAGGGTTTTATCTCCCCAGCTAGACTGTAAAGGTCTTGAAGAACAGAGCTGGACACAGAACCTTCCCTTTCTTGTCCTAAGAAGAGCCAGGCACCAGAGGTGTTGATGGAGCAGGGGCCTCAGCTGCTCAATGCCAACCCCACTCGAAGGCTAAGGCATTGTACCCGAGAGCCTGGGGCAGAGACCCTGGACCAAAGGGCTGGCAGCGAATGCTAGTTTGGAAGGGGTATGAGTTGGGCATGATGGGACATGATGGGACAGATGAGGCATGGTAGCAGAAAGACATTAGCTGTGGATAGCATTTGGAAATGGTTTTCATTTGCTCAGAATGGGGACACAAATGGAACCTTCTGAGAAATCTCTGGATCTCTAACCCACCACACTTCCTCCAGCTCTGGGCTTACTCCATAAGCCTCCCTATTGACTTTTCTATTTGACTGTAAGCTCACCCCACTAAGAAACAGACTGTATCTATGCCCTACCTTGAATTGCAGATGCCTAGTACTTGGTACTGCCATACACCCAGGGGTGAATCAATAAATACTTAATAACCAACCCACCTCTAGAAGAGATCTTATCAGTCAGGAAATCTTTCCCTGAATGAAAAGACAATAAATCATGAATACTCTCATGCACAGGTGTGCTAGCTCATAAGAGCAGATTGTTAAATTTACAGCATGTGCATTTATACGTCCGAAATCAGCAAAGGCTACAAATCAGGGCTTGATTTATTGTTTTGTTGACTTTCTGGATTTGAGGAAGAGATGGTGAGAATGTTAATAATACAGATTAAACTTTAAAATGTGATTGGTTGTACATTTTTCTTAATTTTTGGAAAGCCAGTTGTTAAAACATTTACCAGCCTATCACTGTCCTCACTCCAACTTCCCAGGTCAATCACCTCTATGAGGCTGACCCAGTGAGGATAGTGAAAAAGGACCACTGAATTAAGGGCAGGAGCAAGGGTTCCAATCCATACCGAGACAGGGGCTTCACTGCTTCCCGTGGAGGTCAGTGTGCTATTGGTGATAGATTTCTTGGGCAGCTGTGGGCTGGCATCTGGTTTGGTCTCTATGCTGCTTTTGGAGGAGCTATCATTCACCTCATTCTCTTCTACTGGGAGCTCTTCACAATAGCTGAATGGGGACAGAGAGAAAGAAGAAGGCAATCAGGACCCCTCTTTGGCTTTCACTTGCCCAGAAGGCCAGAAGCAGGAGGTCTGATTCAGACTATTCACAAACCTCCTTCAGCCATGATTCCACCACCTACCTTAAAATAAGGGAGACCTGACAATGAACTCGTCTTTGAATGTCCATTCCACCTCCAGATCCATGTCATACATACCTTTTTTCCAAGATATCTTTCCTGGGATATCTTTCCTGGACTATCACATATTCTCCTATATCTCTAATCTAGAATATCCTCCTTTAAATTTAAAATTACATTTAAAATTTAAATTTAGTTATTTAACTAAATTTAAATTGCATTTAAAATTTCTGGCTGGAAATGAATATTCACCAGGTAGTACTCCTTTTCATCTGCATCAAATTCTCTGATAATTTTTACACTTACACTTCTCCTGCCCCCAGCATCAAAATCTCCAATAATAACTCACATTTCTAGAGCACTTTTTCATTTATAAAGTGTACCATTTACACTAAACTATTCACTAGGTAGAGGAATAATTGTTATCCACACTTTACAGATGCAGAAAACTAAAAAGGTTAAAATGATTGCCTAAGGGGACATAGCAGAACTGAGATTAGGTTTTCTGAATCTAGGTCTTTTTCCATTACATTATTCTTCCTCCTTTGTATTAAATCAGTTTGTACTTTCTGGGTTTTCCTTCTTCAAAGATCTGTGATTGCATCCATTTGAGTATTCTCTCCACCATGCAGATCACAGTACTTCCATAGGTTAGTAGAAAACCTTTGAGTTGTGGCTGAAAACATTCATCATCCAAGCTAACTCTAGTAATGTGCCTCTCCAAACTTAACAAGATTGGTCCTTGGAGACAGATCCACAGTTAGCTAATGGTCCCTTATTCAGTTGTTACAGCTTAGTAAAGTCTGTTGAAGTCTGTGTTTGGGCTGATGTAGCCTTCAAGAATTCAGGATCACTTCCATACCATAATGAAGAACTGGAGTAGGATTTTAGTGGAGGTATATTCCTATTTTAATGTCTATGTCCTATTTCACCCACTGGATCTGTAAGTCCCTGAGAATATGGATAGTATATGTTCCTCCCCCTAGAATGACTCTACCCAATAATGAATACTCTGTTCTTATTGGTGACTGATTGGTATGTAATCAGTGACTTGGTAATTAGTCACAGTGCTTGGCTTTTTAGCCAATGAATGGTAGCATCTCCTCCCCAAGTTCCTTGGTGACCATGGAGGACTATAGAGTCACAAGATGCTATTCCTCATTGTTCTCCATGGCCATACCACCCTGGAGAGATGTCTGCCTTAGTGCCCTGCTCTCCTGATTGGTGAATGCCTCTCCCAGATCACTTGTCACGCTTCACCTCATTGCTGATTCTCTAGTGATCTCCCTCATATCACCAGCACTTATTTCCTATGCTTTCAGCTCCTCCCCTGAGAAATTACTGGATCTCTATTTCCCCTCTGCCTTTCTTCTCCTTCCTCTCCTCCACCCTCCATGGTCTGGAACCATGAACCACAATCAAATTTACTTTGCATTGGCCCTGGAGAGTATGTGCTATGTGCCAATTTAATCTCCTCCCAATAACACATATATTGTATATTATCTCTCCTATTACAATGTAAGCTCTTTAAAGAAAGGAACTGCCTTTCCTATATATATTTGTATCCCCAGCCTTTATCACAGTGCTTAGCACATAGTAAGTATTTAATAAGTGCTTTTTCATTTATATTACAGCTAGAAAATATCAGTCATGTGGGAAGGGACCTTGTAAGCCATCTAGTTCCATCTGTACCACAGCATAAATCCTCACTATTGGCCTATAATGTAGTAGTCCAACCTCATTTTACTTCCCTTTAGGGACCATCCAGGGATGCTACAACAGCAAGGAGAGAAAAGACATAGAGCAAAGAACCCAATACTGCCATCTAGTTGACTATGCGCCCTCACTTACCCCATCGTGTTGAAGTCATCATCTGGGGGCACGTAGTCCTCATCGTCACTGGTCAGGCCCAATTCATTTCCATAACACTGATGGACAAAGTGCCACAGCTCCTTGGGACACAAGGGCTAGACAGGGGAAAATAGCAGCTTTTTAACCTTTCCTAAGGCTTCCACTCACCAGGCAGAGAATTGCTCTCTTGTTTGAAGAGAGAAGAGTCTGACTACCCACCACCATGCCCAAGAGGAGTCATGACCTTGGTAGCCAAGAAAAAGATTAACAGATAACTCCTCTCTTGCGATGTCTTGGCTTCCCACTGATGTTTTGATTTTTTTTTTAAACTTCCGGTCACAAATGATCTTTCATTCCCTACAATGAGGATGGAGGAAGGAGCTAATTTAACTATACTGGAGATACTGGCCACACTTACTCTTACTGACTAATGGTGCACCCATAATGAAGGACATTTACAAAAGTAATTCTGAGACCTCAAAGAAATTTGTTTATCAAATCTGACTTAGAAAAAGGTACAAATAGCTTACTTATCAAACATGAAGCTAGCCAAAGCTAGGATGGGCAGTTAATATATTGAGAGGAAAAAATCAGGATCCAAAAACAGCTTGACAGCAGGCTAGAATTAATGCAACTGATCTAGAAAGATAAATGTTAAATTTCACATGGATTAAAAAAATCAAAGCATATAGGATGGTAGAGACAGTCCATGTGAAAAAGCACTGATGGTTTTGGTGGGCCAAAAGCTCAATTCAAGTCAATGGTCTGATAGAACAACTAATAGTAATCAGGAAATTACCTGGTAATCAGGCAATTAGTGTAAGGAGAGGAACAGAGTCAAGAATAAATCAGGGGACCATCCCAATGTACTCTGGCCTGGTCAAAAGACATCTAGAGAATTCTGTTACGACCTGAGACCATGCTGTTTGTGAAAGTTGTATGAATCCTTGTCAGTAATTTTATAGAGAGGATGTCTGCTCAGATATTGTTTGGATTAAGTAGGGTTTTTGGTTTTTTTTTCAGTTCTATGATTCCATGAAATCAGAAGTTAGTAGTTAAGAAAATTAAAGCTTAGAGTTGAAAAGGAACCTGAGAACACATCTGATTGGATCTCTCACTCAAGAAGGTATTCCCTTTATAACATCCTTGACAAGTGGTCACATCAGCCTCTGTCACCTGGAATACCTTCACGTGATGAGTTCACTATCTAATGAACAAAACCATTTTATTGCTGGGCAGATCTAACTACGAAGATGTTCCTTCCTTATAATGAGCTGGAACCTTCTTCCCTGCAACTCCCATTGGTCTCTGATGTGCTCTTTGAGGGCCACCACAAAGTGAGTTTAATAGGAATACAGTGGTCTTGGGCTCCTTGCCCAGTGCTGTTTTAGTTTGGTTCTCATGGGGTTTAATATCTCTGGTAGAAAAAGGAAAAGTGGACTGGGACAGGGGTGGGTGGGTAAGAGAGAAAGACTCTTGAGTGGGCTGACTAAAGGCAGATAATAAAAACTGTAGCATTTACAGAGCACTTTACATATGTTATTTCATTTGACCAAATGTTTATGTTCTTTGAGTCTGAGGCTTGGGAGAGTGGGAGAGTAGAAGCGTATGAGGGTGGGAGGGAGGCAGAGTGGGGCGGAGGCAGAAGGCAGAAAAGGAAGAAGATAGCATGAGAAAGGATCAAACCAAAGGTCTTTTTGTTTTATTTTTAAGAATGTATAGAGGCGCTAGCCTCACACTTAGCAATCCCTCTATTCCTTAAGCATGGTCATTTCACAAACACAGAAACATCAATTTTGCCTACCTGTGTGTACTGCTTGGAATTTTAGGAAGGGTCAAGAAACTGCCTCAGACACTAGGGGAACTAGGCAGAGGGCAATGCCTTATCCACCTCTGGTGTGCTCTTAAGGGGATTCCCACACAAAGTGGGAGGGATCCATTTACTATTTCTTTCTTAGCTTACCCTTAGCTTTCTTTTACATACACCATAGACCTATTTAGGATGACTCATTTCTTTCCACTTGCTTGTCCCTCTGATACAGTTTGGGGTGCTAGGGACCCTGAAATGTAGGGGTACAGAGGGTCTGCCTGAAAAGAATTCAACCACTCAAGCCTTCTTTCAATCAAGGTAGCGAGGTTTATCGTAATGCCAACAGAAGCCAGAAGAGATTCCTTGTGAATCTGTACCTTAATGAGGATGAGATTGGTAAAAAAAAAAAAAAAGACTGAGAAGACTGGGATGGGATTAAAGAGTGGTAAATAGCCTATGGTGGGCCAGGTGCAGACAATGGAAGAAGTTAAGTGGTCTGGAGGGTGGAGGGGAAACCACAGTGAAAATGCTGTTAAAAGGATTATGGAGTACCTAGGTGGGTGGGCTGAGACGGGTTAGATGCCTCTAGTGAAAATGCCACTGATTTGGACTGTTTTCAAAGACATGGTGTTTTCCTTTTAGGTGTCCAGGTCCCATCATTTCATCATTTGGAGAAGTTTCTACCCAATTAGTAAAGGTGTCAACAAAAACCAAAGGCAATGTGAAACCCTTCCACGTGGGGGGAGGGGAATGTGTAAAAGTCTATCTGTCAGTCTCCCACCCAGCCCAGACCACTTAACTCCTTCCAAGGTCTGCACCTGGCCCACCCCAGGCTATTTACCACGCCTTAATCCCATCTGGAGCTCCTCACTGTCTTTTTTGTATAAAAGTACCATCTCACCTCCATTAAGGTACAGACTCACTAGGAATCCCTCCTATTGGCACTACAATAAACTACATTACCTTGACTGAAAGAAGGCTTGAGTGCTGAATTATCTCCAGGCAGACTCACCCTGTACCTTACATTTCAGGGTTCCCAGCACCCCAAACCACATCACCTTCAGCCCTTAGTTTATCTCTACCCCCTCCCTTTTTCCTAATTAGACCTACTTGACTCTAATCAAATTTGTTAGCTGATATATATCTTAAAGTCTAAGGTTCAGACCCTGTAGAGAAGATAGGAAGAAAATAATTTAGCACAGAGCCATGACTAGCACTTCTAAGGTCAAGCTGTGTGAAAGGTGGAGTAGGTATCCCAGATACTGGGAAACAAAGCCCCATGGGGGAGGAGGAAGAATTCAAGAATGCAAGACTGCAAGAGGGAGCATGGCACAGGGAATAAGGAAGGAAGAGAAATTAGCCATCTGGCAGCTTCCTATTTTAACTAGTGAGTCTGGCTAACTATATACTAAGCTAAATTCTTTATCTTTGGAAGAACAAATGATACCAATGCCCTCTAAATTTCAGAGCCTTGGGCTAAAGACAAGTCCTGCCCCTCACCCCTACTTATGGTTCTGATTTAACAAGCCTATGAATCAGAGTTCTATTTGGGGTTCTTTTGTGAAGGCATTTATTAATTTCCAGATCTTGCTTTGGGACTTCTCTGGACCTCTCCATCATGCCTTCTCTCCCCAGAATTTCTACTCAGCATTGGGAAAACTTGTTATGCTTCAAGACTGAATGGGCCTTGTACTCACATATGATCGGTACCCTCTGCCCCTCTGACTGGACTCTAGCTAGAGGGCAGAATCATGGACTCCAGGACTGCCATTTCAAAAAAATTTTCCACAGCTTTTCTCCTTTCCTCCAAAAGTACCAATGCTGCTTCAGTAATTCTCCCAGAACTCTCCACCTCTCCCTAGCCCCCACACCCCTCGATGAGTACATATTCCTCTCCCCTTCTTCCAGCTTCCTTGAGGGCAAGTTTGTCTTGGTTTTTATTATTGTTTGTATCCTCACCCCACCCCAGCTCAGTTTCTGGCACATGTTTTTGTTCACTCTAGCTCAACCCTTCATGACCCCATTTAGGGGTTTCTTAGCAAAGATACTGGAGTGGTTTGTCATTTCCTTCTCAAGCTCATTTTATAGATGAGGAAATTGAGGCAAACAGTTAAGTGACTTGCCCAGGGTCACACAGTTACTAAGGGTCTGAAGCCACACTGGAACTCAGGTCTTCATTAGTCCAGGCCTGACCCTCTATCTACTGCACCACCTGGTTTCCCCTGACACATAGTAAGAGCTTAATAAATGCTTAGTGACTAAGATCCTACACCTATGGAATAAATCAATTTGAACCCCTCAGACTGGAATTCAAAGGGCTTCTATAATCAGGAGTCAACCTAGTTTTCTAGTTATATCATATTCTGCATACCTCTGGGATGTTAAACTGGACTACTAGAGACGATCCTCTTATAACCCATTCCCTTCTTGATTTCACATCTTTTCTTATGCCATCCAATATTCATATAATACCTTCTCCCTGGTCATCTATGCCTATTGAAATGCTCTCTACTTTCATGACCTACTTCAAATGCCATCTCCTTAATGAAGCTACTGCTTATTCCCTCAATCAGAAGCAATCTTGCCTTCCTATGAACTCTCTTACTACATCTTGGTTGTGGTGTGTGCTTCCCTTATGCATTTATCATATTCTATTTTGAATTAAATGAGAGAATGTATGTAAAGTGCTTTGAAAACCTTTTAAGAGGACATAAATGGTAGCTATTATTATAAAGTTATTTGTGTAGGTCTTATTACCTTGCTAAGCAGACTGCTCTATGAAAGCAGTCTTTGTATGTCTCTAATTATCTTTGTATGTCTCTCCATACTTATACCCTATTCTCGAACATAGTAGGTGTTTAACAGATATTTCTTGAATTCATAATGTACTCATTTGTTTCATTTGTATTATTTCCTTTGGCCTTTTCCATGGACACGTAGGTTTCTATCTTTCTCACAAGACTAAGACTTCTTCGGGGGCAGCTAGGTGGGGCAGTGGATAGACCACCAGTGCAAGAGTCAGGAGGACCTGAGTTCAAATGTCACCTCAGACACTGCTGTGTGACCTTGGGCAAGTCACTTTACCCCAATTGCCTCATCCTAGGTCACCTCCAGTCATCCTGATGAATAGCTAGTCACTGGATTCAGATGGCTCTGGAGAAGTGAGGCTGGTGACCTGCACAGCCCTCACTCACTCAAAACAAAGTCAAGTGCAAATCATGTTATTATTTCTCTGATGACATGGTCTTTTCAGCAATGAAGGACAAACACACACACAAGATTTCCTCTAGGGGCAAGAACTGTGGGTTCTTTTTTTACCTATAACTCCCCCCACATTCCTTCATGCTAGAATCCAGGACAGATCTATCCTAAGTTCTAGGATAGATCCCAGTAGCCCTCAACTCAGGGCAATGAGTGCCCTTAGATGACATATATGGTCTATCCAGACTTCTGTTTTAAGGAAAGCATCCAAACCAGCCATGTCTTCATTCTTCTCTCTGGACTTTCTTTACCACTACATAGCAACCTCCTCAGCCAGAAAGCTTACTCCATTCCTGATCTTCTAGAAGACACTCCACCCCTTTCTCTCATTGGCTGGTTCTTCCCAGAACTTCCATTTTAAGGGCAGTGCCCAGACCAATCACATCTTCTTTGCTCTCTGCCTTCCACTCATATCTCTCTGGACTTCCTCTATCATGCCTTTCTCTACCTCCACCCCTTTTCAGCATCCTTTCTTGTGCTCTCTTCCCCTCCCTCTCATTAGAATATAAGCAGGCAGTGTCTTTCTGCCTGTTTTTGCATTCCCAGTGCTGAGCCCAGTGCCCAAGACATCAAAAGCCATTAATGAATCCTTTTGACTTAACTTGATTTGACTTCTTTCTCCCTCAGATTTGGAGGGAAAGTGCTTTCAAGATTCGTTTAAATTATTCCATTATCTGTCTAATAATAAATTTTTTATTTCCAGTTTTAAGGCTTCTTAGAACAACATGGAAAAGATATAGTCAGCACAAGACAAAAGCATCCAGAGTTTGATCCTGGGTGAATAAGAAGAACTGACATTTAGATGAGGCTTTTGAGGTTTGAAAAAGCCTTTCAATAATGTATTACCTCATTTTATCCTCAAAATCTTCAAGGTAGAGACTATTCCCTGTCCTACCTCACACAGATGAGCCTCAGTGAAATTATGTGACTTGCCCAAGTCATGTAGCTAGTTAAGTATTAAAAGTGATTTTTAAACCCAGGTCTCCCTTGGCACAGGGTGTCTAGTATTCTAAAGGAAATCATATGCTTAGAGTGGGATGAGGAAACTGGGGCAAACAGGGTTAAGTGACTTACCCAGGATCACACTACTACTAAGAGTCTGAAACCAGATCTAAACTCAGGTCTTCCTAACTTCAGACTTGATGCTCTATCTACTATACCACCTAACTTCCCCTGGCACACAGTAAGAGCTTACGTAATACTTACTGACTGACTAAGATCCTGTACCTACTGAATGAATCAATCCAAGCCCCTCAGACTGGAATTCAAGGCCTTCTACAATCAGGAGCCAACCCACTTTCATCCTTTATATCCCTCTGAGTACTCTATACTCCAGTTAAACTGGACTACTAGAGATGATTCTAGACAGTCTCTGCTTGAACACATTCAGTGATGAGCTCACTCCCATAGAAGAAAATAGAAACCAGAGCTACCAAATTGCTGAATTGCTCTCAAAATTAGCTGGAACCTGTTTCTTTAGAATTCTCATCCATCAGTCCCCCCATGTCTGCTCCCTGGGACCTCAGAAGGTGATGAAATCAGAATGTAGTGGTCTTTGGATCCCTGCCCACTGCTGCTCTGATTTGCTGTTCAAATGACTCAGGATCTCCAGGACAAAGAGGTTAGGTGACTTGCCCACCTTCACATGACTGGAAAGTATGAGAAGTCAGACTCAAATCTAGGTCCTTCTTGACTCTGTGTCCAATAGTCTTTCTACTCTAGAAATCTCCATTAGCCCAAATCATAACAGAAATCCTCTCTCATAATGGGCCTCATAATGATAATGAGGCAGATTATATTGCTTTACTATTTACAAAGGACAACTGGGAGCACAGTAAATAAAGCACTGGGCCTGGAGTCAGAAAGACTCATGTTCCTGAGTTCAAATCTGCCCTCAGAAACACTTATTAGCTGCATGACCCTGGGCGAGTCACTTAACCCTGCTCGTCTCCATTTCTTCATCTGTAAAATGAGCCAGAGAAGCAAATGGCAAACCACTCTAATATCTCTGCTAAGAAAACCCCAAATGGGGTCATGAAGAGTCAGACATGACTGAAAAATGACTGAACACTTACATTTACAAAGCATTTAAATATGCACAGGGAATTCTCAGGACAATCCTCTTAGGCAGGGAAAGTTTGGGGTTTTGATTTCACTTTCTCATGTTCTCTATGATTTCATCATCTTAGGGAACTCTTGGTGAAGAACTTCCTTTACCAATGCAGATCACCACCTTCTCAGCAAATGATAATCTCTGGGAATTTCCTGGAATAGTAAGTGATTTGCCCAGGGGCATACAGTCAGTATGGGTCAGAGATGGGTTTGGAACCCAGATACTCTTGATTCCAAGGTCAGCTTCCTGAGGGCAAAGTATTATTCTTATTGTACAGATGAAGAAACTGAGGCCTATTGAGCAAATGTAGCACCTTGAGAAGGGAGGCTATGTTTACCTTCTCCAGAAGGGCATTCTGCCAGAGTCGGAACATCATCATATACGTCCTATCTCGGGCCCCAAAGGATGTAAAAAAGTGCTGGCAAGAGAGAGAAAAGGGAAAGTCAGGCCTGTTCAGAAAAGCCACGTAACAGGAGAACAGTCACCTGGCCTTTCTACCTCTAAAAGTTCTACTTGTCAGAGGTTAAGCACCACTAACTCCCAGTTTGAATGAAAGAATGACAAACTATTTATCAAGTGCCCACTGTTTGCCAAACTAAAGTGCTGAGCACGAGCAAGAGACGACAGAATGCTCTCTCCTTGAAGTTATTTTGCTCATGTATTGTACAATGTATCCCCCCACTACCATATAAACTCTTGTGTTTAGCTTCTGTCTTTACATCCCCAGCAACTAGTATAGTACTTTTCATGAAAAAGGTGCTCAATAAATGTTTGTTGGACTGCATTATCCGAAGTCACTGGGCCATAATATCACACACATCCGTATATTTTGGAGGGGAGTGTTAAGGAATAGGGATGTGAACAAGAAACCTGGATATCTAGGTAACTAAAAATGATCATTCCCTATTATAAAACCAACCTCCCTTTCCTCCCAAACTTTCAGCAATCATTCACAAAGAACTACCTAGAATTTGACTTCCTTCTACCCTCAGTCTCTTCCACTTCAAACTGGGGAGAACGAAAGGGTGGAGTAAAATGGCAAACTAGAGGGAGAAAACCTGGGCCTCTATTATCCATTAGACAACAAAGAGCTATGAACCAGGCCCCTAGGAATCTTTGGATCTCACTACTCCTTAGCAGAAGCCTGGCCCACTCTTAACCCCATTAATCTTCATGGCCTAGTTAAAGATCAGTGATCATAGAAACCTTTCCAAAGACCTGAGATGACTGAATCTGCACATAAGTCATCCAGTTTGGCCTAGTGGAGGGTAGGCCATATCTGGGTAGGACCCATGCCTGTGAGTTTCAATTGACTTTCCCTAAGAGCTCTCTGCCTCCCCTTGCCTGCACTCCACCCCCTCAAAGCAACCTATCAGTTCATCTGCCTCCTGCTCCTGCCTCCAGGCTTTCACAAGTGTTTCTCCCTCTAGTCCCTTTATAGTAACATCAGAAACATGAACATTAGTGCGGGGGTGGGGAGAGAGGTAACAGAGGGACAGTTGGAAGCAGGTGGGTAAAGAGGGCCTTTGAAATGGCATAACTTTACCTTTTCAGTGTCTGTGCAAACCTGGATTGCATTGGGAATGAGTCGAGCTGTTTTTTCTTTCGTCATGGAGCAGATATCTTTCAATCTCACTGTTAGCTGGAGTACCCACAAGATGGGAAAAGGAGCAACAAGGAAAAAAGGACATTAATAGAGTTGGGCAGAGAGTCGTCCAATAGCAATAGGAAAGACAAAATGAGATTGTCAACCACGTGCATCTAGATCTGAGAGAGATCCTGGAATTCATCTAGCTAATCCTCTCAATTTAAAGATGAGGAAACAGAACTTGGTCCATGGTAACTGACACAGCTAATTACCAGCATATTAAGGACCAGAAGCCAAGTCTCCTACCTCCAATGTACCTTCTAGGTTCTCTGTAGTCTTCCCTATTTTCATAGGTCCCATTTCAGCTAGGTGGTACAGTGGATAGAGCACCAGTGCAGGAGTCAGGAGGACCTGAGTTCAAATGTCACCTCAGACGCTTGACACTCACTACCTGTGTGACTTTAGGCGAGTCACTTAACCCAAATTGCCTCATCCTGGGTCATCTCCAGTCATCCTGATGAATATCTGGTCACTGGATTCAGATGGCTCTGGAGGAGAAGTGAGGCTGGTGACCTGCACAGCCCTCCCTCACTCAAAACAAAGTCAAGTGCAAGTCATGTCACTATTTCTCTGATGGCATGGTCTTCTTCGGCAATGAAGGGATGAACACACAGTTAGGTCCCATCTACATTTCCCCAAGTCCATCCCCCTCCTTGCCTCTTATGCACAGTGTTCCCTCCCATATTCAACAAATGTGGAAGTGGATAAAATAAAGGAAATTCAATTTATTTGGGACCTGTAGTTCTTCAACATGTGCTTATTTATATCGTTATATTAAAGCCCAGGACAGAGCATCAAGTTAGTATAGGAATTAAGTTGGAGAGGTTCTGTTCTGCCATAGCCAAAGGGGAATGGAGCCTCAGGTATTTACCAAAGTTTCCCAGCGGAAGATGTTGCTGTAGAAACAGATCCAATTTTCGGAGAGGTAGAGTCGGCCCTGGAGGAGAATGTCTCTTTGGAGCGCACATGAGTAATCTAGGGCAGGAGAGAGAAGAGGGGAAGTCAGAAGCAGGAAGCATTCCCAGCAAACCGCTGCCAAGTCACTGCAGTTTGGAGACACCGCCCCATCTACAAGAGACCCTAATGAACTCTGAGAAAATAATGACCCAAGTCTAACTGAGAACCTTCCATTGCTGACCAGGAATGAGAGGCCCAGAAAGGATACAGCATCTCATGTTCTCAAGGTCTTGGAAAACCATCCATGAGGCTTAAACAGATGAAGACCTATCCGGAGAGTCTTAAACCAGACAGATAAGACAGAGGATGCCTGGGAGAGAAAAAAGGGTTTCCAGCTCAAGAGGCTATTGACCCAGAGGTTAAAGAAGCAGAAGGAAGTTTAGTGCCATTGGAAGTCAGAGTGTTAGGGGAGAGTGGCCCGGTACAGGAGGTGATTCCCTGACACTGTTGTAACAGCATGAGGAAATTCACAGAAGAGGATCAAGAGAGGTTTCCCCAAAGGATTTGGAGGAGCGGTTAATTCCTGGGTTTGTAATTGAATAGCCCTCTAATTAAGCAAAGGGAACTGGGCACAGGGGGCCTAGGTTCATTTCTATTTGCCTCAGTCCATCATGGGAACATTCACAGAAGTAGAAGCCATTCTAGAGGGCAGCTGCAAGCCATTAAGTCACGAAAGCGTGAAGCAAAGAGCCCAATGAAGTCTAGCTATCTTGCCTGACTTTTCCCTCTAACCTTCTCCCTACAAATCCACACCCTCTCCTTAGCTCTTCATCTAGATCAGGCAGAAATAACGTGAGCAGAAGTGTTTACAGCTTGATAATTATTAATAATAATAACAATGTTTATCTAGTTAAAGTTTGTAAAGTACTGTATTAATCTCCCAGCATAGGGGCTGGGTCATCTCACCACCTGAAAATAAGGAAGCATATCTCCCCCAAACTCCCATGGGCTACCCCTAAGTGTTAGCCTAACATCCTTCTGCTCCAAGAGCAGTTTAGTATCCGGAATAGCTTAGGGCCGTATTCTTTCCCTGATAAAACAGTCTGAGTAATGAGCCCCGGTTGGAGGTCACTCTTGGCTTACCAACTATGAGACGCTCTGTGTCAGGAAGTTGCTTGAAAAGCTTTCTGAAGTCTTCATTCCTCTGCTTGTAAGTTGGGCTTAATACCTGCATGACAAACAGTTAAGGTTAGGGGGATGAGAGGGGAAGGCACTTGGGGAGGCCAGAGGTACAGAGTACAGAAGGGAGGGAAGGTATATTAGCAGAGAGCAGTTTCCCCTATTTTAAGAAGGAGGGGATGAAATACTTTTTTCCAACACGTAGAGCAAGGCCAAGTTATGCAGGAGGTTTAGTAGGGAGTAGGAGGAGTGGTGGGATGGAGAGAAAGAGAGAGTACAGTAGACTTTGCCTCCCAGGGCCATATTGAGAGAAAGCTAACAAGGATGAGTATACCCACATTATGCACAGTCCTGCCTTGTGTGGTATGAACAGAAAAGAGAGAGGTGAAGCACCCCTCCAGAAGCAACAGGAAGCCCTAAGTTGAATCTTCCAAAGTTATTCTTATTCTCACCCCCACCCCAAAGTGGGGGACATGAATGTGAAAGGAACTCCAAAAGGAAGGTGTAGGAAAGGGACAAATGTCCTCCCTGATGCCCAATTAGCAATAGCCTTTTCCATGCATAATTATTATATCTTTAAGAAAAAATTATATTTTTTTAAAAAAGAAAAGATCTTGGAAATGGAAAAATGGTTGTGTCTGAGATGTGAGTAACCTCTTAAAGTTCCAGGAGTGGGGAACCTTCAGCCTCAAGGCCACATGTGGCCTTCTAGGTCCTCAAGTGCAGCCTTTTGACTGAGTTCAAGTTTTACAGAAGAAATCCTTTTATTGAAGTGTGGATTCAATCAAAGGGCCACCCTTGAGGACCTAGAGAGCCACATGTGGCCTCGAGGTTGCGGGTTCCCCACCCATTTTAAACCATTCTTCAAGTTTTCCAAGTCTCTTGAATTAGGCAGCTTATTTGACTAATGCTAAAGCCCAAACTTCCATTAAAAGGCAATTCACCACCAATGACAAAGTGAATAGGTTACAGGCTTTGGAGCCAGGAAGACCTGAATTCAGTTCCTACTTCTGAAGGACACTAGTGTGACTCTGGGCAAGGCATTAATTTCCCAGTGTTCTAGGCAATTCTCTAACACCCAATGTAACAGGGAAGGCACAAACCTACACAGGTCAGGAAGTTTTCTCATCTGGAAGAAAACTCTCTAAACAGAATTATAGATCCCGATCCTTAGCTCCTAACTCCAACATCTATAAAATAAAGTATCCCATGGAGTCATCCTTTGAGAATTAGAAAGGGCATCGGCAACTAAGAAGTCCAACCCATAAATGAATGGAATTGCCATTACAATATACCTGAAGTAAGTGGTCAGTCCCCCAGATGTAACACTAAGAGTCGAATCAATCAAGAAATCAACAGCATTGATTAAACACCATGTATGTGCCAACCACTGAATATAAAGATAAAAATAAAATGGTTCCCGCCTCCTAGGGGCATACATCCCAATCTATAAAAAGCAAAAACCCTGAAAACCCACAGGTGACTGTGCAGTCTGACAAAGGACAATATCACTGCAAGAGGAAAGGATAAAAAGTTGGTCAAGAAGCATTTCTACGTACTATGTGCCAGACAAAAAAACAAAAAAAGGCAGAAAACAGCACCTGCCCTCAAAGACCTCACTATCTGATGCAGCTACGTCATTTCCATCCTGACTCTATACTTTTCTGATTTTAGGATATAAGATTCATACTATTGCCCTGAGGGCATATGCTCTCAGTTACATTTCTAGCTGTAGCGCTGGCCTACGCTGGGTCCCTGAACACTTTCCCACCCAGTTTCCTTTGTGTTCAACCACACCTGTCCGCATGGAGACTATGGAATTGTTATTTCTCTAGGAAAGCCTAAATAACCAAGATAAGGCTTAAACCGAAGATTGAGATCTTTAACCTAATGTTGCAATTCCCTGAGCTCATGGGCCTGAAAGTTTCTATGAAGGCTTTCTAGAGAAGGTGATGTCTCCAGGGATTTCAACAAATGTGAATGGTTTGTCTTTTGTTGAATGTCTACCAGGTGAGCTGCCCTTAAAACACTGATGTTCCTAAATGGGACACCATAATTCTACTAAATTCAAGCGTTAGAAAAGACTTCGACATTCTATGGGACAACTCTCCAGGAATAATTCCATATATGCCTTTGTTTAATCACCACTGCGGTGAAGGTTTTGCTGAAGTCTAATCGAATTCCCATTTACTGTCGTTCCCACTGCTGTCCAGTGTTCTGTCCAGGACAGAGATGGAAAGCAGATACTCAAGCTTTGTCTATGTGAAGGAATAGAGAAGTCCCAAAAGATCACATGGATACCTCCCTATTCTCCAGCTCTACAAGCCCTGAAATTTTGTGGAACTGTGTCTGAAGCCTCACCCTGAGACAAGCAGTTTAGCAGTGTACTCCAAACCCAATTCAGGTGGACCCTCACCCTCACCCAAGGAACACTGTTATCCAAACTGCTGCAAGCCTCAAAACCTTGTTTCTTCTCACCTACCCCCATACCTATCCCTTCCCACTTCCAGTGTATTACTGAGTAAGGCCTGCAAAGGTGTAGAAGGGCAGAAGGCCCAGCCACATTTCCCAAACCAACAGGTAAAATAAGTTACCTTCTCTTCTCTAAGAATCCTGTGGATTCAGGAGTAGGGGAATAGGGAATTCAGATTCAGCACCCGGGATCTCTAAGTTTCAGAAGCAAAGACTAACATTCGGCATTTCGAACACTCATTCAGCACTCATTTCACTAGCCTTCCGGCATGGTTTATCTGCATGGACTGCTCCAGAAGCGGCAGCACAGTAGAGATTATTTCAGCTTTTCTTTTTTTCCTACCCTCAAGCATTATTCACCAGTGGGAATGACTTGGACATTATCATTAACTTCCCTCTTCTTATTCCTGGAGAGCTATTCCCTCCAAAAGTTAGCTACACTTCCACCCTATGTGTTAGGAAGGTCAAAGAACAGGGGAGCCCGGACACTATCTATCTGTCAGTAAACTCTCAGGGAACAGAACAAAATGAGAAATGCTAAGAATTTTGAAACTATTATAGAGACAGACAGAAAATAATCAGGTTGCAAACTCACTGCTGGGATTTCTTCAGATTCATGGCAATGCCAGTGTTCACAGTTTGCTGAGTTGTTGAATCTTTGCAGGTGACACAGCAAAGACTCACTTTCCTGAGCCAGCATTAGCCTCCAGAGGACTCCAGATTCTGTTAAAGAGTCCATTGCTCCCCTCCCATCCAGTACCCTAATGTGTCCAGCTCCTTGGGTCTCCCTTCCCCCACTGTCCACAGGGTGAAGAATCGGTCTTGCCTGGACGGACAACAGAAAAGTGACCTCAGGCAGGAAGGCAAAGGGTCAGTGACCGTCCCTTCACACTCAAGCTCCTTTTCAACACAATGTCTGTCCAGCCAAAAGGACGTTGTTAGAGCAGGTCACAGGAGGAGCTTCTTTCTTCCCATCTGACACTCACAAAGTAGGTGATCTCCACTCCTGGGGATTCCCTGAAAGAAGTATGGTGAAATGCTTCCTTCCGGTGAGTAGTGATTATAACTGTCAGAGTCCAATCAAAGATCCAAAGCAGCAAGCTGGGGAGCCAGAAAAGGTGACAGATGCACCAAGTCCACTGGGGCACACTGGACGAGCCACAGCCAGATGGCTAACCCAGGTGCAGTTTCCACAGATGGAACCAGGAGCGGGTACATGCTATGGTGTTCAAAGCTCCAGTCCCTCCAGTGACTCACTGTTCATTGTAAGCCTTTATGACAGGGTGACTCAGAGCTCATCCAAAGTACTACCATGGATTCCCAAATCCTTAGTCCCTGCTTGTCACTTCCAAGGTACACCAAGGATAGGGCAATAAAGTATAGACTCCTCACCCAGGCACCAGCAACAGCACAGTAGCTGTGACTCCCTTCCCTCACCCTGGGCAGCTGCGACTGGACATACCAAGAACGGTCTCAGCCCCTCTCCTCTGTCCTCCCTACCCGTCCCTGTTCCTCTGCGGTTGAATGGCAAACAGTTTCTTTGTTAGAGTTGCCTGTGTAGGGTATGAGGGAGGGAGGGTAGGATGCACAGCCCCAAACACACACTTAAAGTTACAGGATCTGGGGGACGGTCCTGGCCAATGTCCTCCAATAACCCCCGGCCCAGCCCAGCCTCCCCAGCAGATGTTTCCTGCAAAGGAAAGTTGTTGGCCAGAGCTTAAGGTGGAGGGAGGGGAGAAGGAGGCACCAGAGATGCTGCTCTGATGATGAAATCCGAAATCTGAGACTCAAAGAACAGAGAGCTTCCTTTGCTGTGTTTACTTTCCCACCAACCCCATCCACCAGCTTCCCAGTGAAAGTGGAGTGCTGGGATGGTCAGGAATCTATCAAGGCTTATTTCAAGCCAGGGAGAATGAAGAGCTGGAGAACTTGGGGGATGAAAGATCTCTACTTTCCAAAGAGTTTTAAAGAATTAGGGTTTTCAAGGTGGAGAGCCCTTGGAACTCAACTAGTCCAACCTCCTCATTTTACAGATGAGGACATTGAGGCTTGGGGAGGTTAGGTGACCCACCCAAACTCACACAGCATTTTAGTGGGAGGACCAGGATGAGAATTCTGGTCACTCAATTCTTAGGGCAGTGTTCTTTCTTTGGCATATCACATTGATGGGTTCCCTAGTTTCAAGTTCTTCAGAGGCTTCTCTTTAAGAACTCTGACATCCCTGGAAGCAACATGATGCTGTAGAAAGACAGGTAGAAGAAAGATAACAAAGCTTGAGCCCAGCTAAATGGAGACTGTGAAGGCCAGGAAAACTCAGGCCTCTAGGATAAGAGTAGGAACGAGGGCAGAAAAGCCTAGAAACCTATGACTGGACGTAGGTGCCAAGCTGGTGCTTGTAGAGAGGATTCAAGTTTACTATTGGGATTCAGTGGCTGCCACTGAAAGAAAGTCAGGCCTCTAGGGCAATCTGGGCATCATCCCTGCTTTGTGTAGGCCTCAACTTTCACAGTCCCTCTTGAGCCAAGATGGGCTAGTAAGTAGCTTCAAGTATGGTAGAGTCTACACCAAAGTAGCAGAGAGTGTGAGGGTGGCCAGTGTCGGGGAATGTCAGAAATAGATAGTAGAGTATTTCCCCATTCCCCTATAGGGCAAGAGGGAATAGGAAGATAGCAAACACACTCTGACCCCTATATAACTTATCTATTGCCAAATGTGCACATGTATGAACATGTGTATGCATACAGAATCCCCTGATATTCACCCAACAAATTTATCTCCTAAACTGTTAGGTACTTAAAGATAGAAATCATATCCTTATACATACGAATGCAGGGGGAGGGCCGCAACAGTGAAAAGAACACTGGAATCAAAGGACCTCAGTCCAAATTCTGCCTCTGCCCCTCACTATCTGTATGACCCTATTCAAGTTGCTTTCCCATTCTGGGCCTCAGCTGCCATATCTGTAAAATGAGAGGGTTGGTCTCTAAACCTATTGATTCTGATTCTGTACGTTTCTGGCTATATATGTGCATCTCTCAGACTGCTTTGTACATGATAAGAGTTCAATAAACATCTGTTGAATAAATGTTGAGTGAATAATTTCCCTACCACAGTGACAAATGTGACTTACATACACAAACAAGTACACAGTCCTACCCCACTCCTTAACAACCCATCTCAAGGTACCATGTCATTTCCTGTGCTGTTCTTATCCTAGATAACAGGGCACGGTTTGGCAACAGCTCCTCACAAAGTCACTAAAATGCCAATGGCCTCTTTCCTTATGCCTCTTTCCCTCCTACCTCAGACCTCAAATCTAGAGGAACCATGAGACTGAAAACAATTCCCTCATAGCAGGAGTCTTTAACTTTTTTTGCATCATGGACCCCTTTGGTACTCTGATGGATCCTATGGACCCTTTCTTAGAGCAATGTTTTCAACTGCACCAAATAAAATATAGAGGATTGCAAGGGAAATCAATTATTTTGAAATAGTCATCAATTTTTTTTCAAAGTTCACAGATACTAGATTAAGAATCCTTGTCTTATATTACCCCTAAAGGATATGGCAAATGGCACTGTTTGTCCCAGCTGTAATGGGGTGGGAGCAAGTTACACCCAAACAGATAACATCCAGGAGGATGCAACTCCATATATGTCTACCTTTGCCTCCCCCTCCTTACTTATGAAGAGGTGCATTGTAAGCAGGCTCCCAAGGCCAGTGGAAGGGGAAGTAACCCTGGGGTAAATATTAACTCTATGATAAACATGGGGAGCTGGGACCGAGTGGTACTCTGCATTGACAAGACGAAGGGGCAAAAGGGTTAGGAAAGAAATAAATTTGGGTGGATAAACAGAAGCTTCCAACTAAACAGGCTATGGAAAGCCTGGAAGCTAGAGAAATGGCAGTATAGGGAGAAACAAGGAAGTGATAAAGCAATAGGAAAAGAAGAGTCAGAAATAAGAATAGACCAGGCAGGGAAGTTGGAGACATAGGGACACACAAGGTAAAGCAGGATTAGGGGATGGGTGGGTAGATTAGGGAAGAAGGTAAGGGACCTCCCTTTATCAAATCTCAGACAGGCTAGACAGTCCTTCTTACTATACATCGCTTCTAGGATTTCTTGCCTGCTACTATCTTGGTTTTTTCACATTAACTTCCTCTGACCCCATCTGCTTGATTCAATCCCCCTGGTTCCCTTCCCCCCTTAACCTTCTCCAGAACCATCCCTTCTTCCATTCAAATCACACTGTGTAGGTAGGAGGCAGCTGCCTACTAACTCAAGTACTTTTAGGCAACCTGAGACTCAGAATAGCAGAAGTTTCCAGGTTTTCTATGGTGCTGTTCTCTGGTACCAACTACATGTCAATAATCCAAGGCTTCAACGTAGTCAGAACATGAAATAAAAATCACCATCAGGAAGAAAAGCAAGAACACTGACCCAGCCCTTTGGGGCAGAAAGCTCAGTCCCAAGGCTGCCTCCAGTCACAGGTCCACTACAAAGAATCCATCCACATTCATGGAGTATGAGTTCTTCTGAATTGCCCCCTGCAGAAGGGAGTGATTGCATGCCTATGTCCCCTGGTGGATCTCATGTAGTCCATTGGGACAGGGAAAATAGAAGATACTTTCCCCTTAAATACTTCCTTTTGATCATCTTGAATTAACCTTCCTATTTATTTTCCTCCTCTACCTTTTGTGATTGCTTCCTCTATCCCTTTTGGCCACTTTTCCACTGCTTTATGATGAGGTCTCAATGGGTGACAGTCCTACATGTCTGTATGGGAGTCTGGGTGGGGGTGGGGGGGCAAGGAACAGGGGAGAGGATAGTATGTGACATAAGAACATACAGTTTTTCCAGACTATGTCTGGTGCAGACTTCATTCCAAGACGTCCAAATTACAGGAAAGAAAGCATCTATTCCCCTCAACTTCTCCATGTTTTCTTATCCAGTTTCCCATTTTCCCTCCCCTCCTCAAGTCCTACTACTTTTCTCCCAAGTCTCTGGTTCTTTGGCATCAGGAAAAATAGCATAATGCTCTGTCTTCCCCAGTAATATGCTTGAAATTCTTTTGCTCTGGTTACAAGATATCTCAAGTACATTGTTCATTTCTGGGTGCCATGTTTTAAGAGGAACACTGAATAGCTATGCCATGTTCACAGAAGGGCAACCAGAATGGTGAAAGGACTAGAAACCATGTCACACAAGGACCAAATGGTGGTACTGATGATTTTTTAGCCTGAAGAAGACACAGCTGGATGGGTGGGAGGGGAGATATCACAGCCTGTCTTCAAGCATCTAGAGTATTACCACATGAAAGAGGGATTAAATGTGTTCTGCTAGGCCCCTAAGCACTGAGTGGAAAACTGTGGAGAGGGTGATTTCAACTCCATATAAAGACCAACTTCCTAACAAGTACAACCATTTGTAAGCAGGGTTGACAGCCTGAGGATGAAACTGGTTCTGTCTCACTGGATATCTTCACATAGATACTAGTTTTCTCTTGAGAACGTGGCTTTCCTGCTCTGGTATTTGAAGGCTCTAAAATCCCATCCAACTTATGAGACTCTAAGACCAGCGAGGGGAGCTAGGAGAGAGGGGCACTTTCCTGGTGCTTGGCCTAGGCTGGGCTCCCTATCGCTTTGGGGAGTTGGAGATGCCTTTCTTGGAGATCATCATCCTGAGCAACACCAACCCACTTGTCCTAACAGGTCTTTCTTTGGCTCTGTGTCTAAGGCATCTGAAGCCTTAGTCATTTGGGGGAGATTCTGCCCTGAGTGCTGGCACCTTACCCCTCAAGGTAAGTGTGCTGGAAATGGTATATTGGAATTGTCTCCACCCCCTTTCAGAAAGAATTCTGAAAAATGGAAGTTAGCTGACAGATCTAAGAAAGGAAAGGAAAGAGAAAAAGGAGAAGCAAAAAATCATTCCAGAAAGACCAGCATCATAGATGCAGCATTTAAGTGGAGAAGGGGAAGGAGCAAGCATTTAAGTACCTACCACGTGCCAGGCGCTAATCTAAGTGCTTTACAAATATCTCATTTGATCCTCAGAACAATCCTGGGAGTTAGGTGCTATTTTTACCCCCATTTTACAATTGAAGAAGTTGAGGCAGATAGAGATGAAGTAACTTGCCCAGGGTCACATAGTTAGTAAGTATCTGAGGTTGGATTTGAACTCGGGACCTAATGACTCCAGGCCTAGCACGCTATACACCATGCCACCTACTTGCCCCTTGATTGGGAGGATCAAACAGGCTCAGAGGGGATATCAAGAAAACCAGTTCAAAGCAGCAGGGCCAGGGCAAGGGTCTGCTAATGGAATCCCATGAAGACTCCTTTAAAAGGATTGGCATGCCTTTCTGATGTTCTCTGATGTGGGCTCAGGCATCCATGAGAGCATGCACATCAATGGGTATCTGGGCACAGCCAGTGGATGTGGCATGATGCCAGTATATAGGGAAGGATGTGCACAGAATGAGAACAGATTTATGTAGACACATGGCTGGGATTATTCAGGCACTCAGGCTTGCTTAGAGAAGTATGTGTAGGTCTTTGCCACATGGATGAAGACACTGTCTTCCCCAGGGCTGGGTCTAACCACAATGTAAGGTGAGCATGGGAGAACATGTTTAACTTCTACTATATATCCCCATTTGAGGTTAAGGCCAGAATAGGGTCATCTAGCAGGGCCCTCCAAAAGAGGCTCATATCAGAGGGGGAGAGGCAGCCCACCCAGCCCAATTCCCAGAACTGCTTTCAGCTGGCCCCTCGAGGGCACTAGGAACTACAAGAAATACACAGAAGGCAGCCAGTGCTTACTCTCCGGATGTGCTGTCTCTCATGCTGAAAAACACATGGAGAAAAAACAGAAAGGTGAGAGAGAAAGGCTATCAGACACTGAGAACCATAGAGACTGAGCAGCATGCAGCAGAAGAGTGTTCTCTCCCTGAGGGGCCCAGACCTGCCTGGCTTTGTCTACCACTTTCCCATAAGACTTGTCTAGCTCCTTGTCTCTACCTCCTACTCCTCTTCCTCAGGAACAGAGGCCTGTCCATGTGCTATTTCTCCCATCTGTATCCTTCAACCATAGCCGTCTCTCCCTTACCTCACCCATATCCCTCCTCAACCCTATTATCAAGTATGTAGCCCATCTCAATAGGACCAAGAGAAAAGCAGCAGATAAAGGGAAAACATCACAACTTTAGCCTCTGAGCTGGAACCAAGTAGACAAGGAAACTTGAGTGTTTGAGGTGAGGGTGGGGGGAGCGTAGAAGGGGCATATAAGTAATATGAGTGTGTATGTGTTTGGTGGGCAGGGCAGGAAGAAAGAGGAAGAGGAGAAAAGGCTGATCATGGCAAGTCCCAAATTCTGTCATGTCTGGGTCCCTTGAAGGAATCTCCAGTGTGAAATGACACAGGAAGGAATTCTGAGATGAAAGCGATGAAAGCAACAATTTCAGGTACCATTGAGAAAAGCTCACAGTAAACTAATGATTTGTGGTGGGTAGATGGTCAAGAATTATTTCATTTGGCTTCCCAGAGTAGGCCACTACTGTGAGTAGAAGAAAAAAACCAGCCTGCTTGGAAAGACTGATCTTTGAACAGGACTGAACAGCAGGAGATGCAACTTTTCAGAGTCTCTAGCTGCCGATGGAATCTACCTGGCACCTCAAATCAAACCTCTGGCTGTTCCCTCTTGGTACGTTATCTTCTAATGTGTCTGCTCATCATCAGAACTTCAGGGGTTTTCTAGAACCCAAAAACAGTATCTCCTGAAAATTGGGTCCCTGACTGTGTAGAACCTGGCCTCTCTCATCTTTCTGATCAGGGGACATGATCTATCTCTAGGACCCTGAATTATTTGCTGACAGTAATTTAGGCTCATTCATGCTTGGAAACTGAGGTAAAAGGACAAGGTAGGGAAGTGAAAGGGAAAGACAGAAGAGGGAATGAAGAGAAGACTTCAAGGGAAGGAGGGAAGTGGGAAAGGAGAAAAAGCAAGCAGGGCAGAGAAGAGGGAAAAGGAGAAGAAAAAGGAGGGAAAAGGAAGACTAGGAAGAAAAGTGGGAGGATAAAAGTGAGGGGAAAAAAATCAGAAAAGTATAAGACAAAGAAAAGAGAGAGAGGATGAGGTCAGAGATCACAAGAATGAAAGAGGTGGGTCGGACACATTCTGATAAGAAAACTACTTTAATCATCTGGTTAGTCATTCATTGTTTCAGCTTTTTTTCCTCCTCTCCTTGTGGGGGGTAGAGCACACAGCTCCCATGGATTCAGGGTGGATGAGGTTGAGATGTCAGAAAAATGTGTGGCATCCCCAAAGGAAGCTCAGATCAGGCAAACTCCTTGCCTTGGGGGTTTAGTTCTTAGGAAGGCAGGCTGCCCACCCAACCCCTGTCTCCATCTCTAAACAAAAGGGGCTTTTTTTTCTCTTTGGTTAGTGACCTTGTCCTGAATAAGTAGACAAGTGAAGCAGAGTTCAGATCCCAGGATCAAGGTATAGGCTTCAGAAACAAAATGAGGGGCAGGGATGGGGTATAATGTCACAGTTTATTGTCTTTCCTCTATTCCAACTCAAACTAAAGGAGGAAAAGAGATCCCATCAGTCTCATGGACTGCCTTCTAGGGATTCACTGTGATACTGAGGGTTATGAACCCTTAAACTCAATTCAGTATGAGCTGGACACTTAATAGCACAAAACAACAACCTTTAAGATCTCATGGGAATTGATTTGTGCTTGCTGCCAGAACATTATTGTACATAAACATGGAGATACAAGGCCCGTATTGATTTTGGACCAAGTTCCTACAACTGTTATCTAGGCCCTAGTTCTCTCTCTCTCTCTCTCTCTCTCTCTGCCTAGGGTTCAATACAACATCTCTTACTTTCCTCACCAAAGGGAAGTCTCTGCTCTAGTGTTCTTTACTATCCTCTTTCCCATACACCCTCCCCCAAAAAAACCCACTATCTCTTCAAGGTGGTCAAAGAACTGCAAAGGCTGGGCAGACAGGAAATGGGAGATGGTCCTTCTCCAGAAACAGCTTCCAGCTCCAGGTTTCTGGCAAGAGATGAGGTGATCACAGAGAGGGCTGAGGAGATGATAAATCCAGTCAGGGATTAAGAATCACAATAAGGTACAAAGGAAGGTCAAGCCAGTCACCCAGACTCCTATCTCCTAATGTAAATCCCCACTGAGCCACCCAAAGGACAAAGTACAGCGGAGCAGGAAGCTCCATTGGGTAACTTGCCAACAGCACTCCAGAAAAAGGTTTAAGATCTTAGGACTCATTTCAACATGACACCTCTCTCAGGCCCATGGGTTCCCCAGATGTAGATCCAGGGAGTGAGGAGAACTGTTCCAGGATGGCTCCATGGTTTTTCTCCCCCAAACCTATGCAGTTATAAATGAGTTCCTAAAAGGTGGAAACAATTCTATTTGGCCATGTTTATCACCTTTCTCTCCGCTACCATGGTCCCTGCCATTCTCTCTGTGCCTCGCCTAACCTTAAAATATTAATTTCTTTTTCCCCCCCAGCATAGGAAATGGAGTAGGCTCCAGAGTCAGAAAGAGCCCTGTTGAGGAAGACTGGGTTCAAGTCCTTTGACACATCCTGGTAATGTGATCCAGGAAAAGTCACAACCTCTCAGGCCCAGGCAACTCACTAAGATTATCAACTGCAGAGAATACACTGACCTGCATTTGTAGAGGAAGTTACTCACCAGGAGCTCCCAACATCATTGAAATCACAGGTCCAGTTATTAAAATATGCATTTAATTACTTCTCTTCTTTTCTGGTTCAAAAATCTTCTCTCCCCTCTAGCTTCTTATTTCATTAATTTTCTTTTACTATACCTTTTTTTCCCTAAGAAGTTTGGTTCTGCTTTATTCTTTTCATTATTTCTCCTCCTTGACAGTTTAGACTGAATTTTATTTTCTAAATTGTAGGCTATATACCTTTATTTATTTGTTCTTGATTTTCTTGTGTGTCCTTCATATACTTAAAGCTTCTGAAGTACAGGTTTAAATTTCCCTTTCTAACCAATTTTTCTAACCAATTTGGGTTTCTATAAACCCAGTCCCATTTTCCTTTTTTAATTCAGTATCATTTTTTGAAATATCAATTTGAGAGGCAAACAGTGCTACATGGTGGATATTACCCTGTACTCCCAAATCATGTGACCCAGTCCCATCCCCTAACTTTACCATGACCACTTATCTCCAAAAACCTTCTCTGCCCCCAATTCCAGACCCCTGTGCTGGCTCTCTGTTATACAGCACTAGGACTTATGCCTTCATTTGGAAAACCATTTTGTCCATTAAATTACCTGTTTCTGTAGTCAGTGAGTTTCTCTACCAGTGAGTCCTAGACAAGGGGCAAAGAGCTGTCTTCTTGGGAATACAGCAGAGCCAAACAGCTCAATTTGACATCCCTAAATAACCATGTACCAAATGCATCCTAGATTGGGCAGTGATATTAATGTGTCAGTTTCTGAAAGAGGGGAGAGGCAAGGAGAGAAACCCACTTCTCTGACCCACCCTGCCTGCAGTCCTAGGATGAAGGCCAAGCTGATCTCCAGAACATCTCATCCCCTTGCCTCCCTCAACCCAGCCACCCACCTTACACATACCCAGAGTGAAGAGAAACACGAGTACTTACGTTATACCAACTCTGGCTTTTCTGAAAGGACAAAATAAAAGAGAAGGTCAAATTAGTCTGGGTAGAGATGGTAAGACTGGCCAGAGCATCAATGGCTCAAGGCAGTAGGGATGGGGAGGTGGCAGGGCAGTTACATGAACAGCAGAGGAAGGTAGGGTAGGCAGGAGTCCAAAAGCAGTTTAATATCCATTCTATGGGCAAAGGGAGGTCCTCCTTTTTTCAAGGTGAGGGAGTAAAGGGCCCCTGAAAGAGCCACACCCCACCCCAGAGCAATGCATGCTGGAATCCCCAGTGAAGCTGGGGTGGCAGCCGGACAGCAGCCCCAGCAATAGCTAGAACACAGACAGGCTTCCCCATCAGAAACCCCAGGGTCTTCTGATAGAGGACAGGGATGCTCTCTGTGGGCATCAGGGACCTTGCCCTAAAGCTGTCCAAGCTGGAGCAAAGTACAGAGAGAAACTCCACCCACCCTGTGCTCCAAGGCAGCCCTTCTCTAGGGTGGGTGGAATGGGAAGGCAGTCCAGTGGGTAGGACTGCTGCATGCAGGCTTCCTCATTCAAATCTTGATCTGAGAGAAAGGATGAAAGCTCCCAACCTAACTGATTTTCTAGGGAATTTGTAAAACAACACAAAGACTTGTCCTCTGATGTCCTTTCTGTCAGCCCTGGGCAAAGGGTGCTTGTCTACATGGGATTGCTAAGGCCCTACCACAAAGAGGGAGAGGAAGCTGGTCTGGGATCCACAATTAAGAGCCTTCTGAGTGCACTGAAAACAAGAATCCTGGAGAAAGCTTTGCTCTCTCCCCCATTTCTTGTGGGTCTGCAACCTTATTTCCATTCCTAGAGAAGAAGCCTGGGTAAAAATGACTTCTTCCACTTGAACTAGCTTGGCTGGAGGATTCAGTGTTTCATAATCAGAGCATTTCCCTTGATGAAAGACGGAAGAAGGAAGCCTCGGTTAGCTAGTTATCCCCCTAAGTCTTGGAATCTGAGAATGCCAGCCAATCTCAGGAAGCTCATCTGTTATATAATATGCTTCCATGCTCATGTATGTCTGTACAAAGGCAGGGAAGGAGGATGAGTTCTGAGTGAGGGAGCAGCTACTATCCAGTGACCCTAAGATTTCTCACCTCTGTTGCCCATTTCTAGCATTTAAAAAATCAGAAAAGTCAGGACCAGCTCCTTTTTCCCTGGTCAAGGGGGATTACAAGAAGGAGACTGAGACATAGTAAGCTAATATGACCCATCTCCTAGATGTACTATTCAAGCAAGGCTGAACAACGTGGTATGCTGGAAGGAGCCCTCGTTAGCAGACCTGGCACAAGTCCTGACCGACCTCTCCCTGCTTCACTGCAACACCCCTCCTCTGCTACTCCATGCTCACTGAGTAACCCTGGTCAAGGCCCTGATCTCTTAGCAGTTTCCTCATCTGTAAAATGAGCATGCAAATCTTGCATTGCTTCTATTTTAAATGATAGTGTTGATTAGCTATACCATACTATAGGGAGAGGAAGTGGACAGGTGGTGTTGTTGGGAAGGGGACTCCCAGAACAGGGACTCTATTTACCGATGGAGACTGGTACCTCTTACGGTGTTACACAGAGCACTGGAAGGGATTTGCTTAGGGTCACACAGTCAGTATGCTTCAGAAGTAGAGATCTGAACTCTGGTCTTCCTGGTTTGTTTTTTTCCAGTTCTCTATTAGATGCTGCCTTTTTAAAGAACTACGTAAATGTGAATGATTGACATATGGCACCATGTATGAAAAGTATTTTTGACCATCAAGTAACATATACATATAAGGTCATGTTAATATTATCCTATATACTTTACCCTGCCTAAAGTCATAACTATCAGGCAGCTAGGGAGGCTGACTCTTCAACTCCCCAGACAAAGATTTTTATGAGTCTATACAACGTCACTTGACTTCATACTTTCATCCCAACAGTTTCTTTTCCAACTGTGGGGTTTTTAATTAACTGGGCAAAATCCAACCAATCTTGAAAACTAATTTTCTCTTCTTGAAATTGATACCACTAGGGATTATGGGATTAGAAACATTGTCCCTGTAGCATGGCCACGGTAACTCTCTCTTCTCATCTTCTCTCTCTGTCTCTGTTTCTCTTTGTCTCTCACTATCTTTCTGTCTCTCTATTTCTGTCACTGTCTATGTTAGTCTCTGTGTCTGTCTGTCTGTCTCTCTCACACACACATACACAAACACACCCCTCCTGTTTTCATCAGTATAAGGCTCTGACCCTGCCCAGTCTCTGCCAAGCTCCAGGACCCTGCCATCTAGATTGATTCTCCAGTCTCTGTTTCTTACTTCATTGAATCTTGTCTTAGTGTGGGTCCAGCCTACAAGAGGTTGCAGACATTATCAGCTCCATCACCTGGTTACTGAGCATGAAAAGGGGAATATCTAATAGCAAGTGAATGAGCTATTCTGTTTTAACCTGCCCCAGGTAACGCTTCTTTCCAAGTCCTCCTTTACCACAAGAGGTGAGGACTAAGGAAGGTAGGACACGAGGGATGGATTCTGATGGCTGTGGGGGAGGAGGTGTCAGGGGATCTGGGATCTGGGAAGCTTTTAATATTAGGCTACAAGGGAGGGGGAGATCAGTAGAACTGCTTTAATGGTAGACCTACAAGAGAACAGTACAGGCAAGGGGGAGAGAATGCCCTCTCACCCTCTTTTAGCAGAAGCAAGGGAACAGCTAAAGGAATCAAAGATGGATAGATAAAGGATGAGAAGTCATCTTGGCATTGACTGCTACCCTAAGAACTGGAAAGATCTATCAAATTACAAGGGGAATGGGGTGGGCAGAGTGAGCAAAGAGAAGAGGAAGGACAAGACTAGAGGATAACACCGGTATCTGGATAGTCAGTGCGGGGAGGAGGTTTGAGAAAAAATGACTCCTTACTTTGATCAGGTTAAGTCTGTCATACTGGAAAGAAAATCAGAAAAATTAGAACAGAAGAGGGAAAGAGGAGAAACATGAAACAAAGGAGAAGAGGGAGTCAGTGCCACAGAGGCCAAAGAAGAGTCGCAGACTGGGCAAACATAGTAAGCACAGGGGGACAGGCCGTGGTCAGTGGGGGCAGGTCACTGAATTAGGGCTTGCAGCTCTGCTGAGGATCCAGCACTGATTTAGGGACTAACCAGTTCTATTGGGAAATGCAAGCTAGAATCCAGTTTTGTGGCTCCCTCTGGTGGTTGAAAATCATTACTACAAAACTGGGGTTTGGAGCATCTTCAGCCACCTGAGATGCTCTGGGAACATACCCATTGATTCAGGAAGGAAAGTTAGCTTACTCTCTAGTAGCACCTATGCAGAGCTCCATCTAAGCCAGGGTCAGGTCCCAGTACAACTGTTCATCAAGCTAAAGGCTGGGGCTGCCTGGAAGAAGCAGAGCTGCCTAGCTCATTTAGGTACTAAGGGAGTAGTAATGAAAGGTATAGAGTCACAGGGTCTGTGGTAGATAGAATTCTACCTTTGCTACCAGAGTGAGTCACTCTCTCAGACTCTCTGAGTTGAGTTCTCATCTGTAATGACAGGGTTAGACTAGGCATTTTCTACGGTCCCATCCAGCTCTATGGATAGGATAATCCTGGGATGGGATAGATAATGACAAGACTTCTTTGAGGGGTGCTAGATGGGGAGGGAAGCGCATGAGGGGTAAAATGAGGGCCTGGATATTTTGCATCCTGTCTCCGATTCACTCTGGTCACCTCCAGATATTGGCTTATTACTTCTGGGTGACAGGAGATAGAAGAGTATCTCACCAGTGGTTCTTCCTACCCCATTTCTGTGGCCTCCTCCTTACCATATGCTATTTGGGTAAAACACTCACATGGATTTTTCTTTTCATCCTGATGTTCTTCCCTCTCCCCTGTGTAGGATATAAATTCTTCACTATCTAATCTCATACCACTGTACTGGCAAATATCAGTCTCAGTTTTGTATTAGGAAGCAATAGATCTACCTGATCAGGCTCTCATTATCCATGGTCATAGCTCACTAACTACAACAACCTCCAGTCTATTTATATCCAGTCTCATCTTCTCCAATACATCTTCCTTATACTTTCCCACTACCTGCAACCTGAAGTCCAAAATATTGACTAAGGTTTTCTAGCCGGATCCTAACCTACCTTCCCAGCTGTATCTTATACAATCTCGTCACATGCTCCACAGAACAAAACTAGAAAATAACCTGAATGTGACCTCAAGTTTCTCACTTTGAGCTTCTGATCATGTAATTACCTAGAAAAGGAATGCCCTTCCTTTACAATCTTCATTGGTTAAGTCCTTTATGACCTGGCTCAAATATAATCTCTTCCTTTATTCCTTCTATGTTTTCCCCTAGTTATGTGATCTCTTTACTTTCTGAGAACTTTATCTGGATCTCTTTCATGCATTTATAATCATTCATTTTGTACCATGATTGTGTGTATGTCTTATCTCTCCTACCAGACTGGAAGCTCCATGAGGCTAGGAACTATATTACTATCTCTGAGTCTCCATCAATATATTAGCACAAAGTGGATACTTTTACTTGTAGATAGTTTACTGTCTAACTGAATTGGCTGACTGCACTGGTCCCACGTGGTTCTAGGTCCCACATCCCCATCTGTCCTGTCTATCAAAGTTCTACATACTTTTTTTCAGGCCCAACTCAGGTACCGTGTTCTCCACAGAGCCTCTCCACCTAGACCCCACTATGTTTGTACCACTCATGTGAGATTTATCATACAGTGACTTCACTTTAGTTTTCTTGTTCTATCTCCCTTACTAATGCAGAAGCTACATGACCGAAATCACAAGGCCCAACACAATCAAGTTCTCCATAAATAAGTATTTTAGCATCATTATCAGCCATCAAACACTAAACACCTTCCTTGTGGAGGAAGGATATGCTGAATTTCTGTTAGGGTGGGAGGCTAAGAGATTTTCTAAACAGAGTCCCAAAGAAAGAGAAAAAAAAACAACCTTGTTTTAAGTAAGTATCTACCATGGGGAGCTCCAAATCTTCTGAATCTGACCTCTCTTCACTTTGGGCAGGCTGCTAGGGGCTATCATATTCTTCGAGCTTGGAAAGGCTTTTTGAGGTGACCTCAGTCAGCTCACCACTAAAATCATAAAATGTGCCACTTTGCCTTAAATATCTTGGAGGAAAGAGCTTCTGCCACTTCCATACAGTAGAAAGAGTACTAGATTTGTGGTTCAAGCCCTGGTTCTGCCATTTAATTAATGCTGTGTGATCTTGGGCAAGTCACTTAATCTCTTTGGGCCTCTGTTTTTTCATCTGTAATATGAAGGGCTTAGATAAAAGCCTAGGGAAGTATTTAAATCTGAAAAACAAAGAGTTACATGAGGCTTCTGAAGTCCTTTCCAGCTCTAAATCTCTAGAGCCTAGGATCCAGTACAAGTATCTTATAATTCTAATGTCTAAGAGGTGTCTCTAACTTAAATATTCCCTGTTGTATCTTAAGCCCTATTTTTTCAAATTGTCTTCCAGTGAGAGAACATGTACTCATCATCTTCTCCCAAATGACCCTTCAAATAGTAGAAGACTGTTAACAACTCAATCCTTGGCCTTCTCTTCTTTAGATTGAGCTAAAGAATCTTCTGAAATCTTTAGATGTCATTTCTCTTCCTTGGCCTATTTCCCTAGTTGAATAATCATGCCTCATACTCGGCCCTGGACTTCCTTCCAAAGCTCCCCACATTCTTCTGGTTATAAAGTCACTAGAGAGCATTCCACACATCCACACAGGGTCTGACTGGAACTACTTTCAGCTCACCAACCTCAGGGCACTGATACCATGCCCTGCCAGTGGGTGCATTCCATTTCCCGATCGAGATCCAAGAGCCTAAGACTACCCACATTCCATAGGACTGTGGGAGAGGAGGATAAGGGGTATTGAGAAGGGATGCTTAAGCTGAGCTGCTCTGAAAGACTTGGTAAGAGGGAGAGGGGGTGTTCAGGTGGGTCTCTTGAGGTCACTGATATGTAATATACATGATGGGGGACCATAAGAACACTCCATGAATTCATAAATATTATCCTTCCCCCCACCCCTAGCCCAGCCAAGCTACCACGGTAATGGTAGCTTAAGACCCATAAATGAGTCTAATAGGATTCCCTAGTTAGGGATTCCCTAGTTAGGAATGTACCCTCCATTCCCTGAATAAATGAAGCTGCCACTGGTAGAATTCTGAACAATAGTCAGCACCAGATAAAGAGGGAATTGAGAGTAATGCAAAGTCAGCATGGGGCTGCCTTGAAAGCAGGGAGTGAATCAGTGGGTACAGTAATCCCAGGTGTGATGAGTGGGCCTGTTCTCACATCTCTGGTACAACACAAATGGCCCCTCAGTGACTTCAAGCCAACCTGACAGGACAAAAATGGAACCTGCCCCTCTGGGAAAAGGACCAAGCAAGACAGTTTCAGGGTTGGTTTGCTGAGCACTACAAATAGTTCTACTGCAGAGGGAAGAGAGAGAGAAAGACAGACAGAAAGATGGTGTCTTACTTTTGAGAGGCGCTTGTGAGACTAAGACCGAGCATGCAAGGGAAGGGGTAAGGGGATGGAGAGGAGGGGGAAGAAGAACAAGAAATCAGAAGACAAAGTCAGGTGGGAAGGGAGTTCCCCCCACCCTACTCCCAGAGGTTCCCAACCGCTTCCCAGTGCCTGAGGGTCCAAGGGGTAAAGGGTAGTATGACCCATGGAGGACAGATATCCCATCTCATGAACTACAATTGCGTTTTCTTCCCTGACATGCAACTAGACAAAAAATGTCTCTGACTCTCTACCACTTTCCTACCGCATCCCACCCCCAGGGTTCCATAATAATGGCACTAAGGGAATGTAGGCATAATGCACTATCCCTTAAAATAGGTTTGGAGGAAATCTTTCCGGACCCAATGACTGATCATTGCTCATCAGCTAGGCCATTGAGCTCTCCCTGCCCTATTCTAACTGGGGCCTCAGACCCTGGGAACCCAGAGTCCCCAGAATGCAGGATTTGGGTGGAGGTGAGGGTGCTGACCTACTGTAACGAGGAAAGGGAATGATGTAGCAACCCGGAGTGGGGCCCATACCCTATGGAACCTCTTTCCTGAGACTGACCACTGAGCTGATTGGTAACAAGGGGATGGCAGAGGTTGAGGGCTGAGCTGACTGTTAACAAGGGAATGACAGGTCCAGGAAAGAAAGGAGAACAAAGAAAACACATAAAGAAGGGTCTTCTTGACTCCCTTTGGCAATGGGGCCCCTGAAGAAGAGGCTTGACTCTAGCTCACATCCTGAAAGGAGACCTGCGTGAGGTGCGGGAGAGAAGAAACTCTTCTAATTCCTAATGAGTCCTGGGCTATCTCCCACACCCTTAAGGGTCTCCCATGTGTCTCCCCGCTGTGAGGAAGAAAGAGGCTCCAAGTCTAGCTCTTAGTTAGACTGACTCTCACTTAAATTAAGGGAAAACTGGTTTGTGGGCATTATTTATTCATTGCTGGTGTGTTTAGTCATAAATGTGTTTACCTGTGACCTTCCTCCCTCCCATCCTCCTACCTATCAATTAGGATCTCAGGGAGCTGGGGCTACCCCAACAGGTATACACCAGAGGCCACACCCCCCACCCTCTTCCTCATCTCTCCCTCTCCCCTCCAGCTGGCTGGGGGTATGGGTACCGCCACCTCACCTTGGAATTCTTGCTGCCACTCCGGCCAGACTGAGAAGAACAGCTGCGCTGAACCCCTTGCTCTGGTGTAGATGGGGACTTGTCGGAAGAGTGGTCTGAGCCCTTCTCCACCATGGTGTCTCCGTCTGGGTTCTGTGGGGTGGGTGAGCGGGATCGCTTGCGGAGGATGGGGGAGCAGGCAGGCGTGCTGCGGTTGGAGTTACTGGCAGTGCTGCAAGGGCAGACGGAGAGGAAGGGGGAGACAAAGCAGAGTGAGGTTAGTGATGAGTAGCGAAGGGATGCTGAGGTGAGCCAGCTCAGCCAACCAGTAAGAACTGGGGCCAGGGGGTACTGGGAGAAAGCATCCCAGCTCAAGCAAGGGCAGTAGTACCGCCATCAGACAGCAGAGGGCAATAGTGTGCTGTCGGGTGCAAAAAGAGCAAAAGGAAGAAGGAAGTAGATGGATTCATCAAGTTCCCACTTTGTGGCAGTGTTATCATCATCGTGACCAGCTTCAGTACCACTTTGCATTTATACAGGGCTTTGTACTTCTCAAAGGATAAGTATTGTCCAAGGTCCCAGAATCCCTTTGGGACAGAGCCAGAAGGACACCTCAGCTCTCCAGATATCTAACCACCTGTACCTTGGAGCTTTTTCTTAAGTAGTAGTTCAAGTTACCTCATGGCTCAGTGTAGAAAGAACCACAGCAAAAACGTTCCCCAGGCATTCCGATAGCCCCAATTATCTAAATATCCACTCTGCCACTTTCACTTTCCACCTGGAAAAAATCCACTTTATGTATATGTTCATTAATTGATTCTGAGATCTCCCTCCCCTCTTTTCTTTCCGGAATAGGAAAAGAGATAGGAAAGATATAGGTTAAAGAAGGAGAGGGTGCTTTGTTCAGCTGTGAACTTGTAAAGGAAGAAGAAAGCATAAAGAAGTCATTTTAATAGTAAAAGGAGGAATAGTAGAAGGGAAAAGAGGAGTCGGAAGCCTGAGAGACTTAGGTGAGGAAAAAGGGATACAGCTCAATTCAGCGAATATTATTTAAAAATTGTGTGCTGCTAGGTGGTATGGTGAATAGTGATAGGTCTGGTGTCAGGAAGACTCATCTTCCTGAATTCAAATAGGACTCAGACACTAGCTGTTTGACTCTAGGCAAGTCACTTAATCCTGTTTGACTCAGTTTCCTCATCTGTCAAATGAGCTGGAGAAGGAAATGGCAAACCACTCCAGTATCTTTGCCAAGGAAACCCCAAATGGGGTCATGAAGGGGCAGACACTGAAACCACCGAACAATTCTGTGCTTAAGTAAGCACTATGCTACAAACTTAGGACTTTCTAGAGTTTAAATGAGATAGTTTCCAGTCCTCATAAAGCTTCTTATTCATTAGGATCATAAGACAAGCTTTAGGAGACATGTTACAGGATAAATGCATTAAAGAAGGCAACTGAAGACTCATATTTGCATTGGGAAATGCTCTTGGAAACTACATACCACCCTTCCCCTTAGGAAACACTGAGCAGGGGAAAGAGCACTGAGATTTGCATAAAACAAAATACATCAAAACAAGCTATAACCTAGGCTTTCCCATTCAGTTCATTTGCAAATGGAAATCCTTTTTCCTCAGTAAAAAATCCCACCTGGGGGTGGTGATTTCTTAACCCCTCCAATGCCTCAGCAGGGAGAACGGGAAGGATCCTGACCAAGAGACAGAAGAGAGAAGCTAGGGAAATACCAAGAGAAGAAAATCCAGAGGAACAGAAGTAGAAAACTGAGGTGAATAGCTAGAAGAGAAGAAACAAAGAGAGTAACGGTACAAAAGAAGAAAGGGGAGGAGGATGGCAAAAGAGGATAACAAGGAAGAGGATGATTTGGTATAACAGATTTGGATTCAGCGTGCCTATGTTCAAATCCCAAGTCTGTCATTTACTGTGTGACTTTGGGAAAAGTACTTGACCTCTCTGGGCCTCGGTTTCTTCAGTTATAAAATGAAAGACAGATTAGATGAGAGGTTCTTAATCCTTTTTTTGTATCTGAGCCCTTTTAGAAGTCTGGTAAAGCTTAAGGAGCACTTCTCAGATTAATATTTTAAAATTTTGTAACTGAAGAAAATGCTGTATTTCAAGTAAGATTAGTAAAAATAATAATGTGATTATTTTTTTCCCCATCCAAATCCACAGACCTGAAAATTATCCATAGATCTCCAAGGGATTAAGAATCCTTATGCTAGATGTCTAGGCCCTAATGTAGGAAAATCCTTAGACATGAAACTGTAGTGGGCAGCTTACCTCATGTGAGTTGTCTTCCTCTTATACTCATTCCTATTCCTGGCCAATTATATATACCATAAGTTTTGGATGACACGGAAATGCGGGGTCATTCCCCAAGTGCCAGAGAGATCAAGCTTTAAACCCTGCTTAGACTAATTCAATATAAATGTTCTTCCTCCATAGCCAGCATCCTGCTAAGTTATGGCTCGTGTTCATGTCCCTGCTCACAAAGAAGACCAAGCTAAGTGGTAGTCTCAGTAGCCTAGCCAAACCTATCACCACTGCTAGAAAAATAGCTCCACATGCCTGGTCCTGCTGCAGGATGGTACCTCTGGCACCTTCATGCAAGGAGAATAATGGAAAGAGAAGTGTGTCTGTTGTAATAGTCCCCCCACAGTCATTTAATCATTGCCCAGAGGCAGATAGGACTTAGAGAGGCAAATTTCCCTAAGGTGCAGAAAGTAATCAATCAATCAATAAGCATTTATTAAGTGCCTACTATGGACCAGATGCTGTGTGATACAAAGACCTCAAAAATGACACAACCACATGCGGCCCACAACATTCTCAGTGAAGTCAGAACCAGAATAAAAATGGAATTGGAAGATGTTTAACAAAATAAAAATACGATAAAACATATTTAACATATTTTAAAATTGAATCAATATACAGTCCTTGGGGAACCTTATGTATGGATTAATGACCCCCATTTCTATTTGAATTTGATACCACTGATCTAAAGGGATCATTCTGGATCAGCCAGAGAGCATTTGGTTTTCAATCTGGTTTTCAACATCCATTTTCAAAGGATGTGAATTATTTTTTCAGATCAATCAATCATTCAACAAGCATTTATTAAGGACCTATTATAGGTAAGGGACTACTCCAGGCACTGGGGATGCCAACCTTTTACGTTCCAGTGAAGGAGCCAATATATACACATATAAGCACATACCAAACAAATAGAGGGCATTTTAGTAAGGGAGAGGCACTAGCATCTGGCAGAGGAAGGATCAAAACCAGACCTCGTGTAGGAGGAGATTGCATCTGATCTGAGCTTTGAAGGAAATTAGAGATTCCAAAGGATGAGGGTGAGGAGAAGAGTACATTCAATAGACTGTGAAAAGGTCCAGGGACAAGAGATAGAGAGTCATGTGTGAGTAATAATAGAAAGGCCACTTCAGCTGCACCAAAAAGTGTGTGAAGGGGAGTAACGTAGAAGTCTGGAAACGTAGGTTGGAAAGTCAGAGAAATTTGTATTTGATGCTAGAGTTAATAGGAAGTTAATATTAAATTAGTTAATAGGAATGAATTCCTAATTACCATGGGAGCTTACTGATCAGGGGAATGACCTGTGTTTAGGAATAGCACTTTGGCAGCTACATGGAGGGCAGACGAGGAGGGGAGAAACCTGAAACAAGGAGACGGAGCAGGAGACTATTGCAACAATCCAGGTGAGAGGTGATGAGGTGGTGGCTGTGTTAAGTGGAAAAAAAGGAACAAATGCTGAAGATATTTGTGAGGCAAAATCAAGAAGACATAGTCACTGTTGGATATGTGGGTAGGGACTAGACGATACCTCCAAGGCTGTGACACTGGGTCACTGGAAGGATGGCGGAGGGGAGTTCCACTTTGGACACATTTGAGAAGCCTACAGTGCATCCAATTTGCAACGTTCAGTGGGCGGCTGGTGATGCAAGCCTCAGAGAAGGAGAGAGACAAGGACGGATATAGATCTGAGTGTCTTCTGTACAGAGATGGGAGTTGGTGAGGTTAATGAGAGAGAGTTACGTGCAGAGAAGACAGAGGGTACATTGGGTACGCTCACTCATGTTAGGGGTGACTGTATAGGAGACTAAGGAATGAGGAGAATCAAGATAAAATGATGTCATGAAAAGCCCAGAGAAGAGAGTGGCCAGGAGATCAAGAGCACTGAATGCTACGGATAGGTCAGGAAGGATGAGGCCTAAGAAAAGACATATCCTTTTGGGAAAAACTCACAGGATTCTCTTATTTGCTCAGCTTGTTCCCTCTTTAATCCAGAGAGGTAGCACAGTGGATGGATAGAACACTTGGCCTAAAGTCAGGAAGACTTGAGTTCAAATCCAGCCTTAGACACTTACGGGCTATGTAACCCTGCGCAAGTTACTTAACCTCTGTCTGTATCAGTTTTCTCAATTATAAAAAAATAGGGACATAATAGTTCCTATCTCCCAGGATTCTTATGAGGATCAAATGAGATATATTTGTAAAGCTCTTAGTATACAAGATTTTCTTTCCTTCTTTCTGTTCTTTCTTCCTTCCCTCCCCCCATTCTCCCTTACTTTCTTCGTTCTCTCCTTCCGTCCCTTCCTTCTTTTCTTCCTTCTTTCCTTTCCTCCTTCCTTCCTTCCTATACAACACTACCAGATTCCTTGAAGGATATCACTACTATAATTGCTCCCACCACTAAAACAGATTTCAGTACTTCTAGTGATGATCCTTTGTGCACTTAGCTACGTTGGCAGGTCTTGATAAAAGAATTGTCTCCATGCCTATATTCAGAGCATTTCCAGCTTAGGAATACCTGTCAAACTCTGTGTTCAACTGACAGTCTTTGAAATTCTAGGTTCACTTCCAAACCATAATTAGACTTCAGAAAAGAGGACTTTCATGCAGAACCATCAAATTAACTTCCTAAAACAACAATTGTATCATGCTGATGGAGGATGGGATCTGGACCCCTAAAAAGAAAAAACCCTCAGTTCTTGAATATTCCCATACATTTCTCGTGTAAGAGGGCAGCTAGGTGGTACAGTGGATAGAGCACCAGTGCAGGAATCAGGAGGACCTGAGTTCAAATCTCACCTCAGACACTTGGCATTCACTAGCTGTGTGACCTTGGGCAAGTCACTTAACCCCAACTACCTCATCCTGGGTCATCTCCAGTTATCCTGATGAATATCTGGTCACTGGATTCAGATGGCTCTGGAGGGGAAGTGAGGCTGGTAACCTGCACAGCCCTCCCTCACTCAAAACAAAGTCAAGTGCAAGTCATGTCATTATTTCTCTGATGGCATGGTCTTCTTCAGCAGTGAAGGATGAACACACACATTTCCCATACATTTCAGTAGCTCAAATCACTGGTGCCTCTGCCCAAGGCCCACCCCAGCTCACCTTGATCACTTAATTATCTTACTTGAGGACCTTAATCTCATCTAGACCTTTTCTCTGATACCCTCAGACCATCCTAGACTACTTGCCATTCCTTGATCCCATCCAGATTTTCTCATGTCTTAAAAAATTTGGATAAAAGTACCAATCTTACTCCCATTAAATACTCAGATTAGTTAGGGATTTCACCCACCCGGCCATTGTTACAATAAAACCTCACTACTCTGCCTGAAAGAAGGCTGGAGTGGTAGAATTATTTCAAGGCAAACTCCCCTGTACCCTTGCATTCCGGGGTTCCCACCCTAAACCACAACAATGCCATTTCCCTGCTCAAGAATCAACAACAGCTCTTTATTTCCTACTAAATCAAATCTAGAACCCTCTGGATTTCAAGGTTACCCTTAGCCTAGACCTAATCTACTTATGGAAATTTTTGATAAATCTCCAACATATACTCTGTGCTCCAAACAAGAGTCTATTCACTGTACTGAGGACTTGTCATGTTTGTTTCTACTACTTTGCTTTTGTCTATACTAATATTACTGCTTAGAATGCCCTCCCCCATCATTTCTTTAATTTAAATTCTACATCTTTCAAAGTCTAGTTCCATTTTCTCCATGATGCCCACAATGCCCTTTGCCCAATCACTGTTGTTCTTAGACACAATTTAATCCATTAATAATTCTCTATTTCATATGTGTGAATCCTTACTGATGGGGACCATGGATAGGACTAGTCCAAACCCTTCCTTTTCCAGCTGAGGCTGAGAGGTGAAAGAGATAGAGATAGTGAATGGTAGAGTTAAGAGTACAGAGTCTTAGGACTCTGCCATCTTGTCATCCTATCACTCCTTAAGTAAGGTTGATACTGATGCTTAACAGACACATCCCTTATCTCTGCCCTTCAACAATCAATCAAACACTCAAATCAGTAAGTATTTATTAAATAGCTACTATGTGCCATGTACTGGGAATGAAACCTTCACTCCCCTCCTGGCTCTGCTTCTCACTTTTTGAATTACACTACCATACCCTAGAGAGATATCTCACACTCCCTTTTCAGTTCCTTGTTTCTGTTTTCTTCCTCCATTATGATGTAAGCACCTTCAGGTGTTTTATTCTTGTATTTGTATCCCCAGCTTAGCACAGGGCCAGACATAAAGTAAATGCATAATAAGTAGCTGTGCATTGTTGATTGGGAAAAAAAGACAAGAAGTAAACAGTCCCTATTCTTAAGGAGATTATATTCTATCAAAGAAGTTAACATGTGTATATATTTATGTATATGTATGCATATATAACATACATTTACATAGAAAATCTAAAAATATGTAACATGCAAATATATAATACATACAAAATATATTAGAAGGGTTGTTGGAACAGCCCTTTTCATCTACTGAACAAAGAGTTCTAATAAATCAATCAATAAGCATTTATTAAGCACTAGGAATAGAAAGAAATACTTAGAAAGAAAAAAGTCAATATTCTCAAAATAGGGATTTTCTACAGAAGAAACAGCACATATATAAACAGAACAAATATAGAGAGTAGTTAAGAGAAGGAAGTCAGAAAGGGATTGTGAGTGGCCATCTCACTGAACCTCCTTCCTCCAAGGAGGGCCGTTTCTTAACAACGAGCTATCTCCTATTTTTTTCTTCATTTTATTTTTATTTATTTCATTAAATATTTCCCAATTACATGTAAAAAATTTTTAACAATGATTTAAAAAATTTTTTTGAGCTCTAAGTTTTCTCCTTCCCACTCCTTCCCCCTCCTTAAGAAGGCAAGCAATTTGATATCAATTATACATGTGAATTCATGTAAAACATATTTCCATTATTAGGCATATTGGAAAATAAAACACAGACAAAAATAAAAGAATAAAAAATAAAGTTTAGGGAGCTTACTCAATGGAAGTGTTTGTTTGGCAAGACGAGACTCTGGGTAGCTGCTTAAGGAGCCCCCCAGCTTTGAAAACCCAGATGTTGGTGCTTCTCTCTGCGGGAACTATGTATGTATGGTCAGATAATTATCTGTCTGTTGATCTGTGATGTATGTATTGCTTACTGTCAGGCAGTTGGAAACCCTGTCTGTTGATTCTGATTTCTCCATATTTTCTCTGAAGTTCAGGGTGCTGACTTTTCCCCCCCGAACTAAGTGAATGATACATATGCTTGATTAAAGTGACTGTTTACCCCTCAAAAAAAAGTTTAAAAGTATGCTTCAGTCTGCATTCAGAGTTCATCAGTTCTCTCTCTGGAGGTGAATAACATGTTTCATCATGGATTCATTGGAATAGTCTTGGGTCACTGTCATAATCAGGGCAAACTAAGTCTTTAATAGTTGGTCATCCTTACAATATTATCACTGTGTACAATGTTCTCCTGGTTTTGCTCACTTCACTTTACACTAGTTCGTATAAATCGTCCTATATTTTTCTGAAACCATGCTGCTTGTGCATTTCTTATAGCACAATAGAATTCCATCACAATCATATAACACAACTTGTTCAGCCTTTCCCAAGTTATAGGCATCCCCCTCCATTTCCAAATCTCTGCCACCACAAAAAGGGGTGCTACAATTATTTTTGTACGAATAGGTCCTTTTCCCTTTCCTTTGATCTCTTTGAGATATAGACCTAGTAGTGGAACTGCTGGGTCAAAGGACATGCACAGTTTTATAGCCCCTTGGGTGTAGTTCCAAACTGTTTTCCAGAATGGTTGAACTAGTTAATAATTATAATAACAATAATGCATTAATGTTCCAATTTTTCCACATCCTTTGCAGCATTTGTCATTTCCCCTTTTTGTCATGTTAGCCCATCTGATATACGTGAGGGGCATCTCAGAGCTGTTATAATTTGTATTTTTCTAATCAGTAGTGATTATGAGCATTTTTTTATGTGACTATTGATAGCTTTGATTTCTTTGTCTGAAAACTGCCTGTTCATATCCTTTGGCCATTTATGAACTGGCAAATAGCTCTTATTTTTATAAATATGGCTCAGTTCCCTATATACTTGAAAAATGAAGCCATTATCAGAGAAACTTGCTCTAATTCTTTCCAGTTTCCCTCCTCCTTTTTGCCTGCATTAGTGTTGTCTGTGCAAAAGCTTTTTAATTTCATGTAATTAAAATTATCTATTTTGCTTCCCACAGTCCTCTCTATCTCTTGGTTATAAGCTCTTCACTTATTAATAGATCTGACAGGTACATTTTTCCATGCTTCCCTTATGAGATCAACTTTTTATATCTAAATCATTTATCCATTTTGACCTTATCTTGGTACATGGTGTGAAATGTTGATCTATGCCTAGTTCCTGCCAAACTTCTTTCCCATTTTCCCAGTAATTTTCATCAGATGGTTAAGTTCTTACTCTCACAAATTTGAATCTTAAGATTTCAAACACTATAGGTCATTTACTACTGCATATTGTATATCTAATCTATTCTACTGATCCCACTATTTCTTAACCACTACAATTGTTTTGATAATTAGCAATTTGTAATATAGCTTGAAATCTGGAAATGCTGGGCCTCCTTCCTTAGCAACACTTTTTCTTTCATTGATTCCCCTGACATTCTTGACTTTTTGTTCTTCTAGATGATTTTGTTAGCATTTTTTCTAGCTCCATAAAATAATTCTTTGGTGATTTAGTATGGCACTGAAATAAATTAACAGGTAGAAGTGTCATTTTGATTATATTGGTTCAGCCTACCCATGAAGAATTAATATTTCTCCAAATGTTTAGATCTGTCTTTATTTGTGTGAAAAATATTTTGCAGTTGTGTTCATAAAACCCCTAAGTTTGTCTTGGCAGGTATACTCTCAAGCATTTTATATTGTCTACAGTTATTTTAAATGGAATTTCTTTTTCGAGCTCTTCCTGCTGGATTTTGTTGGTGGTATAGGGGATTAATGTGATGATTTATGTGAGTTTATTTTATATCCAGCAACTTCGTTGAAGTTGTTAATTGTTTCAACTAGTTTTTTTAGTTGATTCTCAAGAGTTTTCTAAATATGCCATTGTATCATCTGCAAAGAATGATAGAATAGACAATGAGAAAATAAAACTAATTCTTTCAGTTTCTTTTTCTTTTCTTGTTGCTAGTTAACATTTCTAGTATACTAGTGAATAATAGGAATGATAATGGACATCCTTGTTTCCCTCCTAATCTTACTGGAAGGCTTAAAGTTTATGCTCATTGTAGATAATGCTTGCTCTTGGTTGCAGATAGATACTACTTACTTATCATTTTAAGAAAGGCTCCATTGATGCCTATCCTTTCTAATGTTTTTAATAGGAGTGGGTGTTATATTTTTCTGCATCTATTGATATAATCACATAATTTCTGCTGTTTTTGTTACGAATGCAGTCAATTATGCTGATAATTTTTCTAATACTGAACCAGTCCTACATTGCTGATATAAATCCCACTTAGTCATGGTAGATGATCTTTGTGATATATCATAGAAACAATAATTTCATTAAAAAGAATGACAACAGTGAGACAACTTTCCCAAATGTGTGAGATACAGTCAGAGCAGTACTTAAGGGAAAATTTATATCTTTTAATGTGTACATCAATGAAATAGAAAAAGAGCAGATCAATGAACTGGGGCATGCAACTTAAAAAAAATTTTAAAGAATAAATTTTAAAATCCCCAATTAAACACCAAAATGAAATCAAAAGGAGAGATTAATAAAATTGAAAGAAAAAAATGAATAATAAATAAAACCAGGAAGTGGTTATATGGGGTGGGATGGGGGAAGCCCACAGTAAAATAGACAAACCATTGGTCAATTTGATTAACAAAAATAGAAAACCAAATTACCAGTATCAAAAATGAAAAACATGAATGCATTACTAATGAAGATGAAATTAAAGCAGTCATTAGTTATTTTTGCCCAATTATATGCCAGCAAGACTGACAATATATAAGTCAAATGGATGAATACAAAAATATTAACTGCTCAGGTCAACAGAAAAGGAAATAGAATTCTTAAATAATCCTATGTTAGAAAAATAAATTGAACAACTCATCATTGAGCTCCCTAAGAAAAAACACCCAGGACCAGATGGATTTACAAGTGAATTCTACCAAACATTTAAGTACAATTAATTCCAATACTAGAGAAACTATTTGAAAAAAAAAATAGGTAAAGAATGAGTCCTACTAAATTCCTTCTACAACACAAATAAGGTCAATCGTTAACCAGTGAGAGCAAAATCAGAAAACTATAGACCAATTTCCTTAATTACTACTGATGCTAAAATTTTAAATATAGTGTTAGCAATGTTCTTTGATGTACTCATTCTTTAGGATTAGATTATTTAGTTTCCAATTAATTTTAATGTATGCTTCCAAGGCCCTTTATCATATGGTCTGAAAAAGGTGCATTTAATATTTCTGCTTTTCTGCATTTACTTATGAGGTTTTTATGCCTTAATACATAGTTAATTTTTATGAAGGTGCCATGTACAGCAGATGAGAGGTATACTTCTTTCTAATCCCATTCAATTTTTTCCAGAGGTCTATCATGTCCCCTCTTTCTTATTTATTTTATGGTTAGATTTATCTAGCTCTGACAAAGGAAGGTTGAGGTCTCCACTAGTACAGCTTTACTTTCTATTTTCTCCTGTAATACATTTAACTTTTCTTTTAAGAATGTGGATGCTATGCCATTTGGTGCATATATGTTTAGTATTGATATTACTTCATTGTCTATGAAGTAGACAATGGTTCCTTTTATTGAGATGTAGTTTCCCTGCTTATCTCTTTTAATTACATCTATTTTTGTTTTTGCTTGTTTGAGATCATAAGTGCTACCCTTGACTTTTTTACTTCAGCCAAGGCATAATAGATTCTACTCTAGTCCCTTATTGTAACTGTGTGTCTGTTTCAAGTGTGTTTCTTGCAAAAAAACATATTGTTGAATTCTGTTTTCTAATCCATTCTGCTATCCATTTCATTTTATGGTGAGTTTATCCCAATCACATTCACAATTATGATTAATAACTGTGCATTTCCTTTCATCCTATTTTCTTCTGTTTATTCTCTCTCCCTTCCTCTGTCTCTCCCTCCTTCTTTCCTCTCTGTTATCACAACCCTTCTCCTCCTACTTTCCTGTTGTATAAGACAGATTTCTAATACCAACTGAGAAAGGGAGAATGTGTATGTGTATCTATTTTACCTTTTTGAATTAGTTTAGATGTGAATAAAGTTCAAGCGTTGCCTGCTCTTGCCCCTACTTTTCCTTACACTGTAAAAGCTCTTCCTTCCATGCCTCTTTTATGTAAGATAATTTCCCCATTCTTCCTCTCCCTTCCCCATTCTCCCAGGAATTTCTCTTTCTCACTTATCTTTTTTTTTTACATCATCCTAACATAATCAACTCCTTCCCATACTTTCTTTCTATGTAGAATCCTTCTAACTGCCCTATAAATGATAAAGTTCTTAGAAGATACATGTATCATCTTCCCACATTGAAAGAGAAACAGCTTAATCTTACTGAATCCCTTCTAATTTCTCTTTCACATTTATCTTTGAAATAATAAATTTTTGTATTTCAAAGTCAAATTTTCTATTTGGCTCTGGTCTTTTCATAATGAATGCTTGAAAGTCCTTTATTTCATTAAATACCCATTTTTCCCCTTGAAGGATTATACTCAGTTTTGCTAGGTAGGATGTTCTTGGTTGTAATCACAACTCTTTTGGCTTCCAGAATATCATATGCCAAACCCTGTACTCCTTTACTATGGTAGCTGCTAAATCTTGTGTGATCCCTATCAAATATTCTCCTTGATATTTGAATGATTTCTTTCTGGCTACTTGAACTAGTTTTTCTTTAGACTGCTAGAAATCTTCATTTTGGGATTTCTTTCTTTTTGTTTAACCCCCAGTTCACAGATATTGGGGCAGTTTTCTTTGACAATGTTTTTGAAATATGATTCTAGGCTCTTTCTTTGGTCATGGCTTTCAAGTAATCAAGTAAGAATTTAATTCTTAAATTATCTCTCCTTGATCTTTTTCCCAGATCAATTGTTTTTCTAATGAGATATTTCACATTTTCTATTTTTTTTCATTCTTTTGACTTTGTTTTATTGTTTCTTGATGTCTCATGGAGTCATTAGCCTTGCCCAATTTTAATTTTTAAGGAATTATTTTCTTCAGTGTGCTTTTATACCTCTTTTTCCATTTGGTCAATTCTGCTTCTTAAGGACTTATTTTCATCAATTAATTTTTGTAACACTTTTTCCATTTGGCTAATTCAACTTTTATGGTGTTATTTTCTTCAGTATCTTCTGTACCTCACTTACCAAGCTATTGTCTTTTCAAAATTTTCTTCCTTTACTTTTATTTCTTTGCCGAATTTTCCCCTATTGTTCTTATTCAATTTTGAAAATTATGTTTTAGCCCTTCTAGAAATTGGGAGGGACAGGGTTCCAATTCATATTTTTCTTGCAGGCTTTTCTTTTAGCTTTTTTGAATCCATTTCTACTAATGAAATTCTTTCTCTGCTAAACAGTGATACCCTAAAATGAATTAACTGTACCCCCAAACTCATCCTTTTGTGTTCTTGATCTGTGCAGGGACTTAAGCTGCTGATTGCTCTGGGACATGGAGTTTATTTGGGTAGATATTGTAAGACACTGTATGACTGAGATTGGGAGACAGAGCAGAGTGAGCACAAAGAAAACAGTTTAGATTTAAAACTGTTAGTTAAACTAACAGTCTTCTGAGTTTGTGTTTTGATCTTCCATCACCATAGCAACTTTTATGGTCAAGTTCTTTTTGTTTTTGTTGTTTGCTCATTTTTCCACACTGATTCTTGATTAAGAGCTTTATGTTAATGTTGGTCTCTGTTCCTGGTTGGGGATGAGGGGATGGAGGAATGGAGAGGCACTGTCTCAAACTTCAGGCTTTTTGCCTTTCTGTTTTCAGTGCTAGTTCTGGGGGCTTGGAAGTTTTTGGTGCTCTCAAGGCTGTGTGATCTGGGGAGATGTGCGGTCACTGCTCTCCTGATCTGCATTCTGGTCCTTACCCAGGAAGGACCCCTGAACCCTTAAGTCTGGAAACAATACTGTTCCTCAAGGTCCCTGATCCTTAGGCTTGGAAGTGATACTGCCCCCTCAGTACTTTTACTCCCTCTTAATTGAAAGTGCTCCTCTTGGCCCTTAAACTTTGACCCAGAAGTGGATATAGGCAATAGAGCTGCCAAATAGTGTCTGGACCTGTGTCCAGTGCTAGCCCAGGTGTCCCCTGTAATCTCTTCCTGACCAGTTGCCAGATCTACTTACTGTCTCTGGCTTGAGAATTCCTGTAGCTGCTGCTGCTTCTGTCACTGCCACATAGAACCACCACTTGGGCTCCAGACCAGCCTGTACTTCCATTTCACAGATCTCTCTTTCCAACCTATGTTGTCTTAGTCTTGAACAATGTCTCACTCTGATTTTTCGTTTATTGTTCCACTCCAGAATTTAATTTGATACATTTAAATTTTCTGAAGCTGAACTCTTTTAATACATCCTCATCTTGGCTCCCACCCTGGAAGTTGCTTTCTCTTACTTTAAGGACCTCCAGGAAAGGAGATACCTCTCTTCCCTGGACCACCTGGCTGACAGACTTTCACCTTCACTGAAATTTCTTCCTTCTTTCCTCTGATCCCACTTCCTCTGTTTAGGTGTTCAGAGAAGGTCCTTGAGACATGGGGAAAGCCCAAGGGTTCTTCTGGTCTTTTGTAAAGCCAGCTTCCCTTCATGCCTCCTCTGAGGAACTGCATCATTCCATTTGATTCCTTTTTATTCCTCATTCACTGTGCTGACACAGGCAGACCTTGCCAGTGGGTAAGCTTTCTGATCAGAGACCCTAGGAACATTAGAGCTGGATGGAACCATACAGAACATCTAGTACACTCCCCTCCAAGACTCACTGATGTCAAGGCTTTAGCCCTGGTACAAGAGTTAGTTGGTGGCAAAACCAGAACAAAAATCCAGGTTTCCTCACCTCTTAGTCCATTATACCTGCAGCTTCCTCAGCTATCTATCACTGTCTATTTTCCATAACTCTCCCCAAATCAGCTAACTAGTATTTCATGCTCCTTCTCTCATATTACCCTATTCACCTACCTTTTGGAAATGTCAATCATTCCTGCCTCAGGAGATGCAGATTTTGCTACTGGCCTCCCTTGGCTTCCTTGTTCTCCTTTTGTCCTCCCTTCAGTGACTTCTGTCCCACTCTCTTCCTTGCTTATTCTGTTTGCCCAAATGTCCTTGTCCTGCCTTCCACCTACAGTCTTTTATTAATGCCCAATCAGATATTTTTCTCCTGTTTTTTTTTGTGCTCATTCTGCTCTATTTCCCAGTCTCAGTCATAGTGTCTTAAAAAAGGCTATATGTATCTATTAATGCCATATCCCAGAGCAATCAGCAATTTAAGTCCCTGCACAGATCAAGAATATAAATGGGTGGATTTGGGGGTATAGTTGATTCATTTCAGAGTATCACTATTTAGCAGAGAAAGAATTTCATTGACAGTTAGGAGACCTGGCTTCAAATGCTGGCATTATCAACTCACTGTGTACCTTTGGGTGAATCATTTCAACTCTTGAAGCTTCAGTGTGTCTATTCGTAAAATGGAAATATATATATTTTTTCTGACTTTTTTCTCTTATAGAAAGATGAAAAAATAATTGTAAAAGTGATTTGAGTCCATCAGAAGAAAGGTCCTTTTGGAACCAAGAGGTCAATGTCTCAGTTTAAGAAAAACAGTCTGGTTACCAATGAAAGAGCACTAGATTCTGAGTCAAATCCTAGTTTTAATACTTATTTATTGTGTGTCCTTAGGTAAGTCTCTTTAGTCTCAGTTTACACATCTATAAAATAACAATTATGATGGCAATATCTATTTTACAGAATTGTGGTGAGAAAGCACTTTGTCAACTTGCAAGCATTACCAAATAATGAGTGATGATGATAATATATAATAATGACAATTTGCCTTGATTGGCACATGCTTCCTAGGTTAGGGGAGAAAGTGGTCACTTAACTTAGTCTTAACTGGGATAAAAACATCCCCACAATCCTTGGAAAATAGGGATGGTCATTAAAGAGTATTCCAAATCCTGCTCCATCCCATGACATGAGGTACCCAGCCCCTAGTTTGTTACCCTTTGTCTATTACAACAGCAACCAAATCATAGCCCCTAGACCCTAAGACGTCATCGAAGCACAGGATTTTCTATATGTAAGTGACTTTATAAGTCAGCTAGTCCAATCCATTTATTTTACAGGCAGAAATGAATGGCTAGAGGAGTCAAACGACTGGTCCAAAATTACATGGTTAGCAGAAGAGGCAAGATTTCACTCCATCTCCCAACTCACTATCAGCGAAATATGTTATCTTGAAAGGATGAGGGTTTTTTTTCCCAAATTTGGGATGGGAAACAAATGAGGTATAGAAAATACAATGTTCACCTTCCCCAAAGGAGAGATCTTTGGGTATATGTAAAGCTTCTATTTCCTTTGCCCCCTTATCATGATGACATCTACACCTGGGGCAATTTAATACTACTCAGTTCAGGTTTCTCTGTAAAGAAGATGGCAAACTCAACCTTGTCTTTCTGTGACAGAGCTGTGATTATCTGGAGTAAGAAAACTCTAATATGGGTTTGGGGGGTATTGTTCTATTGTGTTTTTCTTTGTTAGGATGCTGGGTTCTCTAGCTTAGTTTTCTACCTAAGGATGCTCAGGCTGGATCTCAGTAAGTTCCAGGCTTTATGATGTCCTACTTTGGGCTGAGTCTGTTAACAATCTGCCCTGTGTAGTGGAAAAGGATGGCTGTTATGTCAGGGTCTTCCTTGACTAATCAAGGCTGCAAAGAGGCTTAGTGTTGACTCTGGCATGGAAAGGGTCTCCCTGCCTACATCACGAGATTTTTTTCTGATATGAACACCTTGTTCTGTTCTGGCTAGCATGTGGGTTTCTGTGTCCTGAATTGGCTGAAACTTTCCCCTGGGCACTTCCTGGGTCAGGCCCAAAGAGCACACATGATGTTCAGGGACAGTTCAATATGAAACTTGGAAATCAGGAAACTCACCTGGAATGGGATCTTTGCCAACTCCTGACCATGGGCTAGGCCTCCTCACAGATTTGAGCATAACAATTCACCAGACTTGAAGAATTATCCACTGGCCTTCCAAATTTCCATCGGCCCAGACCCATCCTTTCCTTCTGACATATAATTCTTTACTGCTCCCCGTCTCACTAGGCTAAAAGAATTAATTCAAGCAGCTTCCTATATTGCCAACATATTCAAGAGGTCCCTCCCAGACAAGTCCCTTCCCCAAAACCTCATAAAAACTATTTTCCAAAAATGTCTTTTGGACAGAAGGGACAGAAAAAAGGAACAGAAAGAAAAGGCAGGACTTATTGAATTTCTTTCATCCTGCTGCTTGATGTCCCTTAGGCCTCAGTTACATGTTCATTCAGCTATGATCTTCTTGAGTCAAGCATATTGCTATGGCATAGTATTCTAGTGGTGAACTGAATTTGTTAAGGAATTTATTAATTAACATGAAGACAAGCTCAATGCAAAGTCCCTGGTGAACCAGAAAAGGCGGAACTTTAATCCCCCTTCCACTGATGTCCTCTGCCCCAAGAAGACAGGGGGAGAGGAGGAAAAGGAGGAAAGCACAGAGATGGTCATTTGTTTTCCTTTCCTACTCAAACCCAAAAAGAAGAGCACCCCTCACCACAAGAGCTGAAGTCTCCATCTATCCCACTCTCCCCCCTTCCTGGGTTTCCTGCAGCTTCTGTTCAGCCCCAGAGTTTGGCATTCCATCCAGGAACAGCCTCAACAAATGCTATTTGTTGTTGCCATGGGGACCCAGGGCCTGCAAGAGACCCAGGACTCCATGCTTAAAATGCCGAAACAGCCTGACCCACTTTTCCTCCCCTTTAAGATGACAAAATAAAACTTTGCTTGGAACCTGCCAGGACAGAAAGATGGGTCAGAGCCTTTGTTATCTCACTGGATGAGTTGGAATTAGGATTGGGGGGGAGGGGCAGGGAGTAGGGAGGCAGGATTGTGTCACCTTTTGTTTGCATAGATTGTGTTATTGTACTGATCCTCTATCAGTAGAACACATACATCTATGGTTGCTCTTCTAGTCAAGATCATGGGCTGCCACAAAGCCAATCACATTCTTGTCACATCTTTCTTCTTGTGACCCAGAGCACACATTATTAGCAAGACAGCTGGCTACATGTGCCAATTGACCTTTCTCAAAGGGGCAAACTCATGATAGATATGACATCATACTCCAACCAACTGAGCTAACCATTAGGAAATGGTCTAGAAGAGCCATGAGTGAGGGAGAGAAGAGATCTGAGAAAGGACAATCATGAAGAAGCTTGATGGGAAACCTGAGCCCCACAAAGCTGATCTCCCCAGGATTCATCATGGAGTCCTACAGTAGATAGGAGTGATTCTGGCTTGTGATAGGAAGAATAAGAAATGGCAGGTGCTCTGTGACTATCCCATTAGTGGGTGAGAAACAGATAAGCAAGAGAAAAGGAGGAATCACTGCCATCTTGTCTAAGGAGAGGCAGTTTACAGAAAAAGACCTCCTAAAACCTGGTTTGCAAAGAACAAAGACAAATAGGTATTCTTTTCCACTGCAACCAAGGCAACATGGAATGAGTTAACACTTCAGCAGAAAATGATTTAGGTGAAACTGTGGGAACAAAATCTAAACTGACTCTCAGGATATCAAAGTATTACCCAGACAAGCTGTGGAATCTCATATGCTAGAGATCTTTAATTGGAAAGAAACATAGGGATGATTTTAGTATAATTCTTCCTGGAGTCAGGGCAACAGATTGGAAGAGGAGCTGTTAACCTTTTTTTTGTGTCAAAGAATCCCTTGCAACCTGGTCAAGCTTGTGGACCCCTTCTCAGAATAATGTTTATAAATGTATAAAATATATACAGTTACAAAGGAAATGAATTATGTTGAAATAAAGTTATCAAAATTTTTTTTTATAAGTTTGCAGACCCAAGGTTAAGAACCCCTGGATTAGCTGCAGAGCTGTGTGATCCTTATATCGGCTTAGATAGCCCATATACTATACTAATATGCGCGCGTACACACACACACACACACACACACACACACACACACACACACACACAATTTGCCACCATTCCTTAATCTGTGATTTGCTCAGATTCCCAGTAAGAAACGGAGTAAGTTCAGTCACAACACGGAAATTTTATTGTCAACATACTCCTTCTAGTATACTCCTCACCTAAAAAGTTCCTTTCCTATATGGACAGTACTAGTTGTTGGGAGGATTTTTCTTTTCTTGAGCCAAAATCTGTTTCCTTGTAACTTCCACCTATTACTTTTGGCTCTGCCTCTGTATCTACCCTTTCCCCCACCAAAAAAAAATAAGTAAAATCTAATATTATGATGTATTAGAAGTAGCAGAGGTCAAGAGACTTTGGGTTTTCATCTAGGATTACCTGCATGGCCTTGGACAAGTCACTTAATTCGGGCCCTCAGTTTTCTCTTCTGTCAAACTGAGGGGTTTGCCAAAAATTAATGTTGTGTAATTAGAATGGTAAAGTTTGGCCCCAGAAAAGAGTTGAGAAAATGCACCTTTTCTTCTTTTTGCTGAGGTAGAGAACTATGGGTATGAAACACACACTCTTAGACATGGCTTATGTGTTGGTTGGTTTTGCTGAGTTGATTTTTTTTCCTCTTTATTTTAAAATTTTTGGCAAAAATATGATGACTCACTGGTAGGGGTGAGGAGAAAAGAATAGAAAATAAAGGGGATGTCAACACAAAGGTGTCAATAAAAGTAAAGTTTTTTTTTTTTTAAAGAAAATGCATTTCTCTCATTGCAGAGGTAGTGATCTATGAATATAATATATTGCACACATGATAAAACAGAAAAGGGAGTCACAAGTGGACCAGGAGTTCTCCAGGCACAAATAAAAAACAAAGGGGATGTGCATTCTTAATCCAACCTGCTGACTGATTCTACATCTTTCTGTGCACCCATGTTACCAATCTGCAACCAGAATAACAATGTCATCCTGTTTCACAGAAGGGTGGAGACGAGGGATTCATCAAGAAGAAAACCAATTAAAGTTCTTTGCCCAAAATAAAGTGTTTCCTCTAATTGCTTGACAACCACAAAGGAGTTATGGGTAGAAATGTGATTTCCTGGCTTGAAAATAACACCATTTTTCAAGTCTGTCCTTTGTGCTGACAAAGATAAAAGGGGGAGGCTGGAGCTGTAGAGAATGGGCACTCCCCACATCTTCATCCAGTCTCTATAGGGCCAGAGGTTCAAAGAATTAAGCATCATCTAGCCCAACCCCTTCATTTTGCAGTTGAGGAAACTTAGGCCCCAAGAAGTTAAATGACTTAGGAAAAGTCAGACAAGTTGTACATAGTAAAACTGGGGTTGGGGGCTCAACCTAGGTCTTCTTATTCTATATCTAGTGTCCCCTTAGTTTATACTCTACCAGTTGCAGCAGGAAATCTATAAGTCCAGCATTAAGATTAAGAAAAACCTCCTGAAGAAAGTACACCTCCTATTTTTCCTGAAACAGAGGAAGATCCTTGAATGTGTTTTCTCTGAAAATATCAGTAAGAAGACAGACAAGTGGGACCACAGCCACCTAGAGGCAAGGTACTGGGCAAAATGACCTAGAATCTTATAGCATCAGAAGGGGTCTTGGAGGGCAGCTACTTTAGCCTTTCACTCAATGCATAGCAACTCTGACCAACAGTCCCCTTAAACTTTTCTAATGATTGGTCTCACTGGCTCATCAAGGTACTATTTGGGGGTTACTCTAGAGGAAACTTCAAGTTTTCATCTGCTGTGACTCTGAAAGATTTCTAGCAGAGATCAATGATCCAATTATTGCAATTCAATTCATATTTAACTCTTACTATGTTCCTTGATGACAAGAGCCATTTTAAACTTCATTATGCTTCTATCAGAACAGATATCTGTTAACAGCCCCAGGAACAAAGTAGACACTCAAATATCTACTGAGTTGTCTTGACCCTGAATATTTCTAATTATGGGGGTCTGTCCTAGACAGTCCAGAAACCTCACCTATTTTTGGAAACAGAGTGTTATGATGACAAAAAAAAAAAGGACCAAAGCTCTGTCAGGAAGAAACAAGGTGGAGCAGTGGAGAGTGTTGGGAGTCAGGGAGACTAGAGTTCAAATTGAGTCTCAAACACTAACTATGTGACACTTGAGCAAATCACTTGACCTCTGCCTGTTTCCTCATCTGTAAAATAGGAATAATAACAGCACCTGATTCCCAAGGTGATTGTAAGGATTAAATGAGATATTTGTAAAGTGCTTTGCAAGACTTAAAATGCTATGTAAATGCTAGCTTTTATTATTATTACTACTAATAAGAAGTAATAATATTATTTTTACTACTACTATAAATAATGATAATAATACTCTTAGTAAATTTCTATTCTAACTTCAATTACAGTGTAACTACCCACTAAAATAAGACTGGGGTGTGATCTTATGAAATAAAAGCTTCATGAATTCCAGGTGTTGTCCCCAAGGCCCCAGCTGTGCTCCAATTATGAGCAGGATCAGAAGAACATATAGTCCCATTGGTACCGCTAACTAACTATAAACATGGGGGAATCATGGGGCTTCAGTTTCCTCACTGGTAAGATGAGGAGGCTGGACCAGATGACCTACAAAGTAAAATTCTATACTTCTAGGAGCCTCTACCTTGATCTTGGGGATCGTGTATTATTGGCTACTGAATAAAAAATATTTAAAACCTAATGTTGAATTCACTCAAAGTTTCTCATGTTCTCAGTGTTTAATAAACCCATATATCTCAGCAGATCTAGGGGACCCACTAGCAGGACCATCAAGTTAGATAGTAAAATACATGGTTTCTTCTACCTCTGCCTTACTATCCACCATGAGATTTTGGGGGGGGGGAATTGTTTCCTCTAATTGAACTTTAGGTTCTCATCTGCAAAATGAGGAAAACTGCTACCCATCTCTTTCAAGGAAGGAAAGTCAAGAAGAATAAAAGTATGTCAAGAGGGTCTTTGAGACCCTGGAAGAGGTGTTATGATGATAGAAGAGTGGCATAGTCATAGGAAGGGAGAAATGGTTAGCAATAGTTCTAAAAATAGAAAAGGTGTTTTTACTGGACTTCAGGGGCAATGAATGAATAAGTCAAATCAGAGCAGTCAAAAAAGCTAATCAGAAACTTGGCTGAATCATAATATTTAGAGCAAAGGAGACTGTCCCTCTGTCTTCTGCCCAAGACGGAGCACATCTTGAGTATTGTGTTCACTTCAAGGTACTACATTTAAGAAGGACACTCACCAACTAGGATGCATCCAGAGGAGAGACAATGCCCTAAGAGAATCAGTAAAAAATACCAATGATGGTGGCACACATTTCTACAATTCCTACAATTGAGGAAGGTGAAGCTGGTGGACTTCCAATGCTTGGAAGTTCTAACCCACTGCTGTACTAAGTCTGGAACCAATATGATGAGTGTCCAGGAGTTGGGGGATCCCAGGCTACCCAAGGAGGGGTGAACTGGCCAGGTTGAAAACAGAGCAAGTCAAAGATTTCATGTTGATCGACCAGCAGTGGGACTGGGCACTGAACTTCTAACCTGGGTAAGCTACAAAAAAATCCATTCTCAAAAAATAAAATAAGATAAAATGCTGGGGATGTCAAGCAGTAAAGAAGAGGAGACTAGTTAACCTGTTTTCTGAAACCAAACAAAACAAGTCAATTCCCTCTTGCACATAATATAGCCCTTTAAATATGCGAAAGCAAATGTTATGTCCTCCATAAGTCTCCATTAGTCCTTTCTCCTAGCTTCAGGTAGTGGGGTAAAGTCCTTAAGAAAGGTAAGAGATTAATATCCATGTTAAAGTTCTCCAGAAAAAGAAAATCTATTGCCTCCTGCTCCTACTTATCCCAGGGTCTCATCATCCTGTCGGTAACATCTTAGCATCTAATCTAAATAACTTAGAATTATATTTAAGACTTGTTTGGGCTTCTGGAGATGAAGAATAGTTGTGACCACCCTTCATTCCATATCTTACGGCCTTCTATTCCTTGCCATGCCTGTTCTAATTCAGACCTGACCCCAGAGCTACATTGATATAATGCTTTACAATTTGCAGAGCACTTTACAATAGAGTATTTCATTTGATCTCCTCAACAACCCTGTGAATAATGATGACGATGATGATTTACAGTGTTTACTCTGTGGCAGGTACTGTGCTAATTACTTTACAATTATTATCTCACTTTATCCTCACAACAACCCTAGGAAGTAGGTAATATTATTATCCCCATTTTGCAGATGAGGAAACTGAGGCAAAAAAAAGGTTGTGACTTACCATAGCTTGTAAATGTCTGAACTTGGTTTTGAACTCATCTTCCTGAACCTAAGCCTCATGCTCTATCAACTTCCATTGCTTAGCCATCACCTACCTCCTATGAAGAAGACCCTACATGTATTATCCCTGTTTTACAGATAGGAAACTAAGTTAAATGACTTGCTTAGGATCACACAATTAATAAGTCTCAGAGCCAAGGTTTAGTGGCATTTAATCTGGTCTCTCTGCCTCCAGTTTCACCTCTCCAATCCATCTTCTGCATTGCTGCCAGATTTATTACTCTATACCACCTCATACCTATCAGATTGTCTAATATGGCTAACAATAAAAAAGGAAAATGATAAATATTGGAGATGTGGGGAAATTGGAACACTAATGCATTATTACTGGAGTTGTGAACTGATCTAATCACTCTGGAGAGTAATTTGGAACTATGACCAAAGGGCAACCAAACTGTGCATACCCTTTGATCCAGCAACACCACTACTAGATCTGTATCCCAAAGACATCATTAAAAAAGGGAAAAGGACTCACATGTACAAAAATATTTAGAGCAGCTCTTTTTGTAGTGGCAAAGAACTGGAAATTGAAGGGATGCCCATCAATAGGAGAATGGCTGAACAAGCTGTGGTATTGTGGTATTGTGCTATAAGAAATGATGAGCAGGCAGGCTTCAGAAGAACCTGAAAAGACTTACATGAACTGATGCTGTGTGAAGTGGGCAGAACCAAGAGAACATTGGACACAGTAACAGCAACACTGAGCTATGACCACCTTTGATAGACTTAACTCTTCTCAGCAATACAATGATCCAAGATAATCCCAAAAGACTCATGATGGAAAATGCTATCCACATCCAGAGAAAGAACTGTGGAGTCTGAACAGAGACTAAAGCATACTATGTTTTTTCTTGTGGTTTTTCCCTTTTGTTCTGATTCTTCTTTCACAACATGACTAATGTGGAAATATGTTTAATATGACTGTACAAGTATAGCCTATATCAGATTGCTTGCTGTCTTGGGGAGGAGGGGAAGAGAGAAAGGGAGAAAAAAAAATGGAACTCAAAATCTTTTAAAAGTGCATGTTGGAAATGACCTTTACATGTAATTGGGAAAAATAAAATGCTATTAAGTGGGGGGAAAACAAATTCATTACCCTAATACACAGGCCTGTTTATGTTTTGCCCTTTCTCAAAGACTTGTAGCACAATCCTATTGCTTTTATAAATAAAACACCAATTCTTTATCTTGACTGCCTTCATTCTGAACTATTTAAGGTTGTCCACAGTCTGGCTCTAACATCTTTGATCTACACTACTCTCTCCTTAAGTAATATATATTCCATGCCAACTAGATTATAGAAGCCACTCTCTGATATTGACAGGAAGGCTAGAAACTGAGACAAGGGCTCATCAGCATCCATGAGTACTTGGACTTGAACTTGGGGGACCACTGCCATGTAAAAGAAACTGTGAGAAGGGTGAACTCGTTGTCCCCTGCTGGCATCAGGGTGGACAAGACCCAAGTTCTCTCCCGTTATAGCACTGTCTTTCTTCTCTCACCTAAGAGCTATCAGGCAAGAAGCTACACCCAAGGCAAGATTCTGGGGCTTGGTGACTTTCGAACAAACTCTAATTCTCACAATGCAGACAAAGAGGATGCTCTTCCTCTTTTGGCTAGAAGATCAGGACCAGTAACAGAGTATTAGGTATATTCCTCAGTCAACCTGGAATTGCATCAGCTGATCAGTCTGCCCATACTCATATGGCTAGGCTTATTGTGGATAACATATGTGTAAAGAAGGCCTAGTCAAAGAGCACAGGTTTTACATTCAGGGAATCAGGGGCTGAGTTTGATTTCTGTTGTTTACTTCATATGACCTTGAACAAGTCACTTAACAAGAGAATCTGTTTGACTAAACAGATTTTTAAATAATAATTTAATAAATTAATAAATAATAAATAAATATTTTAATAAACAGTTTTTTAGTCCTATATGACTCTGTGACCCTATTTGGGATTTTCTTGGCAAAGATACTGTTTTGCCATTTCCTTTTCCTGCTCATTTTACAGATGAGGAAACTGAGGCAAACAGGGTTAAGTAACTTGTCCAAGGTCACACAGCTAGTAAACGTCCAAAGCTGTATTTGAACTCAGAAAGAAGAGTCTTCTTGGTTCCAGGTCTAGAACTCTACCTACTATACTGCCTAGCTGTCCTTAGCAAGAAAATATCCATGGTGTAATGGATAAAATGGAAGAATTGGGAGACTGTGAGAGCTGGATTCAAATCTTGGCTCTGATGTTTATGATCTATGTGAGCATGGGCCAGGTCACTTAATCTCTGTGATGCTCAGTTCCCTAATCTATAAAATGGGGATATTACTATTTGTACCTGCCTTACAAGATTATTGTGAAGAAAGTGTTTTGCTATCCTTAAAGTCCTATCCTAATGGGAATTATCATTAATGACAAACATTAACCTCTCTAGACCTGGGTTATTTACCTCGGGTTATGCTAAGTCAGGAATTCTTAACACAGGGTCTATGAATTTGCTTTTTAAAAATATTTTAACAACTTTTGTTTTTCTGTTCATGACCCCATTTGGGCTTTTCTTGGCAAAGATAATAGAGTGGTTTGTCATGTCGTTCTCCAGCTCATTTTACAGATGAGACAACAGGCAAATAAGTGACTTGCCCAGAGTCACCCAGCTAGTAAGTGTCTTGAGGCCACATTTGAATTCAGGTCTTTCTGACTCCAGATTTTTCTTTCTGACTTCTATTCACTGGGCCACCTAGCTGCCCATTTTAACAACTACTTTTTTTTAATTTTTAAAAAATGAACAGAAACCTTTTTTTCTCTCCATCTCACCTCATTAGAAAAGAAAAAAGAAAAACAAATTCCTTGTTACAGATCTGTATAATCAGGCAAAACAAATTCCCTCATTGGTTGTGTTCAATAGTGTATTTCAATATAGTTTTCTTTGTAATCCTATTTATTTTACATAAGTAACAGCATCATTCTGAGAAGGAGTCCCTAGACTTCAGACTATCAAAAGAGTCCAGGAAACCAAAAGGTTAAAAAGCTTTTGAACAAGATAATCACAAAGATCTTTTCTAGCTCTAATTCAAACAATTTTAGGATCACTCTCAATGCACCTCTCACCATCTAACATACATCAGTTATTTCATAAAATTCTAATCTCACTATAGATTATAAGGGCGCTGAGTGTAGGGATTATGAAGTCTTTCATCTTTGTATATCCCCAGCGTGCCATAGAGAGGAGGAAGTTAATCAGTGTTTTTGAACTAAATTTAGCTGAATTTCACAGTCTGAAGACACTAAAAGTACATTAAGTTCCCTTTATCTCAACTCCTTCCTTCCGTAAAATAATTTTGATTGCTCTTGCCTAGAACCACAGAGGCACAATTTTTAAAAATGCTAGAGGTTGGGAAAGCATGTAGTTAATCAGTAAAATATACAGCTTAACTTCCACAATAGTTATAACTAGTTCAAATTTCCCTTTAACATAATGTTGTGGGAGAAAAAAAAATACTTCCCTTTAAAGGTAAACCAAAGAACCACAATATATCTCATATGTCTTATACTTCATTTTGTAAAGCATTTTGCAAATCCATTCCTCAGTTATTCCTAAACACCTAATTTACTGAAGAATTGCCTTTCTAATTCATCTATGCAAATTTAAATTGGCTGAAGTAACCTAACCATTATGTTCTGGGACTAAGAAAGTGACTTTTCAATAAAACTACTGAAATCCAAAAAAAATAAAAAATCCTAGAAGAGACTCTATGGAGATTATCTAGTCTACCCTTTCATATGACAAATGAAGGAACTGGGCACAAGGAGGTGAAGGGATTTATTCAGTCACACAGCTAATTAATGACCAAGCCAAGACTAGAAACCAGGTGTTCTGAGGTCCAGTCCAGTTCCTCCGTAGCAAGCTATTTCATAGGTTTCTCTTTTTGACCAGTCTTTATTCATCTTTAATGCTTTCTTTTGAATCTATAAGAACTGGACATCATTTTCGCAAGGCGGCACTAGCTAATTTTTTTCAGTTTCAAGTCCAGAGATGTAGGTTCTCCCCAACCCCTTTCTTTGATACCTCATGTGCTTATGGGCACAGGCACACACACACACGCCTTGACACTGATGGACCACCTCAAACTCTTCAGTACTACCTTTCTCCTCCTTCCCTCTTTTCCACCAGTCTCTGATAACGATGTGACTCTTCTTGCCAAGGCCAAGCTCTCTATGTATGCCCTTGACCCCATGCCCTCAGATGTTCTCTACCAGATTGTATCCTCAATCATCCTTTCCTCTCTAATTTTTAATCTCTCTTAATTTCCAGTTCCTTCCCTTCATCTCAAGTCTCCTCCATGCTTAAAAAGATGTCCAAATTTCCCTATCTTAAAAAAAAATTCAGTAGACCCCATTGTCCTTCGAACCTGCTATCCTCTACCTCCTCTTCCTTTCCAGCCTAGAAAACTCAATGCTTCCACTTTTCTCACTCTTTAGTTTATTGCAGTCTGGTTTCAGACTATCACTCACACCTCTCAGTTGCCAAATACGATGGTCTTTTTAAAGTGTTCATCCTTCTTGGCCTCTCTGCGGCATTTGACACTGCTGACCATACTATTTTCCTGTTTATTATCACTTCTCTGGGTTCTTATCTAACTCTGTCTTCTCAGTATCCTTTGCTGTTTTGGTGTGTGTGTGTGTGTGTGTGTGTGTGTGTGTGTGTGTGTGTGTGTGTGTGTGTGTGTGTGTGTGTGTATCTCTCTATATATAGTATGCATGTATGTATATGTATACAAAATAAAATATAATGATATATATACATATATAAACTAAAATACAGGGACTATATATATGAAATAAAATATAGAGGCATACATAAAATATAACAAAACATAGGAGTGTATATATATACACAAAAACATACATGGGGTATATAGAAACATATACACACATTCACAAAACATATATGGGGCATATATAGGGTGTATAATCAGGGGTACATATATATACATAAAAGCATATATACATATACAAAATAAAACAGGGGCATATATAAAAATAAAAAATATATAAAATAAAATATAAAATATATCCATATATGTGTGAATATTTTATTTTGTATATATACACATATACACACATATAATATGCATGTATGTGTGTGTATAGAGAGAGCCCCTAAGTGTGGCTGTCTTCCAAGACTTCATACTGAGCCTTCTTCTTCTCTCTCTATTTTCTCTCTTATCAACTCCCAATTAGTTATATTGCCAATAGCTTACAAATCTGTATGTCCAGTGCCAGTATCTCTCTTCCAAGATTCAGTCTTAAGTCACCAACTGCCTACTGGACACATCAGAAATATCTCAATCTCAATGTTTCCAAAGATGAATTTGTTACCTTTCTCTTTCACCCTATATATCTTATAATTGGCTTCCAAATCTTGCACTTCTACCTCTCCAACATCTCACATCTGCCCCCTTCCCTCTATTCACATAGCTACATAGCTCAGGGCATCCCCTCTCCCCTAGAGTATTCCAACAGTCTTTTAATCAATCTCTCCCCCTCAGGTTTCTCCCTATTCCAATTTAAACTCAATAGAGCTACCAGAGTGATTGTCCCTAAGCTGACCATGTCACTCTCCTACTCCACATACTTCAGTGGCTCCCTATCGACTCTAGGATAAAAATAGAATCTCCTCTGTTTGGCCAATCAGGAGCTGAGACCATTTGTCCAAACTACCTTTCTAGATTGTTACACTTTAGCCCCTTCCTAAACACTCTACAGTCCCACTAAACTTGTCATGTCTCTTTCCTCATCTCACACAACACTCAATCTCCCATCTCTTTGCTTTGGCCCTTAGTGTACCTCCTCTTGCAATCTCTCCCTTCCAGAGACAACTCAAGCACGACCTTCTACATAAAACCTTTTTTGATCCCAACTGCCAGTGCCCTCCCTCTCTTACTATCCTATATTTAACTACCTCATTTTTATCTTGTATTCATCCTGTAAACTTATATATGTATATATTGTCTCCCTCTCCTCTTAGCTGTATAGAAAACTGGATAGAGTTCTAGACCTACAATCAGAAACACCTGAGTTCAAATCCAGTCTTCTGGACAAGTGACTTAACTTCTGCTGCCTCAGTTTCATCTATAAAATGGGGATAATAATAGCACCTACCTCCCAGGGTTGTTGTGTCTTCATTAGGAAGCCTTCCACACTAATCTGCTGCTTTGTAAGGTAAATTTGAATGGTATACACTGCACAAATTAACCCTTAATCCCTTTTCTACACATATACACACATATAACTCACTTATTTATAAATCCTTTAATACAATGCCTGAAACGTTATGTAATTGTTTTCAGTCACTTCCAACTTTGTGACCCTTTTTGGGGTTTTCTTGACAAAGATACTGGAGTAGATTGCCATTTCCTTCTCCAGCTCATTTTACAGTTGAGGAAAACGAGGCAAACAGGGTTTAGTGACTTGCCCAGTATCACCCAGCTAGTAAGTGTCTGAGGCTGGCTATGAGCTGAGGTCTTCCTGACTTCAAGCCTGAAGCACAGTAGGTGCTTAATAAATACCTAACAAATTCCTTCCAATAGGATGTAAACTTTTTAAGAGAAGAGATGATTTCCTTTTTTATGTGTGTGTGGGGGAGGGGGTTGGGGGAAGAGGAGGTTCTATATCCCTAGTACCTAACACAGTCACTAGTACATAGTAGGTATTTAATAAATGCCTACTGATTGAATAATTGAATGCATTCACGTCATGTTCTCAGCTTATGCTATTATTCTAGAAGTCAAAGTTTGCCTTTCCTGGGTAGACCCCAAACCCTAGCATTACGATATCAGTTGTTGATGAAGCCTCCCTCCCTCCCTCTACAATGGTCTAGCCTCTTCCAGATTGGGAAACTGAGGTACCAAACAAGTTAAACTATAAAGCCCAGATATAGCATTGTCCTTAATAATTGTGTTTGTGCCTATGTGTATCTGTATGTATGTATGTATGTGTGTACATATATATATAAATCTGTGTATATGTATGCGTGTATATATGTGTATGTGTATAAAAAGGGATTAGGGTTAATGTATGCAATGTGTACCCTTGAAATTTTACCTTGGAAAGCAGCACATTACTGTGGAAGGCTTCCTAATGAAGACCCATGAGATCAGGAATATAGTGCCTTACTTTCTCCTTCTGTAAAATGAACACAACATCTCTAGCTTCTCTGACATAATAGCAGCTCTCCAAGGCAGAGACTAAAAATAACTCCTCTGTTTAGTGATGGTTAAGGATTGGAAGGGAGGGGTGGGAGGTGTGCCTAGGGATTGTCAGTAAAAGCAGGGCATGTTTGCTGGGGTCAGGAGGCCAGGATGCAAATTGTCAACCAATCCTTTTCTTTCTCCACCACTCTAGAAGTGTTCCCCTTGACTGGAAGCCAGCTAGCTGGGAGCCCTTGGGGGTAGATGGCTTCACTCTCCCTCCCTCTTTTTAACTCCCCTAAAACAGCCAAATAATGAACGCTGCAGGGGAGGTGTGGGGGAGGCAGAATGAGAGACTGGGTATCTATTTTCCCAGAATACATGGCAAGTCCCAGAGCCAAATGCCAGCCAAGTCAAAGAATAAACAAATCCCTTTATTTCCCTGGGACAGGAGAGCTATCAGTTTCCCCCCTCCCCCTCTTCCTCACCACAGTCAGCCAGATCCGGTCCCACCACCCTCTCAATACAGAAGAGCCACCTGTCCGCATCTGAAAGAGGCCTGAGAAGTAATGTACAGTACTTTTCCCCTCCCTCCCATCCTACCCATTTCCTGGGCTATCATGCATGAGAGCAGCTCCATTAGTGAGTGGAGGAGTTAAGCACAGGAAAGGTTTATGAAGAAGGCAAAGAAATCTGACCAGCCCATGCCAGACAGGAAGACATCCCTGCAGAAGATCCCAGAGAGCCCTCGAATGACGCATTGCTAATTCAATCATCCCTCCTCCTTTCTCCCAACTCAAAGGCGGGAGGATGAAGAAGTCTTACTGGCCCAAGGGGAGCCATCGGTCCCCATGGAATCCTTCTCAGTGATCCACAGCCCTGCTCCTGTAGGAAGGAAGGGAGGGATTGGAGGAGGGGAAGAGAAAGGAAAAGCTAGTGAGGGGGAAAGAATGAGGCATCTCTGCAGCATGATGTCATGCTGGCTGCCTTCAGATCCCCCGAACAGAGAACAGAAGCTAACAACATGGACTCCGGGTTTAATCTGCCCTGGAAGGTCTATGTCCTAGGCAGACAGCACTGATCAGCCCATGCGAGATGGGAAGGAAGACACACACACACACACACACACACGCACACACACACACACACACACACACACACACACACACACACACACACACAGACATACCCCCACCCTCAAACACATCCGCTCTTCTAGAAGAAAAAAACGCCAGGGATACAGACAAACGGGACGGACACACAGACAAGCTTCAGCACAAGAGTTAGCACTAACCTGGAAGCCATTAGGAACTGTAGCAGAGTGGAGTGCAGCTAGGAACTCATTCATTCATGCACTTGGGAGTGGGTAGGTGGGGAGGGTGAGGGAAAAGGGGGCAGTGAGCAGGTTGGAGGGTACTCACCTCCATGACCATCTCAAAGCCCTGCTCTAAAGGGGAAAGGGAGTGGGGAGGAAGGGTTCTCACAATCTGGGGGAACCTCTCTCTGCTGCTGTGCACAGCTCTGGATTGTTAAGCATGACTCCCCTTGATGTTGGGTTTGTTCCCCCTCCCACCTCCCTCCGCCGCTGTGTTATTTTGTTGTGGTGTGGCAGCCAGGCTGGAGGGCCTCCCTCTCCCTTGCTTGCTGGCTCTCTCTTGTCAGTCTCCCTCATACACAGCTGCTCCCTTGCTCACGCACTCATACGCACGCGCAAGCGAAGGCACACACACACACACACACACACACACACACACACACACACACACACTGAGGAGCATGCACACATACACACAGACTGCTGGCTGCCAGTTTACATAATGCACTTCTTTGGTGCAGTCAGCTTGCCAGCTCTTAATTATTCATACCAGCTTGGAGGAGGGAACTACTAGGCTCCAGCTTGATTCTCTCCTCATCTCCAAACCTGACAATATACACGATTATGCTCCCAGGGGGCTTCTGCTCCCTTTGCTGCCATCAATTATTTCCCAGATGTTGCCTATTAAGTCAACCTGTATCAAGGAGGTGACACTAAATAGAAACACAAGAATCCATATCCTAATAGAGCCCCTTCTACTCCCTAAAGAGCAATAGTTGTTTGACTGCCTAATCCTTAAGAATAAGGAGAGAGGGAAGGCAAATAAACTTCTTTCGGGTTTTTGCAGTCACGGGTTATCCCAGATTTTCAATAGGTTCATGGTAGGGGATGCGTAAGTTAAATTTCTAGATACTTTCTGGTTCTATACGAGTGGGCAAGTCATTTATGCTCAGTTTCCTCATCTGTAAAATGGGACTTGTACCACCTACCTCACAGTATTCTTGTTAAAGCACTGTGTAAATTGGAGCTATTTATGTGAGGGAAAAGATACCAGGTGCTCTAAGGAAATCTTTTTTTTTTAAGACTATGCCCTATAGATCCAGACTGGCATAACAATTTCCTCCATCTGTTGACTCCAACCAAATACTGGCATTGTAGTGGGAAGCTACCAGAAGGATGGGGCTGCGTCATGAGACAGGGGTTCTAGGCAGTTTATAGGGCCCCATATATGTATTCAGTGAGCATTTGAAAGAGTCATTACTTCCTTGCCTTTCTTAGGGTTGGGGAGGGGCGCCAAACCAAGGTTTGAAAAACCCCTTTAACCGAAAGGATCTTAGCGTGTGCATTTCATGTCTCTTTAGATGTTCCTAGAGGACAGAGCGACTTGTCTGCTCACTACAGCTGTATAGCGTTAGCATGCTTCAGGCGAACCATAAACATAAACTGGTGATGTCACCTATGCCCCTGTTCTGCTGCTGGATCTCAAGACTGGTGCCAAGAGTCAATACTTCTTGGGCATCTGTTGGCAAGGTGCCTCACTCCGAGGGGAGCCAAACCCTGCAGGAGCCTCACATGAGGTCTTTCTAGGATCGCTACTGTGAGCAACCTTATTGACACAACAGCAATTCTACCATATCCAGAAAAGAGCTCTGTTTCAGCTCGTTAGCTCCTGAGCCAATCAGGAGCTGAGCTCATTTGTCAGAGGGCTCCCTTCTCCACAGAAAGCTTGAATGCTACTACCCCAAAGGGATGACCTTATCCAAAACACAAATTCCCTCCCAAAATTGAGATGATAAAAACCTGTTTGGGGCATATGGAAGGTCAATGAAGGAATAACATAGTTGCTTAGGATGAAAGGGGAAATGATAATAGTAGGAGAAAAAAAAGCAGGATTGTCCAATTTATCTTTTGCTTCTGTTTTTTCTACTGAAGATATTAACTTTGGACTTGAAAGAATGAAGTAAAAATTGTGAAAAGGGGATTGAAACTCAAGATAAGTGAGGGGTAGGTAGATAGTTGCCTGCCTTTAGCCAGTTCAAATCACTAGGCCCAGACAGACTACATCCCAGTGTGTTAAAAGAACTAAGAGATGCTTTTCCTGAGTCAGTGAAGCTGGACAAATTATGGAGGACAAGAGGAGAGTCACAGGATGACAGAGAAACAAATATTATTCCCTGTTCAAAAGAAAAAAGGAAGAGAGTTGAGTCTTCATTCTATGGCCTAATGAATTTGATTTGGATTCCTGTGGAAAAAAAATTCCAGAACATATTAACATTTACATTGTGCTGTAAGGTTGGATTTACAAAGCATGTCATTTCACTTGATCCTCACACCAGCACTATTAGATACACACTATTATTATTTCCATTTTACAGAGACGATGGCGCTTAATAGTGGTTAAGCAACAAGCTGGTAAGTTTCTGAGTCAAGATTAGAACTTGGATCTTTCCAAATCAACTGAAGTACTCTATCCGTAACACTACCTAATTGTATCCTGTTGTTAAAGGGAAAGTTTGTGCACATTTAGAAAGGGAGGTAGTAATCTGTAATAGTCAATATGAGTTCAACGAAAACAGGTCATGTCATACTAACCCCATTTCCTTTTCTCACAGGGTTAATATCAGGAAATGCCCCAGACACAGAATATGTGGATTTTTGAAAGACAGTTGCCAAAAGTCTTTGAAGAACCTCTTGTTTGTAATATAAAGAAACATAGCCTAGATAAGAGGAAAGTTAGGTGTATTTGGAACTAGCTAAATAAGTCAGTAATGGTTCAATATAAACCTAGATGGAGGTCCCTAGTGAAAGGTCCCAGGGATCTCTCCTTGGTTCATCCAACATTTTATCAATGATTTGGAAGAAGGAATACAGAAAATGTTAATCAAATACGCAAATAACACAAAGTCGGAAGGATGGCTAATGGGTTGGATGAGTGAGGAAAGACCCCAAAATAACCTTAACTGGCTAAAAACAATGGACTAAAGCTAAGACAATGAAACTTACTAAGGATAAATGTAAAATCCCACACAAGTTTAAAACATCAACAACTGCAGAAGTCTGGATTCAGCTTTCCTTTGAGGTGGGGATAGTTCCACTGGAAAGGATCTAGGAGATTTAGGGGACTGTGCATTCAATATGCCATTCACTATGACATGGGAGCAAAAAAATAATGAAATTTCAGATAGTGTCCAGAATAAGGAAGGTGATGCTGCACCACCCTCTGACATGTTAGAATCACCTCTTGGGCATTTTCTTCATTTCCAGATGTCATATTTTAGGCACCTATTTAACAAATAGGTGCAAATATAGAAAGAAGGATGGTCTGGAAACTACACAATAAGAGAATCAGTTAATAAATATTTGACCTGAAATAGAGCTTCTCTATCTAGGGGCAAACAGATGACTCAATGGATAGAGCACCGGAACGGGAGTCAGAAAGACATAGGTTCATATCTGGCCTTAGACACCTTAACAGTTGTGTGACCTTGAGCAAGTCACTTAAAACTCTGCCTAGGAGGCAGCTGGCTACAACTCTGAGCCTGGAGTCGGGAAGACCTGAGTTCAAATCCGGCCTCTACACTTACCAGCTAAATGACTTTGGGCAAGTTACTTAGCCTCTGTTTGCCTTAATCCACTGGAGAAGGAAATGGCAAACCACTCTAGTATCTTTGTCAAGAGAACCCTATGAATAGTATGGTCCATGGGGTCATGAAGACTTAGGGAGAACATGAAAACTCCAAATATCTGAATATCATGCGAAAGAGAATTAAGACTTTTTCTGCTTAGCCCCAGGGAGCATAATTAAAAGCAGAGGACAGCAACTGCAGAGAGGCTGAGAGAATGGGCTGCCTCAGAATCCTCATCAGAGGTCCTCATCCCTGGAGGGTTCCTACGCAGCATCTGACTGAAAGTGTTGTCAAAGCGTATGAGGGACGGCTAGGCTAGCGACCTCCGAGGCACATTACTGTCATACTGTTCCTCTCCTCCTCCTTCCGCCATCTGACATGCAGTATTTTAGAGTTAAATTCACTGCCTAACTATAGACTTTTTTGTATTATTTCTTACTTTCTATGTTACTGTTTTCTCCACAATTAGATTCTAAGCTCTTAAATGACAAGGACCACATTTTATACTTAACTTACCTGTGCTTTCCCTCCCACCTTGCCCTCCTCCAACAGAGCACCTAACACAACAGCCCATACATGGCAGTGCAATTGATCTGTCGCCCTTAACAGTGTGGCACCCAAAAGAAATCAGGTGGTCTAGGTTTTGGTTCCAGTGATGTTGTTCAGTTGTGTTTGACTCTCTGTGACCCCGCTTAGGGTTTGCTTGGCAAAGATACTGGAGTAGTTTGCCATGTCCTTCTCCAGCTTATTTTACAGATAAGGAAACTGAGGCAAATTGGGTTAAGTGACTTGCCCAGGATCACATAGCTAGTTAAATGTCTGAGGCTTGGATATGAACTCAGGTCTTCCTGACTCCAGGCTTGGCATTTTTTCTACTTTACCACATAGCTGCTCCATTTTAGTTCCAGCACCACTCTAAATAAGTCATAATTACTAAAGCAAAAAAGAAAAAGAATTCCATCCTCTTTCTTATGAGGTCTTAGGAAGAGAAGTACTATAAAGATCGAATACTGTCATCATTTGTTTTCATGGCTTGAATTAAACTTGTCTAATACTAAGATGTCACTGATCGAACAAAATAATAATCTGCCAGGGAAAAAGATATCCTGGTTATATGACAGGTATTCAAAAGAACCAGCCTTGGGAGTGAGGCTGCAACTAATTGCTAAAGGATCGTAAGATTCATAACAAATTTAGATAACATTTCAAGTTTTACAAGCACTTTCTTTACAACAAAGCTATTGGGTATGTAATATAAATTATATTTTACAAATTATGAAACTGAAGCTCAGCGATGTCATGCAAAATGTGCCCAGGATAACCCAACTAGAAAAGTGGCAGCACTTGGATCTGACCTTGGGTTTTCTGAATCTAATACTCATATTCTTTCCACTCTATCCTGCTGTCTTAAGCTACATAATGGATGATGGCAGTACTGCTCGACTGGCAAAAGTGCTATTCTTTGTTTATACTCTCTTACAGGGGAAACAAAGTGGAGGGAAGGCCAGCCTCTGAATCTGGGCAACCTGGCTTCAAGTCTCACCTTGAACATATACTGGCTATGCAACTCCAGGCAAGAAAGTCATTTCACTTCTGAGGGTTCTGGGCAATTCTCTATGACTATAAGGTGCAGAGAAGCCAAGAGTTCCCTAAATTGAGGAAATCTCAGGTCCAGGCCCTATCCTTTACACTGTACCAGGCACCTCTTTTATCAATATGGCAGATGTAGTGCATGCTATATAGAGAGGAAGAACTGCCTACTGGGATTCATATGGACTCATTCACTGGCAAATGCTAAAGTAGCTAAGAAAGTAATAACATTAAGAATGCTATCATTAATATAAAAAACTGATGTCATTCGAATCCTTATCTATAAAAATACATGCACGTTGTGGGGGGGGGGGGGTTGGAGTGTTCCTCCAAAAGTGGTGATGGCTATCCATTGAGTCATCCACTCTCTCTTACATGGTTCCCCTTCTAACTAAAGGTACATAACTATCAGTTGGCTATGTGCATTTAGCAGAACAGTCTAAGGCTACACTATAGGATACAAAGAAACCTAGACTTTTCAGGGATGGAATCAGACAACTGATATGATATGAAAGACAAAAGAGTCAAGAATGAGTTGGTCTGGGAAACTGGAAGGATGATGGTGCCTTCAACAGAAATAGGCTATTTTATAGAAGAAGTATGTTTGGATGTAGAGGAGAGAGAAGGGTTTCTGTTTTGGATGAACTTGAGATGTCTATTGCCTAGTATATACTAGGGGAGAGATATCCAGTGGGCAACTGATGCACAAGTGGAATTCAAGAGAGCATTTAACACTAAGTACATAGATTTGGGAGTCATCTGCATAAAGATAATACTTAAGCCTAAGGAAAATGAAGAGATTTCAAAGACAGAGAATTTAGAGACTAAATAAAAGAAGCCCTGGGATTGAGTCTTGGGGGATACCCATAATAAGCATGCAGGAAATGGATGGTGATACTGCAAAAGAGATTTAAAAAGAATAGTCAGACAGGTAGAAGAACCAGGATAATGGTCATGGAAGCCAAAGGAAGAGAGTCCAGGAAAGACTGTAAAAAGGTCGTAAGATTTAGCAGTTAAGAGATTGTCGATAACCTAGGAGGAACCAGTTTCAAATGAGTAGTGAGGTAGGGAGTCAGATCACAAGGGGTTAAATAGGGAATGGATAATAAGAGGTAGTGAATATAGATGATTCTTTTTAGAAGTCTTACAATGAAAGGGAGGAGAAACATAGAAGGATATTTTGAGGTGACGGTAGGGGTATATTAAGGATTTTTAAAGGACAGGATAGACCTGAACATGTTAGTAGACAGAGGTGAAGAAGTCAAAAGATAGGAAGACACTAAAAATAAGAGACAAACAATGTCTGATGGGGCAAGTTCCTGGTGGGGATGGGACAGGATAGAACTGAAGGAACAGGTAGAAAGACTGTCCTTAGCAAAGAAAAGCGACACCTCTTACTCAGAGGAGGAATAAAAAGGAAGAGAAAGTCAAAGAAAATGTAGAGGGATTTTAATATATGGTTTGGGGAGGAAGAAGGAGGTCATAGTCACTGGCTTCTATTTTCTCAGTATAACAGGTGACAATTTCTTCCAAGAAAGAAGGATGTATCCATTTCCTTATCCTCCACACATTTGAGTAATTATCCCTGAAAGATATGCCTTTTTGTAATCATTTGGGATGATAAATTGCTTGTAGCAATTTATCAAAGATTATTCCCTACTTATAACACCTGAAGTAAAAAGAAAGCCAGGACTCATCTTTCCAAAAACATGACTACTATAGAAAGCTGAGCTGCCCTGATGTGAAAGCTTACTGCTCACCAATGGATCCCCATCCCTCTTTTTGTCATAGTCTTGAATTTTAGCTCACCACCCAGGGTGGGAAAATGGGAAATTAGGCATTTAGGTCAAAAGTTGCTCTTAGTCTTTTGGGGCATTTATGTTTGTGATGTTCCACCTAGTTAGTGTCCTCCTAAGATATCCTGAAAATTGATCCCTAAATGCCATGAACATTGTCACCTCCAGCATGAACATGTACCGAGCCAAGTAAGGCTCTAATTCCTAGATTTGTTCTCTTTACTGCCATTTTCGTGTTGTATACTGTAAGGTTAACACCCATATGGGGTAACTCCATTTTCATTAATCAAAAGAAAAATGTATCATTATGATAATTTTGACAGATCTTTGTTCTGGCAATTGACTTAACTGTATCCTTTGCCCTAGTCTCCTCCCTTCTCATTGTCTTTTCTCTGCATTGCTTTCCCAGGTGCTTTTCCTAATCCCTGTTATGTAATGGAGTATGGTGTATGTAATAAAGGTCTATGTGTGCATGTGTGTGTGAAAGACAGAAAGAGATAGGCAGCGGTGGGGGAGGCAGGGTAGGGAGCAAGGTATCATCACTGGAGAACTAAGGAAAGAAAAGGTTTGGAAGAGATGGCAACAGAGTCAATGAAAGAAGAACAAATGTCCATTTACAATGCTTTCTCAGAACACAGCAAACCTGAAAGGGAAAAATTAATTCAAAGAAAAGCTATCTTTTCCAGTACATTAACTTACACACTCATGTTTTTAAGTGATGGAAACTATATTTAAATGAAGGGATCCCCTGAAAATCAGAAATATTCTTTCCCATGGAGACCCAAAATCCAATGGATGTGAGGAATCAAAGTATGCCATTTTTGAACAGCAGAGAAATGGGTAAATTTCAAGATAATACCTACAAGTCTGGCTATGCAGCAGTAAGGAAGGACCCAGTTAAGATTAAATAAAAACAACTTTGTAATGAACTCAGTCACCCTAGCAGTGTGATTTCCACCAGCTCAGCAGCTTCTGAGTACAAGTAGAGAGGGCATATAGTAAGAGTGAACCAATTTAATGGGGAAGCCAATATACAAATAATTCTAATGCAAATGACATCAGGCTGGGTGGGAATAGCAACAGTAACTATGGATAATCACTCCAAAGCCAGGAGGGTCCAGAGGAGCCCTTAGGCAGGGCCCCACAGGAGTCCCAGTTTCAGAGTGCAGTAGGTTTAAGGTTTTGGGATAGGACAGGACAGGACAGGAAAGGAGCCAGTAAAACCCAAGTCAACTGGGCATCATTTGCCATCCAAATTTACCTTCCTTTGGAGAAGAGAAGGAAGGGGAGGGGGAGGCAGACAGGAGAGGAGGAGGTGAGTTACCCAGCTAGCTGGGTCCTCATTCAGCCAGTTGCATCTGCTCACAGGATTGTGTTCATCCTTCATTGCTGAAGAAGACCTGTCCTGTCCTGTGACTGGCCACTTCTTAAACAGGCTTATTCAATGAAGGGGCGTTGCCTCACCCTAAGTGAGTACCTGCAAAAACCTTGACCTAAAGGACCCAAGGTCTCCCAATGCATCCTGGGCCATCTCCAGTCATCCTGAGGAATATCTGGTCATTGGATTCAGATGGTTCTGGAGGAGAAGTGAGGCTGGTGACCTGCACAGCCCTCCTTTACTCAAAACAAAATCAAGTGCAAGTCATATCATCATTTCTCTGATGGCATGGTCTTCTTCGACAATAAAGGATGAACACAACAATGCAAGTAAGAATGTGATAAACAGAGATGAGAAGTACAAACATAATGATCGTTGGGATTTGAAAAGGATTCAAGAAGTAGCATTTAAAATATCTTCTTCCATATGAAGAAAATAAGATACTTATTAATCACTATCAGGGCAAAAAATTATACTATGGAACCTCTAGGAAAATCTACAGCTTACCCCATGAGCCACTGGGCAAATCTCTATCTCTCACTAAAATTCACCATTTTTTTCTGCAATTTCCACCAAGTAAAAAATGTAACATAATAATTGACATTCAAATAAAAATAGAAAAAAGAGGGAATGGGATGGGGGTTGGGAAGGGAACACAGAGAGGGAAAGTAAATGAAATTCTTCCAAACTTCAACCTAAGAATAACTTTGACTAGAGTTAGGATGGAAACTTCAGAGTAAACAGGTTTGAACTTGGGGCTCTTACTAGTTAGGAAATAATTCATCTTACTCTTGGTGAGAGGACTCATGGAGCATTTCAAGATTTCTTGTGCCAGAAATTGACCCAGGGAAGCAGCTCTAGTCTATGAGAGCTGGCTTCTCAGTGGCCTCCAACATAGCTGTAACCTAAGACCTTTCATGAATACTGAAAGGGAAGTGATGCCTGGGTAATTAAAGCTGGAAGCTGGAGGTTGAGCTCATCATGATGGGCCTAATTGGTTCCAACCAGCTTTTGCTGTATGAGATAACTAAACCGAATGAAAATTAGTGGATTTCTAGACCAATATTCCCCTTAGCAAAGAAGGAGGAGAATTACAAGTACAGAAAAAAAAAAAAACCTCATCAAATACACTATAATACACTATACCCAGCCCAGAGAATAAGGCTCTGCTTGGATACTTCAACTGATATGGAGTTTACTATCTAATAAGTTGCTCTCCTTGCAGCTCTACTTTGAGTCAATTAAAAAAAAAAGTCCTTGCTGTATGCAGAGCACAGCGCTGAGTTAAGCTGGCTGCCTCACCTGGACATGCAAGCCTCAGCCATGCTTTGGACACTTTTATGCTAGCCCCATGACCTATCACACAGTTATGTAACCATAATTAAATCCATGCTTGCAATACTTTTTCAAAGGCTATATCAATCACTCCCCTTTGGCTCCAACTTTCCAAACCAACGTACCCTTCCTGGACTACTGAAGCAGTCTTCTGGTTGGTCTCCCTGACCTCAAGTATCTCTTTACTCCACTCCATACTCATCTCAGCTGTCAAAATGATCTTCCTAAAAGAGCAAGTATTGCCAACTATAAATCCTATTGCCTCCAGGATAAAATATAAAATCCTCTGTTTAAAGCCCAGAATGTGCATAGAATCTACTGAATCTTTTCTTGTCACTCTATAAAAGAGTAAAAAACAAATAATACAATCCCCAAATGTCCTCTTCTCAACCTCCCAAGTTGCCTCAACAGCTGCCCATCACATGGTTTCCATTTATCTCACCAATGTGGTTGACTTTCTCTAAGCAATTCTTAGTTTGCTATCTGTCAAAACATGATGCTCCAAACTATACAAAGCACTCTAGGTAAAAAAACTGCAGCAGCAACAAAAACCTCGATAGCATTTACCTACTGCTTCTAGGTTTATAAAGCACTTAACAAATATTATCTCATTTCACCTTCAGAGCAATCATGGGACATAGGTGCTATTTTGCTTCTCATTTCATAGAGGAAGCAATTGAGACAAACAGAGGTTAAATGATTTGCCCAGGGTCACACAGCTGGTAAGTATCCAAGACAAGATCTGAACTCAGGTCTTTCTGGCTCTAAATCCAGGATGGTCCATTGATCTACCCAATGCCTCTAGGAAATTAGTAGTGAAATATATAGATGGACTGTCTCTCCAGATCTAGACACTGAATATGTATGTATCTAGTATGTATGTATACATATATATGTATATGTGTATATATACATATACAAACACACATATACATAAATGTATGTACACACACATTGAAGTACATATATGTAGTTATATGTCGTTATATACGTATATGTAGTTATAATGGCTTGGGGAGAGAAAGAAACTTCCAGGGCACTAGGAGTTTGCATTGGGGCCCTTCTTATTGCCAAAGGTGGGCACACATTGACAAATTGTCAGTCTTTAAGCATCTACCTCTGAGCATACCCTTTCTTCTTTTTGGCAAGCCTGACCTTTTACTTTTCAAGCTCAGGACCTTCACTTCCTAGTATAAAGCCAGCCACTTCCAAAATGGATAGTGGTTCCACCACCACACTGTTCCATGATGACTTTTCATCCTCATAGGATTAGCCACAGAGAAGCTAGGCCTAGTACTCTGGAGCAATACCCTCCCAGGATACCACATAAGCCTTGATATGGACTATGGTCTCCTGATCCATCTCCTCCTTGGGCATAAACAAACAGCTGTGTGATAATGATATAGACATGCTCCACTTGTTCCCACCTCAGGGAAAGTGGAGACCAGAATAACCACTGTACATCGTAATGCAGGAGACATTAATCACATTTTTAGTATCAGCATCATAATGTTGGATTTTTTCCCACATAAATTGCTGTCAAACTAGGTCTCTCCCATCTGTATTTATATAATTGTATTAAAACTGTAAACAGGACTTCATATTTATCTCCATAAGATTTCATCTTCTTTTAGTCCAACAATTCTGGTACTGCCATTCAGTATGTGAGATAACCCACCCTCCTTTGTGCCATGCTTTATCTTGTGGTAGAGGAAAGGGCACTTGATTTGGAGGACAGAAGACCTAAATCCAATTTCAGTTCAGTCACTATTTGTATGCTTTGAGCAACTCATTTAACCTCCTTTGATCTCAGTTTCCTTATTTATAAAATGGAAATTTATAAGATGACTTATAAGGTTGCTTTCAGCTCTAAACCACAATTCTAGGAGACTATGGAGCTTTTATCCTTTTCCAAATCACTGATTAAAATGTTAAGCAGATTGGCGGTGGGGGGGGGGGCCACCAACCTGGAGTATCCCACTAGAGATTTCCTCATCATCTGAAACAGATTCATTGACTGGTCCTCTGTGGGAACAGAGGTACAAGGCAGATATGAACATGATCCTGGACTATCATCCAACCCATGTTTATTCATCTTGTCGACAAGGACATCATCTGAGATTATCATATGTTTGGCTGTGTTATGGCAATTGTGCAAGAAACTGAAGACCTTTTGTGTGGATCTTCTAGGTTTTTTAAATAACTATTTTCAAAGAAGGGTAAGGATGTCAAAATAGAAAGATATTTATGGGAAATAAAAAGCAGGTTAAGAAATTATATTGAAGAATGGGATTTCCATTTCTGGACTATTGCTTAAAACACCAGAATGAGTGAATCCAGACTAAAGACATTATAAAAGGATGACCAGGAAAAGATACTTGTCTGGAGACTTGCTGAATGATGGAGAACCAATAAGTGAATCAAGAAATATTTATTAAACACCCACTTAGTAAAGAATACAATACTTGCCCTCAAAGGCTTACATTTTATCTAATATGCTGTCTAAATTAGAGGTGACATAGGAAGAAAAACAGTGAAGGGGATTAGTAATTCACAAGAAATTGTATTATGGAAGATAGGTTATCATAATACCGATGACCTCAGATTTCTATGTAGAAATGTACATAGTTTGATTAATGAAGTAGATCAGTGACTTTAATGAAAGAAGGTAAATTAGACCTCATAGTTTTATCAAGCAATCTTAAGGCCTACTTTATTCAAAAAGAACAGACTACAATTATACGTACATCTTCTGAAGGAACACTTAACAAATTCTTGACTTGACTTCATTCTTTGAATGACAGAGGAAGTAATGAGGTGACTTGCTACTCTGACCAATGAGGAAGACATGGTTGTTGAACTGGATATGACTAGAGCTGGATATGGAACTGACCACTCTACTTTAGAGTGCCCAATAGTTAACAAAGAAAATGGAGAAAATGACTCCTACCAGGTAAGACATCTAGGTGGCACAGTAGGGAAGAGCACTGAGATCAGGAAGACCTGAATTCAAATCTAGCCTCGCATTACTTACTAGCTGTGTGACCTTGACAAGTCACTTAACCTCTGTCTGTTTCAGTTTCTTCATCTATAAAATGGGGATAACATACACCTTCCATATTGTTGTGAAGATAATATTTGTAAAGTGCTTTGCATAGTGCCCGGCATATAGTAGCTGATTAATAAGACCTTCATTCCTTCCTTCCTTTCAACCTTCCTTCCTTCTTTCCTTTCTATATTTGGAAATAGAAGATTTTAAAGAGAAAAAACATTGACGAGATCCTATAGCCAAAAATTCTACCAGGTTAAGTTGGCTCAAGAGCAATGAAATGTTCTCAAGAACAAAATTTTGATGATACAAAACAAATTATTAAAAATTTTAAAAGAGGAAAAGCTGTCTAAAGAGTAAAAAGAAAAAAGGTAGGTAAGTAAGGATGAATATAAGCTTGCCAATGGTTCTATAAGAACATCAGAAAACCTAAAACACAGAGAGATAAAATGGATTTGAATTCAGGTCTTCCTGACCTCAGTGTTCTTACCTACTGTGCCACCTAGATGCCTACCTGGGAGGAGTCAAGCTATGCCCATAATTTTCTTTGTTAACTATTGTGAACTCTAAAGTGGAATCATCAGCTCCATAACCAGCTCTAGTCATATTCAATAAATTTTAAGGCCAATAAAAAGGAGGTGTTTTTTTTTTTAGCAATTTTAGAGACAAGAGGAAAATGAAAGAAGGTTAAAGAGACAAGAATGCTGTTCAGTATGAAGGGGTTAATAATAACTGACAGAGAAAAGACAGAACTACTCCACATATTCTGTTTCTATTTTATCTACCAAAAAGAATTATCTTCAGCTCAGGAAGTACAGACCAAATATGATTTACAGGGAATTAAAACTCAAGAAAAGTGAAAAGATGGTAAGATACCTCTCTATATCCTCAACAAGTTCCAGTCCCTAGGCCTTGATTAATTAGATCCCAGAGCCCTGAAGTATCTAACAAATAAGACTCTTGAGTAGTCAATGACAAATGAAAAACTGTGGAGAAGGGGAGATGTGGTATATTACTAGAGATAGGCAAACACTGTCCCACCTAGCTTTCAAAAAGGGGAAAAGGATGAATTTTACACACAGACACACACGGCTATTGAACTACATTACAATTCCTAGAAAAATTCTAAAATAAGTCACTGAAGACAAAGGTTTGTAAACATTTCAAGAAGGAAGTGGTGATTATGAACAGCCAACATGGGTTCATCAAAGACAGATTATGCTGTAGCAGCCTCGTTTCCCATTTTTGGGGGCAGGATCACTAGACAAAGGCAAGAAGGTACAGTTTTGAGAAAGCTAGATTTGGAGTCAGAAGACCTGAATCCTGGCTCAGTAAATGCCACTTACCACCTACATGAGCTTGGACAACTTATTTAATTTGGATGGATCTTTTCCTCAGTGGTGAAAAGTAGACACTGAGTTAGATAATCTCTAAAGTGTTTTTCAACTCTAAATCTATGATTCCAAAATCAGAGGAATGCAGTATAAACAGTATATGTGGATTTTTAAAACCGTACTATATTTTTTTTCATGATATCCTTGTAGATATCATAAAAATGCAGCTTAGGGTTTAGTGGATTTGGAACTTCTAAATGACTGGAACCAAGGAGCAATGACACCTGTACTTTGTCATCTAAGAGCCCCAAGGCTCTATCCTAGCCCCAAGTCTATTCAATATTTTTATCAATGACTTGGATGGATAGATGATAAGCTTATCTGTTTACAGATAACATAAAGCTAACACATTTAAGGGTTCTTGTGTAAAAGAGGGACTAAACTTGTTCTGTCTAGTCCCAAGGACAGAACTAAAAGAAATTAGTAGAAGTCACAAAAGAAATAAATTAAGGCTTGATGGAAGGGAAAACTACTTAAAATTTAGTTCTATAACAGAAGTGAAATAGGTTGCCTTGGAAAGCAATGTGTTCTCCCTTACTCAAGGTCTTCAAGTGCAGCTGCACAACCACTATCAGGGATGCTGGGCATACTGGGGGGATGTGGAAGAGGATGTATTTTGGGTAGTTCTGTTTCTAATTCCATTTCCGTTTCTATTTCTAATTCCTTAACCCTAATCCTTCTAACAGCCTCTCTGAAATTCTGTGATACTGTAATTCTGGATAATGGAATAGGGCTCCAGAAAGAGCATAACAAGCTAAAATGATGAGATGAATCTAAAATGATGAAATCTGATGGGGGCAAAAGTCAAGTCACTCATTGGGTTCTAAATAGCAATTTCACAAACACAAAATGGGAGTGGTTGTAGACGGACAGCAATTAGTGGGAAAAAGATCTGAGGGAACTGCAAAGTTAATACTAACAATGTGATGCAGCAGCCGAAAAAGCTGACACAAACCTACTCTACAATAAGACAGACATTGCCTTGCCATCCTCTGCTGCAGGGTTGTGTTCGATATGGGGGACTGTATTTTGGGAAGGGCATTTGCAAATCGGCACTGATACAGAAGAGGTCAACCAAGATGAGTGTAGGTGACAATTTTATCAAGATGAATTAAAGAAAATGGGGAAGAGGAGAAGGAGAGGGAGGGGAAAGGGAGAAGAAAAGAATTTGAAGGTACATGCTAGCAACCTTCAAGTATCTGAAGGGATATTATGTGGAAGATGGATAAGACTTGTTCTTTTGGTCCTAAAGGGCAGAATTAGCAACAACAGAAATTGCAAAGAGACAGTTTTACTCAACAGAAATAATAATAATGATAGCCAGAATTTATATTGTATTTTAAGGCTTGTAAAGTACTTTACAAATATTTCATTTTTAAAAAATTCTCTTCACGCTACAAAGACAGCCCTGTTCTAGGAAAATATCCTGTGTGTGGCCAGGGTGGTTACTGGCTAACGGCAGACTGGAACTGAGGAGTTTTAAAAGATGGGCAAGAATTTCACAACAGCTAGGTGGCCTGGTGGGTAGAGCACTGGGCCTGGAGTCAGGAAGACCTGAATTCAAATCTAACTTCAGACACTTCCTAGCTGGGTGACCATGAGCAAGTTAGTTTGCTTCAGCTTCTTCATCTGTAAAATGAGTTGGAGAAGGAAATGACAAATCACTCCAGTATTTGCCAAGAAAACCCCAAATGGGGTCATGGAGAGTTGGATACAACAACATGTGAAAGCACTTTAACCTGTTTACTATCTATAGTTGTTTAAGTACCAGAAATGAAGGACTGGCTATAAGAAACAATTTGCTCCTTTTCCTCATCCTTCTTGAGGTCTGGATCACCTGATTACCTCCTCTACTTCCACCTCCTTTCCTCTCCCCCACCCTACATCCAAGAAGGAATCTTCCCACCTTCGTAGCCAGCAGAGCTCAGCACCAGGGAATCCCCTCTGTCAATAACAGCACTGGTCTAAATGTCAGGGTCCCTGAGTATGGGATTTAGTCCTGTCACTAAAGAAATAGCTCTGTAACTATGGACAAGCCATGGGACATCTGTCTGGGCCTCAGTTTCCTTATCTGTCAAATGAACAAAATGCCTGGCCTACGTACCTCACAAGGTTGTATGAAATTAAGTACATAAAAGTGTTTTGAAAAATTCTAAGTGCTAGACAACTATTGGATAGTAATAGGGACTGAGCCTGCAGTTTCATTAGTATTGGAAAGTCTCAGATGAGGCAACTCTACCATTGTAGATCAGCCCCTAAAGCACTGACTTGAGTTAGGGAATTTACCTTGGGTCACACAGCTAGTGTACGTTAAAGGCAAGACTTTCACCCAGGTCTCCTTAGCTCTAGACAGTACAACAAACTGCTTCTCAGACAAATGCAAGCTGTTTATAATCAATGATGCTACTGGAGGGCAAAATGCTGGGAATACAGATAAATACCAGAAGAGGGGGCTCGGTGATGCAGCCCTACACTGAAATTTCTAGGCAGGACAGTGCCCCAGGAAATCTAGGGCAGATGGCCGTCCTGCAGTCCCCACCCCCTTGTTCACCTCATGACATTAAGAGCTAATGAGCTCCCCTCCAAGCTGTCTCTTTGCAAAGGTAGCAGACCTCTTCTTAATCCTGGATTATGGTTTTAAAGCAGGGAAGCCTGCTTGCTTGGGTGCCCCAGTTACAAAGTTGACACACTGTTCTTATAGAGAGAACTGAGGCTCCTCCTCATCCCTCTTGAGGCCTGGGACACTTGATTATCCTCTCTACGTTACCCTTCTTTCCCTACTCTCCATTCCCACAACAAAGAAGGAATGTTCCCTAGAAGCCAGAAGAGCACATACCAGGAAAGTACTTTTGTCAGGCCCCAAGCCTGCAATCAGAAAGGGTAATTAGCAAAAGACTAGGCAGTAGCATCCACTTCAAATCAAGCTCTCAGTACAAGTCTTAGAGAGGAGATTGGGACCTAGCTCTGCCTACTTGCTAGCTGGGTAAGTAAGCAAGAGGCCGAATACAACAGAGGGACCATGGAGTTCCCATCTAGGATCCCTAGGGTCTGGAGACAAGGATGCATTCCAACTGAGTGCAAAAAGAAACTAGAGGCTAATTCTCAATCGTTTTGTCTAAGCAAAAGCCTCCACTTAACCCTGCTGGGATACTACCCAGCCTGCAGTACTTCATTCTTTCCCCAGGAGGGGAGGCAGTAGTAATGCTCTAACCACCTAGAAACTCTGCCTACCAGCTTTGTTGACCTGCCACTAACTAATTAGTTGGATGATCTTGGGGAAATCTTCTAAGGGACGAATCCTGACAGACCAACTTCATTTTTTTAAAAGAGTCAAATGCCTTGCTCAAAAGCAGATATACACTATGGGCACAGCATTTACCTAATCTGCCAGTCTAGTGGACATGTACTAGATCTATGCATGTCCAGTAGACCACCATCCCAGGAGAGTGTCATAGTTTATCTGGATTTAAGCAAGTCACCCATGAAATTCTTAAAAAAAAGAGTAATCATCCTCACTGAAATGCTTATGGCACTTCAAGGGGTACAAAGTTTTGCACAACATTATTTCATAATCTCAACAATTCTACTACAAATATTTCCCCCACTTTCCAGATGAGAAAACTTAAGGCAAGGGAGGTTAAGGGATTTGCTCATGGTCACAAAGCTATTAAGCACTGGAAGCAGGAGATCTGAGGGTAGATCTCTTTTGACTTCACAACATTCTGGTTTTTTCCCCACTTAATAGTATTTTATTTTATTTCTAATTACATGTTAAAATAGTTTTCAACATTCACTTTTATAAGATTTTGAGTTCCAAATTTTTTTCTCCCTCCTTCCCTTACCCCCTCCTTAAGATGGCAAGCAAACTGATATAGGCTAGACATGTACAATAATATTAAACACATTTCCATATTAATATTAATTATTAAATTATATTAAAATTAATAGTAAACATATTTCCATATTAGTCATGTTGTGAAAGAAGAATCAGAACAAAAGAGAAAAGAAAAAACAAAACAAGAAGAAATAATATACTTTGATCCGCATTCAGACTCCCTAGTTCTTTGTCTGGATATGGATAGCATTTTCCATCATGAGTCTTTTGGAATTGTCTCAGATCATTGCATTGCTGAGAAGAGTTAAGTCCACCCAAGCTGGTCATGGCACGATGTTACTGTTACTGCATACAATGTTCTCCTGGTTCTGTTCACTTCACTCAGCATCAGTTTATTCAAGTCTTTCCAGGTTTTTCTGAAATCTCCCTGTTCATCATTTCTTATAGCACAATAGTATTCCATTACATTCATATACCATAACTTGTTCAGCCTTTCCCTAATTGAAAGGCATCCCCTCAATTTCCAATTTTTTGTATTACAAAAAGAACTGCTATAAATATTTTTTGTATATGGACTTCACAACATTCTTACACTGGGCAGTGCTATCCCTGTGGAGCATGCTGGAAAGATGTAGACAAGATGTAGACAAGACAGCATAGTTAGTTTGGAGCTACTTCATTCAAAGAATATTTACTTTTAATTTACTATTAATTGTTTACCCAAAGAATTAATAGATTACTGTCATTATGGAAGGAGTTCTTTAACAAAAGACTAGAGAACTCTGTTCTATTCAATGCTTCTATTAATGAGTCAGTCAATGAATATTTACTAAGCACCTACTGTGTGCCAGGAATTATGCTAGGTAACACGGATAAAAAGGAAAGTAAAAACTAGTCCCAACTCTCAAAGACAAAAACAGTCCGTATTCTCAATTTAATGGGGGAGATAAACATACAAAACAAACACATGAAACACTCTATATCAACAAGAAATACACAGGCTTAACTAGAGATGATCAACTGAAGGCACTAGGATTGATGGTGATGAAGAAAGGTTTCTTACAGAAGGTGGAATTGAAAGTGAGGCCTGAAAGGAGTCAGGGAAGCCAGGAGACAAAGGCCACTGATCAGAATATGTTGGGGGAAGAGGAGACTGAGGTGGGCATAAAGTGTAAGAGGACTGGAATGGGGGTGGGGAGCAGTTTATGGAGCCGGAGGATTTTCAATTTGATACTGCAAGAGGCAAAGCCAAGATGCCAGAGTGGTAGGAAGCACTACGGAAAGCTGCCTTCCACAAAACTCCAAACAGACCTAGAAAATGCACCCAACCAAATCCTGATGTGAAAATCCAAAAAAAGTTACAGTGAGTCATATAGTGCCTAGCATACAGTAAGCACTTAATAAATAAATGCTTATTGACTGATTATCCAGCCCAGTTTGGCACAGGGAGATAGATAAGGAAGTCTGTGGACACTATGGCCTGGGTCAGACCAGTGATATACCCATGCAGAGCACTCCAGCATCCAGGACAAGAGGAAGTCACAGACCCTTAGTGGGGTAGCACCACATGGAGCATTGGGCCAGGGAAAGATTATAAAATCACCTCCAAGGGCAGCAATCCCAGACCAATAGAAAACCTACAATTCTTCTGGCTCTGAGCAAACAGAGCTTTCCAATTGGCTGATAGAAGCATCTACTCTTGCTTAGACCCAAACCTAGGTCAAAAATTTACAGAGTTCAGATCAAAAGAAGCAATCAGACCTTGCCCTGGATCACACAACTTTGGGATCATTGAAAGCTTGCAAGTCCCCAGTCCATCCCTGAGATTCCCCACAACACTTAATACCCCCAAGGAAGTGGGAAAAGGGTCAGCCCAGACCTTCCCTCCATAAGAGCTACAGACCCTAGCCCTAACATCAAGCCCCAAATCAGGAAACAGGCTGGAAGAATGGGTTAAGAAAAAAAGAATCCCACTGCAGGGAGCACTTAGAGAAAGGTAGGAACACTCAAGACACTACCCCAAGAGAAAAGAACACCTCCAAAATTCTATACATATTGAAAAACATAGAGTGAGCACAAACTCAAGTAGTTACTGAAACAGATAAGAAGTTTAAAAAAGAGTTAAAAATATGTTTACAAATGGAATTAAAACACTTGAGGTAAAAATTGGAAAAGAAATGAGAGATGTGAAAAAATTTGGAAGAGAGTTAATAGCTTGGCACAAGAGGTGCAAAACCTTGCTCAAGCAAAAAACGTTCTAAAAATTCAAATGGACCAAGTAGAAGCCAAATGACTCTGTAAGGCAAGAAAAAAACAATGAAACAATGTCAAAAGGCAAAAAAATAGGAGAAAATATAAGATATTCATAGCAAAAGCAACCAATCTGGAACATAGATCAAAGAGAAAGAAATGTTAGAATCATTAGTGTATCAGGCCTGCACAACATATGGCCTGCGGACCACTTGCAGCCTGCCAAAGAATTGTGGGTGACCCATGAAAATAAAAATGTAATGAGGGCTTTGTCTATACCCCAATTATCCTGCCTCCCACTAGTCACTATTGCGCCCGGTCATGTACCTTGGCTAGTGTGACCCACAGCAGCTGACCATCAATCTGTCTCTAGTCTGAGAGGAGTGAGAGTATTATCTTTTCACCATGTTTTCCATCATTACCTGCACTGAACATGGACAAAGTGAGTGCAGCCACTCGCCAATGCAGCTGACACCCATTACAAGATGAGCTGCAACAACGTAAGGGCTCCTTCCCCTCCCTTGCTGCGCAGCCACCCTCCAAAATTATATGAGTGTCTTGCACTCTCTCCACGCTCAAGGGACTCAGTTCAGTATTTCTTTGTATGTGAATAGCTGCTGTAGAGATTTTTTGGTTCTAACATTAAAGTTTTTGGGGTGACTTTGTAAAATGGATGATAAAAAGAAAAGGAAGATCAAATCAGAACACAGAGAGTTGAATCCACAGTGAGTAGACAAACAGATACTTGTTTACTTACATGAGAGACAAAATATTGTGCCTTGTTTGTCAAGGCATTCTGAAGCAATACAATCTTCTGAAAGAATACAATCTTCATCACCATTTTGAATCAAAACATCTTGACTTAAGCAAATTGGACACCAATAAAGAACAAATTAAAGTATCAATACTGTTGAAAAATCTCAATGGAGGAACATTCTTTTCAAGAAAGTGAACTCAGAAAATGAGGTAGCTGCTAAGGTTAGTTCTCGGATTCTTAAAGAAATCAATTTCATACATGATTCCGTAGTATGATAAACTGCTGACAAGATGTATGATACATCTTATTAGCTAAATGGAAAAAATAAGAAAATCTGAAAAATGTATTAAAATTTGTACCACTTAGCAAAGTAATTTTTTAATATTAATATGATTTAATGATAAATAAAAATCTTAATAAGTATAATTAATTGATATTAACCGAAATTTCTCTTTTTAAATTATGGTTTATTTGTAAGATAGTTTAATCATTAATTATACCTTTACTTGGAAAGTGATCCACTTACAAACCTATCTGCACCCCAAAGAAGGTCAGTCTATTTTAATTTCGACCCTTACCTACTGCCAAGTTGTGTCAGTTTGGTCTATATGAATGTCATGCCAAAAACAAAAAACTTACACATCATATTAAAAGAAAACTGCCCAATCTCTTAGGAACTGGGGGCCAACTCAAAATAAAATCCACTGGTCACTTCCTGAAACCCCCAAATAAAAATCCCAGGAACATCATGGCCAAAATTCAAAGTTTCCAGGTCAAAGAAAAAATATTGCAAGCAGGCAAAAATTCAGGTACCAAGCAGTAAAAATCACATGTGATTTAACAGCCACTACTTTAAAAGAGAGGAGAACTTGGAATATGATAATCCAAAAGGAAAAAAATATAGGCTTACAGCCAAGAATAACTTACCCAATAAAACTAAGTATAATGCTAGAGGGGGAAAAAATAAACCTTTAATGAAACAGAAGACTTCTAAGCATTCCTGATGAAAAACTAGAGCTGCAGAGAAATTTTAAAGTTGAAACACAGGAATGAAGAGAAACATAAAAAGGTAAACATGAATGAACAATGATACAGGATTAAATAAGAATAATCTGCTTACATTCAAATATGGGGAGATGGGTCCCCTTTGATCCCTATCGTCATCAGAGTTCATAGACACAGTCCAATTAGAGAAGGCCTTGGGAGTGGTTCTATTATGTCTTGATAATCATAAGAACAAATGGAAAAAAGAAAGGAAGAAGAGTACAGAGGAGGGAGAAGAGGAAGGAAGATTAATGAAAATTTCTCATAAGTACACAAACAAGGAAGAGGGCTGGAAGGAAAGTTGCTGACACTTGAACCTCAATCTTACCTAAACTGGTCAAAAGAAAGAAGAACACATACACAGGTAGGTAAAGAAACATAATTCAATCAATAGTGAAATAAAAGGGAAAAAGGGAGAAGGGGAAGGGGGAATTAGAGGGACGGTAGATTAAGGTAAAGATGAGACTTGAGCAAATCCAACTTAAGGCTGCACAAAAATACTTATATCTCTTTTTGAGGTGGCAAAGAAGAATCTGAGGGGGTGCCCATAAGTCGGGAATGATACATAAATTGTGATACATAAATGTGATGGAATACTATTGTGTTAAACTCTTATCAACATAATGACCAACCAGGATTCCAGAAAGCTAATGAAGAAAGTGGCTTTCCAGTTTCTGATAAAGAGGTGAAGGACTCTTAAGTTAAGAATGACATAGAGGGGGGCGGAGCCAAGATGGCGGAGTAGAAAGACGCACATACACATAGCTCCAAACCCACAACCCACAGAACGGCTACAGGGGAGTATCTCACGGCGAATTCTGCACCCAGAGGCCACGGAATATTGGAGCGAGGGAGATTTCTGTTCCGGAGGGACCCGCAAACCTCTCGCGGGGGGTCCTTCGCGCTGAGGACTGGGTGCCGAGACTGGGAGCTGAGGGCAGCCCTGCAGCGGCCGCAGCACCGAGAGGAAAAGATCCAAGCGGGCTTCCGGGACGGGATCTCCAGTGGCCACGCGGGTCCCTCCACCCACAGAGGGACCTGCAAACCTCTCGCAAAAGTCCGTCGCTCTGCAGACGCGGAGCCCAGCCCAGCCCAGACCTGCTGCGGCCACGGCACCAAGAGAAACAGACCCAAGCAGGCTTCAGGGACGGGATCTCCAGCGGCCACACAAGTCCCTCCGCCCACAGGTGACAGGGGTCGGTGAGAGAGTCTCTTTGGCAGGTCGAGAGGGGAGTGGGTGCCCCCATGATTCGGGCCCCCCGGGAGGTAGAAGCTGAGAGGCGGCTGCAGACAGGGGCTCCCCAAGCGGGCGGGAGCCTGGATCCATTGTGGAAGGTCTGTGCATAAACCCCCTGAGGGAACTGAGCCTGAGAGGCGGCCCTGCCCAGACCTGACCACCTGAACTTAATTCTCACACTGAATAGCAGCCCTGCCCCCGCCAAAAGTCCTAAGGCTGGAAGCAGCATTTGAATCTCAGACCCCAAACACTGGCTGGGAGGACCAGGAGGCGAGGTGGGTGTGAGGAGAATATTCAGAGGTCAAGTCACTGGCTGGAAAAATGCCCAGAAAAGGGAAAAGAAATAAGACTATTGAAGGCTACTTTCTTGGAGAACAGACATTTCCTCCCTTCCTTCCTGATGAGGAAGAACAATGCTTACCATCAGGCAAAGACACAGAAATCAAGGCTTCTGTGTCCCAGCCCACCCAATGGGCTCAGGCCATGGAAGAGCTCAAAAGGAATTTTGAAAATCAAGTTAGAGAGGTGGAGGAAAAACTGGGAAGAGAAATGAGAGAGATGAAAGAAAAGCATGAAAAGCAGATCAGCTCCCTGCTAAAGGAGAACCAAAAAAATGTTGAAGAAATTAACACCTTGAAAACTAGCCTAACTCAAGTGGCAAAAGAGGTTCAAAAAGCCAATGAGGAGAAGAATGCTTTCAAAAGCAGAATTAGCCAAATGGAAAAGGAGATTCAAAACTCACTGAAGAAAATAGTTCTTTCAAAACTAGAATGGCACAGATGGAGGCTAAGGACTTTGCGAGAAAGTATGATATCATAGAACAAAGAGAAAAGAATGGAAAAATGGAAGATAATGTGAAATATCTCATTGGAAAAACAACTGACCTGGAAAATAGATTCAGGAGAGACAATTTAAAAATTTTGGGACTACCTGAAAGCCATGATCAAAAGAAGAGCCTAGACATCATCTTCCATGAAATTATCAAGGAAAACTGCCCTGAGATTCTAGAACCAGAGGGCAAGATAAATATTCAGGGAATCCACAGAACACCGCATGAAAGACATCCAAAAAGAGAAACTCCTAGGAACATGTGGCCAAATTCCAGAGTTCCCAGGTCAAGGAGAAAATATTGCAAGCAGCTAGAAAGAAACAATTCAAGTATTGTGGAAATACAATCAGGATAACACAAGATCTAGCAGCCTCTACATTAAGGGATCGAAGGGCATGGAATAGGATATTCCAGAAGTCAAAGGAACTAGGACAAAAACCAAGAATCACCTACCCAGCAAAACTGAGTATAATACTTGAGGGGAAAAAATGGTCTTTCAATGAAATAGAGGATTTTCAAATTTTCTTGATGAAAAGACCAGAGCTGAAAAGAAAATTTGACTTTCAAACACAAGAATGAAGAGAACCATGAAAAGGTGAACAGCAAAGAGAAGTCATAAGGAACTTACTAAAGTTGAACTGTTTACATTCCTACATGGAAAGACAATATTTGTAACTCTTGAAACATTTCAGTATCTGGGAACTGGGTGGGAGTACACACATACACATGCACACACGCACACATACATAGAGACAGAGTGCACAGAGTGAATTGAAGAGGATGGGATCATATCTTAAAAAAAAAAATGAAATCAAGCAGTGAGAGAGAAATATATTGGGAGGAGAAAGGGAGAAATTGAATGGGGCAAATTATCTCTCATAAAAGAGGCAAGCAAAAGACTCATTAGTGGAGGGATAAAGAGGGGAGGTGAGAGAAAAACATGAAGTCTACTCTCATCACATTCCACTAAAGGAAAGAATAAAATGCACACTCATTTTGGTAGGAAAACCTATCTCACAATACAGGAAAGTGGGGGACAAGGGGACAAGCAGGGTGGGGGGGATGATAGAAGGGAGGGCATGGGGAGGAGAATGCAATTCAAGGTCGACACTCATGGGGAGGGATAGGATCAAAAGAGAATAGAAGTAATGGGGGACAGGATAGGATGGAGGGAAATATAGTTAGTCCTATACAACACAACTATTATGGAAGTCATTTGCAAAACTACACAGATTTGGCCTATATTGAATTGCTTGCCTTCCAAAGGGAAGGGGTGGAGAGGGAGGGAGGTAAAGAAGTTGGAACTCAAAGTGTTAGGATCAACTGTAATGTTCTTACCACTAGGAAATAAGAAATACAGGTAAAGGGGTAAAGAAAGCTATCTGGCCCTACAGGACAAAAGAGAAGACGGAGACAAGGGCAGAGAGGGATGATAGAAGAAAGAGTAGATTGGTCACAGGGGCAATTAGAATGCTTGGGTTTGGGGGGGAGGGGATAAAAGGGGAGAAAATTTGTAACCCAAAATTTTGTGAAAATGAATGTTAAAAATTAAATAAATAAAAAATAAAAAAAATAAAAAAAAGAATGACAGAGGATATAACTAATATGGAAATATGTTTTGATTGTCTACACATGTGAATAATGGATTTTGTTTTACTTGTGTTCTCAATGGGTGGGTTTGGAGTGGAAGAATGAGAAAGTGGATCTCAGCTGAAAAAAATATGTGTGTGTATAAAACATACATGTTTTACGAATATAATTGTATAAAACATCAAAATATATGCATATGTTTCTAATATATAACATATAACATATTCATGTATATGTATATGTGTGTGTTTCAACTAAAATTCACTTAGTACTCTAATCAATAATGACCAACCACAATTTCTGGTGAAACATGCTACTGCTCACTTCTTGACAGAGAGATGATGGACTCAAGAGAATAGGCTGAGATAAATTCATCGTGGGAAAGAGAGGGAGAGAAGGCTAATCTTTGAAAATACAATAACATTTGATTTTTTTAAAAAAAATTTATAAGAGAAAAGAATGTCCCAGCTGGGAGAGTACCCCCCCAGAAATTACCCTGGAGGTAATAGGGAGTAATTGGAGTTTATTGGAGAGGGGGAGGGACATGGTCACCCCTATACTTTGGAAAGATCACTGACAGATGTGTGGAGGATGACCCAGAGTGGGGAAACACTTGAGGCTAGGGAAATCAACTGAATAATCCAGACATGAAGTGATAAGAGCTAAGGAGAGAAGGAGGCATATTTAAGAGATGTTACAAAGGTAAAATCAACAAACCTTAGAAAAGATTATATATGGGAGGTGACAGAAAAATAAGGATGACACCTAAGGTTCAAGCCTAGGTAACTGGGAGGTTGGTGGTAACCTTAACAGTAATAGGGGAGTTTAGAAAAGCAGAGGGCTTGGCAAGGGGGATAATAACTAGGTCAGTTTTGGATATCTTGAGTTTAATATGTCTATGGGACATCCAGTTCAAGGTGTATAAATAAGCAGTTAGAGATAGGAGATGTGAATCAACAAAGAAGTTGTTGTCAACTGTCAAAAGGCTTGACAGGTAGATTTAAGAATTATCAGCAGTGAAATATTTGAATTCATGGAAACTGAGAGATCAACCAAGTGAAATATAGAGGGAAGAGAGAAGGGAGGAAAGGAGGGGAGAGAGAAGAGAGGAAAGAGGGCCTAGATAGGAGTGGGGAAACTATGTCCTTGAGGTCACATGTGGCCCTCTAAGTCCTCAAGTGTGACCCTTTGAAACCAAACCTCACAGAACAAGTTCCCTTTATAGAAGGACTCTACCCCTAGCCTAAAACGTCCTGTGGGATACCATGGTTATTGGGTGTGACTTGGAGGAAGATCCAGCAAAAGAGATAGAGAAGGGGTGGTCATCCAGGCAGGAGGAGAAGTAGTAGAGAATGAAACCATGAAAACCTAGGGAGAATTGTCAAGAAGAGGGTGACTGACAGGGTCAAAGGCTGCAGAGAGCTCAAAAAGGATAAGGATTGAGAAAAAGTCATTAGAATTGGCAATTAAAAGATATCAACTTTGGAGAGAGCAATTTGCTGAATGATAAAGATAGATGTTAGATTACAGAGAAGATGTGAGAAGAAAAGAAGTGGAGGCATCTGCTACAGACAGTCTTTTCAAGGAGTCCAGCCACAAAAGGGAAGAGATAGAGGGCAATAGTTAGCAGAGACAGGAGAATCAAGGGAAGGGTTTTTGAGGATGGAGAAGAATGAGTGTGTCTGTAGACAGCAGAGAAGCAGCCAGTGTAGACAAGAGAGTGAAGATTAGTGAGAGTGGGGATGATAGAGGGGGCAACCTGCTAAAGTAGTGAGGATGACATGAGATCACTTATGCGCATACAAGGGGCTTGCCTTGGCAAGGAGAAGGTCCATCTCTTCCTGTGAGGCAGGAGTGGAGGACAAGATAGTTTCAGTAGGCATCTTAGTGATAGGAGATGAGCATAAGGGGATAAAAGGGAGCTTTCAGGGACTGGACCCAGTTTTTTCAGTGAAATATGAAGCAAGATTCTCATCTGAGGTGGTGAGGAGAGTAAACCTCAAAGTAAGAGAAATCACTGAATGATAGTGGTAGGGAATAGCTTGGAAGTGGCAATGGGGAGCAAAAAGCATTCCAGCTCCCCCACCCCAAGGAATGAGTGAAAGTGCAACAAAGGCTGGAATGAATGACCTGTAAGGATGTGTCATCAGGAGGGGGCAAAATCTCAGTGAAAGTCAGCAAAGGGAAGGAGTGGGAAAGAAAAAGATTTAATATGAAAGCAAGTTTGTTACCTATTATAGATCAGGCATTCCAGGAAGCACAGTGGAAGGGGGAGGGAGGCTTTAGAGTGAGAGATTAAGGAGGTGGGGTTGAGTTGATAGGGTTGGGGATGGAGATAGGACTAAGGGAGTGGGGCTGTGAGAGAACAAAATGAAATCTGAATGACAGCATGATAACAGCCTCAGCTTCAGAATTGCTGGAGTGGGAAGGATATGACCTGGTCAGAGCTTGTTAATCATTAAGAAATGATTTTTAGTAGGTTATAGACATCCCTAAGGATGTCTTCTCAGGATGTTAGGAAGTTAGGAGTTACAGAGGAGTTGTTAGCAGTTTCTCCCTCATGAAATTGTTTGGAATGTACTTGAATTTACTCATCCACATGTCCTCTGATAGAACATGTGGACCTTGAGGGCAGGGATTGTTACATTTTGGCCTTTGTGTCCACATCCTCTAGCACAATGCCTTGTGCATGAAAGGCATATAACAATGTTTGATGTAAACTCTCTGTAAACTCATGGGGGCTGGAGTAAATGACTTCAAAAGATTCTTCCAACTCTGAATCTGTTACTTAGATGAAGTTAGCGATGGTAGATCTATCTAACTTCCAGATGGCACAAAGCTGTGAGGAACAGCTAACATGTTTGACAGAAGAGTCAAAATCGCAGAATCTCTCAGGTTGGAAATGGTGAGCTGAATGAAGCTAGCAAGATTAAGTGTAATAGTTAAATGGAAGATCCTGTAGCTAGGACTCAGCCATGCTTTTTGGCTGAGCCTCAACTCTAAGTTGCTGAAATGGTGCAGGTCTAAGGTTAATGCAAAGTATTTTTTCAATATGAAGTGTCTATTTTCTTGGAGCTTAATGAATATAATAAAGAATTGTTTGGATGTTGTATGCTTCCTATAGAGGCAGAATGGTACAGTAAATAAAATTCCTGCCCTTGAAGTCAAGAAGGGCTCTGACATGCAAGTGCTTTTGGACTCTAGGCAAGTCCCTTAACCTTTCAGTATTCTAGGCCAGAAATGTCAGACTCACTGACCACACATAAAGCTCCCAAGTGGGACCAGAACCAGATTAAAATTTAATAGAGAAGTGTTGAAAAAAATAAATACAAATGTGAGTGGACCTCTACATAAAGCAGTTTTTATATGGGGAAGGAAGGGAGGGTGTGGAGAGAGGAGACAAGCACACAGTTTAATAGCAGAGGTTTGTACAGAGAAAAGGACAAAGAAGGGGTTAGGCCTGGCTGAGAGAGGAAAAACACATGGGGTCTAGACATAGCACAGACAGGAGTGGACAGGTGACATGCAGGGCTCAGAGACAGAGACACTGTACCAGAACACCGAGGGATGGAAGACAAGACACAACGGGGCCAAACACGTAGGTGGTGGGCAAGGAAAAGCTCCCCTATCTCAGCACTAGAGGTCTCAAGCCAAGGTCCATTTTTACCTTCACTTGGAGGGGTTTTTTCAGAGATTTGTTTCGTTTTTTTTGGTGGGGGAGTGGGGTGGGAGACAACCAAGGGGCAGAAGCAGAGAGAGAGTACAGTACTACATAGCACTATATAGTAATAGACAATGTTAATTTGTAGATTTTTTAAGTCAACATGTGGCTGGCAGGGATCTGTTTCCTTTTTAGTATGACCCCACTGCTTTAGTCACCTTTAAGACTATAAGTTACAGAACACATTCTGATTGATCTACATTGGTAAAAGGAATTTGCTCACCCAAAAGTTACCTATATCAATAAAATTACATGTCCGCAGATTTCAAACTGTATTACAAAAAAAACCCTATACCACAAAGCAATATTTATTAAAACAATTTGGGACTGGTTTAAAAAGAGAGGCTGATCAATGGAACAGATTAGATACATAACACACAAAAACCAACACAGAGGCAAAGTATTCTGTAAACCCAAAGACACCAGTTACTACTGACAAAAATTGCTGTAAAACTGGAAAGCAGTTTGACAAAAATTAGGTATTCACCAATATTTGACACTAATATACACACATGTGTGTATGTATATATACACATAAATACATGAAGATAAATTTCAAACGGATATATGACTTAATTGACATTAAAAGGGACATCATAAACAAATTAGAGGAACAAGGAAGAAACTAAGACTTAGTCTGAACATAGCAGAGGAAGTAGATATATAGAGAAGAATGAGACCTGAGTTGGGGGCAAGGCCTGGGTTCCCTCCTTAAATGGAGGTTCCAAGTAAAGACCTTTTAAATAACTGAAGATAGCCTCATTCTTCTGGGGAGAGCTAGGTGATACAGTAAATAGAGTGCCAGACCTGGAGTCTGGAAGATCTGAGTTCAAATCTTGAGAGAAATGTGACAATTCAGGCTAATGGTAGAGAAAGTTACTGAAATGCAGTAACACTTAGCTAGCGTAATAATATGAACACTGGAGCAGAAATTCTAAGACCTGGGTCTTACCCTGTCTCAGCTACTAACCAGCTATGTAACATTAAGCAACTCATTTCCCCAAAAAAAAGACCACCTTTCTAAATCACCCTGACTGATTCAAGAGAGTCAAATTTGCTTCCCAGTTTTGCCTCTTGGACAAGCCTTGAGCTCTACAGGCCTCTGCTTTTTCACGTGTCTGCACTGCACCTTTCACTAGCACTATAGACCAGAAAGGATGAGCTCTACGATGAACAAAGGAAATCAGGGCAGACAGGGAGCCTTTTAACCACAGCCCATCAATGTCAATTATCTAGGTCTGTGTCTCCTTCCAAAGCCTGCTATCTTTCTACCTTGCATTCTCTGACTAAAGCAAATGAGTCCAGAAAAGGAAAGACCTTGGCCTCCAACTCTCTCTATCTTCTACTTTCCATTTCTGTGTTTCCTGTCTCATCAGAGGAGAAATGCTACAAAGCATGAATCAGGATGCTCTATCAGGATGCCTAGAAAGAGGGGCTTGTCATGGACCCAAATCTATTTGATTCTTCGAGACTGTCTGGTGGGGTTGGTGTGGGGAAAAGAGGCAGAGAATGGGACGGAACAATAAGGATCGTAACAGTGGAGTGGGCAGCCAGGGGTCTCAGGGTTCTGCTGGAAGTAAATCCATTCAGCTCTATTCCTACGATGCCCTGGAATACTTTTCCCTTCCCCATCACACTTAACAAAGCCTGACTCCCATCAGAAAGAATCAGACCTTTTACTGAAGCAGCAAGATGGTTCAGTAAGTGCTAGGCCTGGAGTTTGGCTTCAGACACTACTTGTGTGACCCCAGGCAAGTCACCTAACCGCTGTTTGCCTCAGGTTCCTCATCTGTAAAATGGGGATAATAATACTTACCTCCCAGGATTGCTGTGAGCAAATGAGATAACTGCAAAGCATTTAGCACACTGCCTGGCATATAGTAAGCACTATATAAATGTTAGCTATTATTATTACTAGGCAGCTAGGTGGTATGGTGGCTAGATCACTAAGGCTGGAATCAAAAAGTTCTGAGTTCAGGTCCAGCCTTGGACACTTACTAGCTGTGTGACCCCAGGCAAGTCATTTAGTCTCTATCTGTCTCAATGTCTGCAACTGTAAAATAGAGATGATAATAGCGACTACCTCCCAGGGTTACTGTGAGAATCAAATAAGTTAATATTTATAAGTGCTTAGGACAGAGCCTACCGCAGAAGAGCCATTTAATGAATGTTCCCTTCCTCTCTTCGCTGTTCTTCTCTCCCATATTGAGTACAGCTAGTCCTGCCAAGGTAGCCCAGGCTCCCAAAAATGCATGAAGTGGGATGTGCGGAAGATACAGGAACTTCAAAGCACACAGGCAGAGGGTCCCCAAACCTCTTACTTATGGGAAAGACTGCCTAAAGTTCATACTGTGCTTCATGTGTGTTTTGAGAGATGTAGTTCAAATACCCAAAGGCAAGGAACTACACATGAACTTAAAGCTCAGAATGAGTGAGACAGCTGCTGGGACAGTCCCATCATCCTCTGTGCTGGTCAGGACACATCAAGAGTACCATGCACACACAGAAGCCACAGTTTAAAAGGATAAATGAGAAAGTATACAGGGCAAGGCAACTGAAATGGCAAGGGTATTGGATGAAGCATCATATAAAAATTCCAGCAAGAGAACTGGGCATGTTTAACATGGAAGAGGTGAAGTAATGTGTAATTAGCCAGAAGGTAGGCTCCAGGCAGATTAGGAAAGGCTTCAAATGATAAACGGAGGAGCTTGTATTTTTTTTCTCAAAAAATAGAGAGAGGAGCCATTGAAGTTTCTTGAAAAGTGTGCCTTAGAAATATTAAGGGACTTCCAAGAGTCATTTAGTCCAACTTTGTATCCCAAGTAGAAATCCCTTCTAGAAAAAGAGTCCCCAGAGTGGGCAACAATAGGAGAAAAGATGAAAAGTCAAGCAGTAAGGTATCAGGAAAAGAGAATTCAGAATCAGAGCCTGGATTAGAATCTCAGCTCTGTTATTTCCTACCTCTGAGACATCAGGTGAGTCACTTCATTTGTCTGAGTCCCAACTGTCTCCTTTATAAAACAAGGTTAGATGAGATGATTTAGATGAGCTCTAAATCTATGATCCTCTGAAATGGTCTTGGGGTCATCTATTTTCTCGATTTGAGGGTTAGTTAGATAAGCCTTCGTGACCCACCCCCCCCCCCCCCCCAAGCTAGTGTGGTAGACTGCCACCCATCAGACCTCTTGAATCTAAGAATATACAGTCTTACACTGAAAATCTAGCTTTGGATGACCACCAGAAGACCCCAGAGGAGGCCTGAAATGTCAAAGGTCTTCATCCCAATGACTAGAATGACCTCGTGAGGCCTTCCTGAAATATCTCTATTAATACAAGTATGTTCAAGTGGGCCTCAAGTGGAGGCTGAGAAAGAACTCCTCCCCCACCACCGGCATTCACAGTGTGTTGACATTTGTAAACAAAGCAGGAATGGTCCCAGTAAATTGCTATGGAGCTTTATATTTCTCCCCCAAAGAGCCTAGCTACAAAAGAGCCTGGTTCACCTTCAAAGATGAAAGAAGCTCCCCCTTCTGCCTCCCCCACCTCTTGCCTTATCCCATAAGAAATTAAAAAATAATAATGCACAACTTTAGCTCCAAAGTGCTATTAGGTGAAACCCAAGTCTCCAACTGGAGTCCAAACGGGGAGAAATTCAATGGAGAAATTCAGTGGAACAGAATAATTTTCTGAAAAATTCAGAATCGAAAAAAAATTCAGAAGTAAATAAAACCAAAGCGTTATAAGTAGAGACTGCAGACTTAACTCTCATGTTCCTTTTGTTGGAATTATAAGGCTAATGCTGAATACACAGTGCTTTCTGGGTTGTACCAAAAAGCCTAACATTCACTCTTTTCCACGAGGTCAAGAAAACCTTGTGCAGGAGAGGGTTAAATTTAACCCAGGGGAGGGAGCTGGGTGTGGATAGTAATTAGGATACCTTGTATTTATGTCTCGTTATTTCTAGCCTGTAACTTGTTTTCTCTTCCTAAGGTTCTCTCTGAAGAGGTCAGATCGCCTGACAGATGTGGTTCCTAGACCCTCCTACAGTAGCCAAGTTTATTCTGTGCCACCACATCTGGTAGAAGTGAGGACAGGGCAGGGATTTGTTCCTCCCTCTGCACATGGGGAAGCTGAGGCATTAAGAGCTGAGCCTCAGGCACACAGTCTTTGAATAAGTAAAAATAATTAATATTTATATAGTGTTTTAAGATGCATACAGCTCTTTCAACGGTCCTGTTAGACAGGTAGTAGAAGTCTCCACCTTACAGATAAACCGAGACTCAAGAAGATGGAGCGACTTGCTCAGTCTCAGAATCAGGATTTGTCCTGTTTTTCTTAAACCCAACCACAGTCCTCCCTCTGTTTATGTGAAACATTGCTACAGACAAGAAAGCTTAGGCCCTGAACTGAAACCTGCCTAGAAAGGACCCATGAGAAGACACTAGTGGACATATAATTCTGTTGCAGGACTGGCCTTACTCAAGAGGGCCTACCTTCCTTAAACTCATTTTTAATAATATCATTCTCTCCTGGGGCCTGTAAAATTTTTTTTCAATATTTGGATCACCTTCTTCAAAATAATGGTTTCCTTTGTAATACTATATGTTTCATTTTATGCATTTAAAAACATTATTCTGAAAAAGGGTCTGAACCCCTAGAGAGAATTATAATTCAGCCTAGACTAGTGATATAGTCCTGCTTAAGTTTTTAAATTTACTGATGCAATAATCTCTACATAGCAGGCTAGCAGAAACATGTGGGCTTCTTCATTCTCTCCCCCTTAGTGACAAGGCTGCCTTAGGACACCATGGGGAAGGAGAGAAGTGGGGAGACTGATTGGGGAGAGCTTACTGCCCTGCCATGTTTGACATGCTGCACATCACAGGGGGACATGCGGTTGGCAAAAGGGGAAAGAGAAAAGCTTGGGCGGTCTCCCCTTGCCAGAACAATCGTCTCTTCACAGTCCTGGCATCTGAATTGGCAGCCAGCCACTGGGGAAGAAAAGCTCTCCCTGTCCCTTTAAGGATGCCCTCTGCTCCACAAAGGTCAGAAATACCAGCTAAGCTTGCCTGGTTTTGGGCCACTGCCACAGCCTCAGGGACCTTAGTAGCTCCCTCTTCTCCTTGTCTTCCCTCACCTGCTCAAATGAGATAATTTATAAAGTGTCTAGCAGAGTGCCTGAAATACAGTAGGTGCTTAATAAATGCTTACTCCCTCACATCTTTCCTCTAGGGTGCCTTACAGGAGACCAAATCATTTGCCTAGTATCTGGTTGAATGCTGTGGTTTCTTCAAGACGCTGAGTTAGCTGCTAGCATTTTCTCTGGCTATCTCCCATACCTAGAAGACTCTCCCTCCCCCATTCCAACGACTGACTTCCCAGGCTTCTCACCTTCTACAGGAAGCTTTCCCCAACCCCTCTTCATTCCAGTGCCTTCCCTGTTAATTATTTCTTCCATATCCTGAACAGAGTTTCTTTCGTATATATTTGTTTTCATGGGGTCTACCTCATTAAATTATAAACTCCTTGAGGTCAGGGACTGTCTTTTAACTCTTTCTGTTATCCCCAGCATTTAACACAGTGCCTGACACAGAGTCAGTGCTTGATACATGTTTACTGATTGACCATTGGTGCCAAGACACTTGGCAGTGCTAAAGTATTCATTTGCTACAGAAAAATGTTCTCAAAGTGAAAGTTAAGAAGAAATTAGAATAATTAGATATCAGAGAATAATTCAATAATAGAGAGTGAGATGAGACTTTAGGAGGAATCTAATCCAAGAGCCTTATTTTATAGGTAAGGAAACTGATGTTCAAAGAGTTAATAATTAAGTTAATAAGTAGAACCAGACTTTTTTAGAGCTAAAAAAGGGGTGGGGAGGCTTAGAAATGACCCACCATGAGTGGAACAGACGAGGATATGGTTCCCTTCCTCTCTTTTCCAGTATGTTTGGCTGAACAGAGTTTGTTTGGCTGCTAAAATGGTTCACATTAGCTGTGAGTCAATAACTCTAATTCTTTCCAATGAGATGGAGAACCACCAGGCTTTACCATCTGCTCTGCAGTCCCTCAGCACTGTCAGCTGGGACTACCTATGTAACCTTAGGGACCCCTGGGCTTTACCATCCAAACCACCATCGAACCCTCAGAACTCCCAGGCTTTTCCATTTGCTCCCAAGCTATATGTGTTGTCTCCTCCCTCCATGTAAGAGTATGAGCTTCCTGAGAGCAGGGACTGTCTCACTTTTCCTATCTCTATCCCCAACACTTAGCACATATTCAACAATTAATAAATATTTTTTCATTCATTTATTCTGCTTGACCCCAGGAAGAACTAGGACTAATGGATGGATAGTATAGGACACAGTCAATGTGTGTGTGTTCATCCTTTGTTGCTGTAGAAGACCATGCCATCAGAGAAACAATGACATGACTTGCACTTGACTTTATTTTAGTGAGGGAGGGCTGTGCAGGTCACCAGCCTCACTCCCCTCCAGAGCCATCTGAATGCAGTGACCAGGTATTCATCAGGATGACTAGAGATGACCCAGGATGAGGCAATTGGGGTTAAGTGACTTGCCCAAGGTCACACAGCTAATGAGTGTCAAGTGTCTGAGGTAAGATTTGAACTCAGGTCCTCCTGACTCCTGCACTGGTGCTCTACTCACTGCACCACCTAGCTGCCCCAGGACAGAGTCAATGAGTTAGATTTTGACTCTATAAAAGGAAAAATCAAAAACTGGAATTGTTAAAGATGAAATCATTTACCTCAGTAAATTACAAGTTCACCATCACTGATTAACTTTTAAGACAATAAAATAATTTTTAAACAAAAGAGCAACATTACTATAATGTATGTTTAGGGATGATGTCTGGATTGGAGGGAAGGGAAAATGGAAGTTGGTTAGCCATTTGTTAGGGACACTGTGGTTGGAAATGTTTTTTGATAGAGATAGGGGAGGGATCTGTGATTTTATTGGTTAAAGGGAACTCCCAGGTGAGGAAGTTCCCTCTACCAAAGCAAGTCAGCACCTCATTTGTCTTCTATAGTCTTAGAAAGTTGCCTGGAACATTAAGTTAATTTGTGCCTAGAGCAGGGTCACACAGCTTAGAGCTGTCAGAGATCAGAAAGACAAGCTTGACTTTAGACATGCTCCATTTGCAATTGGAATGCAGCTGAAATGCAACTGGAATATGCAGGTAGATGTAGACCACAGGCAGTTTCAGACATGGGACTAGAGTTTGAAGAGGAGTCAGGGATGGAGATAACAGATTTGAAACTCACCTGCCTAAACATAATGATTGAATCCATGATGAGATTATTAAGGAAGGACAATGCATAAAGAGAAGGGAGTTAAGGAGAGCCCTCTTTTAGAATTTCTACCATAAAAAGCAAGAGGAAGGATCGACAAAGAAGACGGAGAAGGAACAGCAAGAGAGATAGGCACAGAACTAGAAGAAGATGGTGCCTCAGAAATTAAGGCAGGGGAAATTCAATACTTGTCAATAATATCAAATGCTAGAGAGAGGTCAAGGAGGATGAAGATGCGGAAGGCAGGGGAAGAAGGTCATTTTATTTAAGGAGACAGAATAGCACAGTAGAAAGCACACTGGATTTATAGTCAGAAGACCTGGTTATACTGGCTTTGGTTTCTCAATAACCTTTCCTCCTTCATACACAATCTATTTATATCAAGCCTAATCTCTGCTGGAAAGAGCAATGGATTCTGTCAGATAACCTGAGTTCAAATTTCAGCTCTGCAACTGACTGCCTGACTGATATGTAGTAGATAACACCAACTCGAGCCTTAGTTGCCTCATCTGTAAAATGGCATGGTTGGAGTAGATGTTCTCTAAGGTCCCCTGAAGCTCTAAATCTTAAATCTTGCCAACTGATAGGTCATTTTTTTTCAACTTTTTCAATTACTTTAGCATCTGGCCCACCAGTTTTCTTCTCTATCCCTTCCCTTGTCTCTCCTTATGAGCTCTTCCTGTTAAGATGCAGCTCAGGTATTTTCCATAAAGCCTTTCCTGATCTCTCTAACTGCTAGTACCCTCTCTCCTGTACTATGATGAATTCAACTCCTCTGTATACATTTATATTTATTCATGCCATATTTATGAAGCTATCCTCAAGCAGCTATCTAGCCCAGTGGTTGTAGGTGTTGTTAATTGATGATGATTATTCCTAATACCTTACCACACAAGTCCTCTGTCTCCCCATCTCTGAGCTAGAACCTTAAAATTCCTTTCTCCAAAAATAACCTATCTTTCCAGCTCTCCCAAACTCTCAATCATATGACTGCTACAATCATCCATTCTCTCTCACTCAAACATCCTTGATTCCATCCTCTCCACTGGCTCTTCCTATCTTTCAAATATGCTCAGTTCTTCCGAATCCTGAAAAAAACTCTCCCTTAACCTATAAACTTCCTATCCCACCCTGTCCCTATTCAGTTAGGGCTCCTTCATAGCTAACTTCCTTAAAAAGTAATGTAGACCTGATGTGCCCATTCCCTCACCTCCCACTCTATCTCTAGTCTTCTGATATGTGGCTTCAGTCTCTATCACATTACTGCAACTGCACTCCAAAGATACACTCCTAATCATCAAATTCATTGAACATTTTTTTTTCAGTCTCCCTCCTCTCTGATCTCTCTTTCTGGATATTGTCCTCCATTGTTTTCAAACACACCACACCTTCATGGTTCTCTTATGTATGGAGCAGCTTTTTATTTCTGTCCTTTTCAATGGATCCTCAACCTAATCCCTAAATCAGGGTATTCTCCAAGGTCCTATTTAGAATAGTAGAGTCCCCTCCTCTAGTTTCTCCGCTCAGTCCCTTGACAACATCATCAGCTCCAGGAGTTCTCTGGAGGTAATTCCCAAATCTTTATCTCCAGTCCTGACTTCTGTCTTGAGCTCTAAGAACACCTCTAAACTTGCCTTCAGGAATTCACAGAAATACGAGAAGACTTCTATGAACAGATGCAGAGCACTGAAAACAAAACCAGGAAACCAATATAAGCTACAATAATATAAATTATAATTCTAAGGAGCAGCTGAACATTTATTAAATGCAATGGCCAGTCTTGGCCACTGAGAGCAGATGAAACCCCCTTCCACCCCACCCCACCCCTCCTATGTGGTAGAAAGGTATGAGACTACGGGTGAATCATGTTGTACTTACTAATGGACAATTGTACCATGGGCCATTTTCGCTTAACTGTTCTTCTTTGTTAAGGGATGATTCTACGATGGCAGGAATAGGAGAGCAGAAGGAATGGATATCCTGAAACAACTGTGATGTCAATAAAGGCAAAATTAATAAGACTCTTTTATGGTAAAGTTACCATGTAGGTATATGTACTTTCCAGCACTGCGCATATTTTTTTATTTAATTTTTAATTTATGGAATAAAACAAGCATTTATATAACAGTGCAACCAAAAATATGATTGCATCTGAAACTGTAAATCTGCTATGGACAAACTGCTATTCCTTTCAAATATGCAATAATTATTGTGTAAATTCCTTTCTTTCCTTCCCTCCTCACCTTTGCCCTAGAGACAGCTCCTATTAGACACAAATATGTACGGAATAACTTAACATATATGTATATATATATATATTTCTATTCATCAGTTCTTTCTCTGAATGCAGATAGCATCTTTCTTCATATGTTTTTTGGAGTTAATTTGGGTATTTATAATGGTCAAAATAACTTATTTGCTCAAAGTTGTTGTTAATACAATATTGTTGTTACTGCATACAACATTCTCTTCATCCTGCTCATTTCACTCTTCGTTATTTAGTTTAAGTCTTTCCATGTTTTTCTAAGATCAATGAGTTCACCATTTCTTATATAGCACAGTAGAGTTCCACCACAATAAGACTTTTTTTATGCACATGGGAAAGACTGAAGAGCCCTTGCAAAACAACATAATGTCATGTAAAAAGGAATGTAATGCAGATAATGCCTGAGTGCCAAGGGACACAAAGTAAAAGTATAATGAGCACTGGCTGTGGTTATCAGGGAAGAGTCATATTTTCATCTCTCTAGAAATCCCAGAATTACAGACTGCCTAATCCAGCCTCATTAACAAAGCACAAATAAAACTTTAAGTTTCATCCATCCTTCTCAGCCCCTCCCCTCCTACCCTGGAAACACAGGTTTTCAAGTCTCTTCAATCTCTTCAAAAAATACAGAGTAACCATAAAAAAAAAATGCCATCCTCTCTGCTGTTAGGTATGATGACCTTTTCAAGTAAGTTACTTTTTATATAGGTCATTCATTACATAAAACTTAAAACTACTTTTTTCTGTTGCATTACAGAACTACAATGCCATCTAAGGATGTCTGATTTTACCCAGGGCCCTTAATGAAATTGTCACTTTATAATTCATGATTGTTCTTAAGTCTAATAATAAAACACACCAAAAAAAACCCTACTATATAAAATAAAATTATCTATAGGAGACTTCAACCTGTATGCCCCATCAGCACCTCAAATTTATTATGGACCAAAGAGCCTATAATTACATTCCATCCCAATAACCTCTCCCTTCTTTCTCACTTCCACATTTCTGACAGTGGTACCCCTCATTTACCCAGTCTGCCATGCTCAAAGAAACTTGGAGTTCATGCTATATGAAGACTGGTTGAAGGGAATTTGTGATGTTTAAGGCTGGAGAAGATTCAAGGAGGAACAAGACAGCTATCTTCAAGAATCTGAAAAGCTATCAACAAAAAGAATGATTAAGTTGTTCTGTGTGGCCCTAGAGGACAAAACTAGAAACAGTGGGTGGATGTCGCAAAAAGGCAGATTAAGGCTGGATATAACAACTAAAACAAAACAATGCAAAAGTGAAATTATTTGCCTAAGTAGTAATGACAGTTCCCTGTCATTAGAGGAGTACAAGCAAAGGCTGAATAGCCATTTGTTGGGTAAGTTATAAAAAGAATCTACTTGCAGACTGGGGTAAGACTGGACAGTCTCTGAGGTCCCTTCTAACCTTGAGATTCTGTGTGGTAAACTATGATATTATCTTTGACTGTTCCCACTGCCTGACCAGTTGCCAAGTCATAAGGCTTCAGTCTCTCTGGCCTTTGTCCCTCCCTTTCTATTTCCACTTCTAATAGCATAGTAGTATAGGACCTCCTGAAGACTACAGTAGTAGTCTCTTAACAAATGGGTCTGGGTCTTTCCACTTTCACTCTCTTTCCCACTCTCCATCCATTCTTCAAAATGCTGAAAGACTAATCTTCCTTAAACATAGATCCTGCCACATTACTACTCAAATCAAGTCTCTACCACTGGCTACCAAGAGAAGCCCATACCACAGAGCCTGACATTCAAGATCTCTCACAATCTGATGTCATTTTACTTGTCCTAGCTAACCTTATGCTCTTAATATACTTCTAGATTCTCTTATTATTGTGAAATTGGACTATTATCTGTCCATGATGCATTATCCTATGCTTTTCCAGTTCTGTGACCCCTAGAGAGATGGAGCCTTATAATCCAGACCTACAAAAAAGAGAGGGATATTTCCCAAATAATGATTTCCTGGAGAACTCCCAGACTCACCCTCTTAGAGGGAGGCACTGGGAGTTCCTAGACAGCTCTAGTCTCTTAAAAAGGAGAAAATCAGAGTGACAGCCTTCTGGAGAGAGAAGAGAGAGTTGCTACACAGTACAGTCATTTGGAAAGACGGCCCCAGAATATCCATGAATGAGAAGCAAAAGAATAACTGTGATATGGAACAGCAAAAATGTGGACTTTGCCCTTCACTGAGACTTCAAATGGCATAGGTTCAGTGGAAAGTGGATTTTGCCCCCTGTAGCAACCCCATGTGCGTTTCTTTTCTGGGGGGAATCCAAACACTTAATGTATTTCTACAAAACTGGAGGCTTATCTAGGTCCCTGGGGTAGAGATGAGAATCACTGCAATATGGAGGTCTGCTTCTTTAGGAACCCCAAGTTAGTTCACTTCTGAGGTGAATACAAATAATTAAGGTAAAATATAAGGCCGGGGTCCTATATAGGTCTATGGGTTGTAAAGTAGAAATCACCAGAAAGAAGGGAATTTTATTAACTGCTTATGGTGGGGCAGGGGGAGTAGTAGTTAGTTCACATTGTTTTGCATTTTTATAGGATGAAATAAAATCAGTCCCTATATCCAATATGCATTGTTACCTTGAATAATTTGCCACAGAAGCTAAGGCTGTGTGGAGTTTTAGACATGGGCTATTGTGAAGTTCCCAGAGAAAACTCTTGGTAGGGGTAAAAGAGGTGAGAAGCATAATTTTGGGGTAGTTCCCCCAAATTGAATATGGTACATATAAGTTCAGATGGTGTAGTACATAGTTACATTTCATATTTGTCTAAGTTTTCTCCATAACAATTCTCATCTACTTTCCAATTCCTGGGGCCACAAGGGAATGCTGAGCGCCTTCTGGGAATCTTCACACATCTATGGCATCCTTAGGTCAGGTGAGTCCCAGAGAAAGAATAAGAAATACATCTCTTTCCCAGTCATGTCTTCTGAGGAAGGGTGGTTAAACTGAGGTACTCTTACATGGCAGTTCTATCATCTTTACTCAGGATAATAATAGCTTATTCCTTCCTTCACATATCACCTTATTTGATCCTCACAGCAACCTACCTAGTACAGTAGAAAAAGTAATTATCATCCTAATTTTACACTAGAAGAAATTAAGCATCAAAGAGGTTAAACTCCTTGAGTATAGGATTTGTTTAGGTTTCTTTCTTATTCTCTACCCTCATTCAGAAGCATAGTGCCTTAAACGAATATTTATTCATCAATAAATAATATGGTGAACTGAATTAAGAGAGACCTGCCCAAGGTCACACCAATAGTAAATCTGAGGGTCAAAGCTTAAGCTAGGGTGTTCTGATTTTCATCTTGGGTCTCTTTGAACTATGTTATATCTCTCTGCCAAATTCTCTATCAACAACTTAAGCTGGTGTACAAGTAACTTTCCTGATTTTACAGACTGTGTTTACAATGAGTATTTCTAAGTAGCTCTAAAATGAAAAGTGAAATAGGAAGAGTGAGAAAAACAGAGAGGCCAGAAAGAGGGAAGGCAAATGGAACGAAACATGCAGGAAAGTAAGCAACCACAATTTCAGATGACAGGAAAACACATTTGCTTAGCAAGGCCTCAGAATTTACTAATGGCAACAAGCCCCCTCCACCAAATGACCTTAGCCTTCCTATCTAATGACCTTCATCTCTCATTAAGTCCTACGCACAGGACACTCTGCTCTGGCCTGGCCAATCTACTCATCCACCCGCAAAATGACTTGCTCATTCCTCTGCCTTGGCAGAGCTTTCTCTTTATTTAGACTGACCTCACTTATCTTCTCCGATTCTGTCCCTTTCCTCCTTCAAAAAAGCCCATCCTAATTCACCTTCTTCAAAATAATAATGAACACACCAGTCTTTGTTCATTACGTTTTCTTTGGCATTTCCCAGAACTTCACCATAGAGTTCATACTGGTTATTATTCACAATAGTAATAACAGCCCACATTTATATGGTATTTTAAAGTTTACAGAGTATTTTGCATTCATTATGAACCTTATAAATATTATTGACCCCATTTTGCAGATTAGTATTTAAGTGACTTGTTACACAACTATCAAGTGTAAGAAGCAGGATTTAAACCCAGGTCTGGCCTGACTCCAAGTCAAGCACTGTTTCTACTACACTGGTTCTCTTATTTCCATAATACTTGTCCTTTGGAGATTCAGTGTAGCATAACCGAAAGAGCAACACAATTGGAGCTGAAAGACATGGTTTAAGCTCTGGCTATTTATACTTGTTAGTTGAAGGACTTAAAGTGGTTGGAGTCGTTTAACATCCTTGATCTGTAAAATGGGGATAGCCCTGGCATTAGATGCAAGGTGGCAAGTATCTGATGAGGTCGTGTACAATTACGTATTTTGAAGCCATAAGGTACTACAAGCAAGTTATTAGTATTCCTCCAATCCCCCTTTTCTCAGTGTCCCCTATTTTTTTCTCAAGCTGGTAAATGTGTAAATGCCACAAATATATAATAAGTTCAGCTATCATCACCATCATCAATAGTGGTAGTAGTAGTAATATTAATATGTATGAACTTGAAAATTTGGGGAATGCGAAAGAGAAGAGAATAGACAAACATATACCTCATAAACTAGTTTATAGATATCCAGGAGCAGAAGCTTGGAGGGAGTCTCCTAGTATACAGCCCAGGAATATGAAAACTATAAACCAAAGGACTCTCTCTCTCTCTCTACACACACACACACACACACACACACACACACACACACACGCTACTGGGTTCCCTTCATAGCACAACTGAGTATCCCCAAGGATGTTATTATCTATTAGGCTACTACTTTATAAATAGGACACCGCAAGCCTCTGAGGAGACTGCTGTTCCGGCCCTACCTTTGGTCCTGGCCTTCAGGTATTTCTTTCCTTTGTGTTATCCTTAGTATAAAACAATCCAAACTGTGAATATTAATAGCACTTGCCCTCAGAAGGTCATTACAAAGATCAAAGGAGTGAACAGATGTAAAGCACTTTGTGAACCAGAAGGTGCTATGCAAATGCTAGCTATCATCTCACAGTTATCATAACAGCACAGATTTAAAGAATGAAGGGACCGGTAAGGTCATTTAGTCCAAACTCCTCATTTGACAGTTGAAGGAAACTGAGGGCCAGGGAAATGAAGTGATCTGTCCAAGGGTACACATGCCACAACTGGCAGAGTCCTGGCCTAGAGTCAGGAAGACTCGAGTTCAAATCTAGTCTCAGATACTTACTAGCTCTGTGACCTCACACTTAACCTGTTTTCCTCACTTGTAAAATGGGGATGGCAATAGTACCTATCTCCCAGGGTTGCTTGAGGATCAAATCAGACAATACTTGTAAAGCTTAGCACAGCACCTGGTACATAGATGTTATACAAAAGTTAGCTGCCACTACTTCTACTTCTGCCTCTACTACTTCAAAACCAGCACTGCATTGCCCAGGAGCTGTTTTTTTGCACGTATGAGTCACCTTACTGCTCTTGATATCCAACCTGGACAAGAAAGAACGGAGCTTGAGGTATGTATGGCAACAACAAGGATTAAGTTAACCTTCAGAAACTGATTTCTAATAGCAACAGCAATGTAAGAGGTAGAGAATTTCCATCTGTTCTGTGGTCGTTGCAAATGCAGTTTTACCTGAAGGGAAGAGCATGAAATAGATCCCTATCTTAAGCTTTCTTTTGCCTTATGTATTATTTTATGAAAACTCAGGTCTTTGAGATTTATAAAAACGAATAAAGTGTTATAAAATATAATATGTAATAAAATTTTACTTCTATTTAAGTCTTTATTCCTTCTAAAAAAATCTTTAGTTCTATCTGCAAATAAGACTGTGAAGGCTCTTTAATTTTTTTTAAACCGTTTGTGGAAGCACGTTGTCAAGGGACCTTAAATATTTTCTAGTCTAATCCTTTCATTTTATGGATAAGGAAACTCAGTTTCACAGGAATGCAGTATTAGATGCTTACTGCCTGCATGACTCTGGGCAAGTCACTTAACCCCTGTTTGCCTCAGCTTCCTCATCTGTAAAATGGGAATAATAACAGCACCTACCTCCAGGGTGGTTGTGAGGATCAAATGAAATGATTGTCATAAATGTGCTTAGAATAGTGCCTGGAATATAGTGAGCGCCATATAAATGGAAGCAATTATTTTGCACAAATCTAGTTGGTTGCACAGTCAGAACTAGAATCGAATCCCAGATTTCCAAACTCTTTTCGCCATTCAAATAGAACAAAAACAAACAACAAAAAAGTTGGATGTCCCATTAGAATCTCAAACTTATGAACTCTAAAAACAAGTTTATTATCTTTTCCCCAAAACCTTCTCCTTCTTCTGAGATGACTTTCTATCTTTTTGCTTATAGTTGTATTCCTAGTGCTTAGCACAAGGCCTGGCACATAGTAAACATTTAATAAATGCTGGTACCACAACCATTCTCTCCTTCTGTGTTCAAATCTTGGCATTATCTTTGACTTTTCCTTATCAGTTCACTGCTGCATCACTCACTAAGTCCTGTCAGTTCTCTCAGACCCATCCTTCCCCTCCACTCTATTGCCGTCACCCCAGCACACACGCTCATGGAGGGGCAATAGATCTAGACAAAAAACATTTATCATGGGCCTACTACATGCCAGAGATTGTGCTAGGCCCCAGAGAAACAAATAGAAAGAATAAAATGTTTCCTCCTCTCAAGCAGTTAATATTACATAGAATCCTAAAGGTCATAGATTTAGACCCAGAAGGGACCTTGGAGGCCTTCAAAACCCAACCTTTCTCATTTCATAGATAAGAATGTCACAGCTCAGATAGGTTCTGACTCATTTGAGCCGTGTATCTCATAGAATCTCACACTGGAAAGGACCTCACAGATCTAATATTGAATCAAACTTAATATTCGACATTAATTTTTCATAATGGCAGCATCTTTTTATTTGCTGAATTGACCCTGAATACGCCTCTGACTAAACCCTTCCAGGGAGGAGAAACCCACTAGTACAGAAGACAGCCTACTTCATTGTGAGACAGCTCTAACCCTTAGTAAACACTCTATAACACTGAGGAAAAGCTTCTTAGAACCCACTGCTTCTTGTTCTGTTTATGCTCCTGCCAGATAAATCTTTCATATAACAACCCTTTAAATATATGAAGGTATTAATCACCCCCCCATCTTTCCCTACTCAACCACGTCTTTACTCCTCCAGGATAAACCTCCTCAGTTATTTCAACTGATCCTCATATAACCTGGTTTCAAGTCCCCTGAGGTGGTCTTCCCCAGGACATGTGAATCCTAAAATAAAGTGACGAGAACTAAATACAACTGGAGGCACAGTCTGACCAAGCCAGAAAAAAGTGCAACCATCACTTTCCCTGTTCTTTCATTTGATGCAGTCTAAGATATTAGCTATGTCATAAAGAATTCTTAATTTTATAGATTAAGAGTAAGAAGGGGGCTCAGAGGTCATATAGCTCAACCTCCTCTGCCCCCCTTTTTTTTCTTTGAGGAAACTGAGGTAGGAGAGTTAAAGTAACAGTCACACTCAAGCTTATAGTACACTAAAACTCTAAGGCCTTTTCCATATAACTTTTTGTCTTGCCAGTTTGATACTGTATACAGTGTTGGATCTAGAGTCGGAAGCCCTGGATTCAAATTTTGTCTCTGGTGCTTACCACCTGGATGATCTTAGACCTTAGACAAGTTACTGGCCCTCCACTGGCCTCAGGTTCCCCATCTGTAAAATAAGGGGTTGAATCAGATAGCCTTTCCAGCTCTTGGGTTTGGTTTGGTTTTTTAAATCCCAAGTATAGAATTTTCCTTTAATACCTACTAAATTTCATCGCCCTAGCCCACTGATGACTTTTGGAACCCCATTTCTGTCATCCACTGCATTAGCCATCCCCTTTTCAGAACAGCTAAAACTGTGCTCTTGCCACCACTTAGAGCGGAGTACTTATATAAGGCTGTGAGCATACAATTTTGCAAAAAAGGAGGTATTGTCATTGGCTTGTATCACTATAAATATAATGGTTGTCATAAAAGTGTTCAATAGCTGAATCACAGGGGTGGCCTCCCATCACCAAGGAGGCAGACAAGGATACAGATTTATTTTGTTTGCTGATGTCAAAAGGAAGCAAGCACAGCATACAGAAGTCCTGCATTAAGGGAACCTGAAGGGGTAAGAATAACAGATGTTCCAAAGTCAAGAGACACAAATAACACGACAATCTGAATAGAGGTTCTGGAGCAATATATGGGAAATGGCAGATCACCACTGAATATCTAAAGGTACCATTATTCTGACACCTGAAGTTAATCACCCAAACATCAGAGAAGCAAAAGGAAAACATTCGAAGGGGCGACTGCACCATTGCAGCAGGTAAATTATATAAAGGATACAAAAAAATTGGCTTGAGTTTGGAAAGGAAGAAGGAGCCAGCTCTGACTGTGGAATTCTAAGGAAGGGCTGACTACCACCCTCTTGAGGAAACCAGATCTAGGAGTTCTCAGGAAGCGGTGGTATGTGGGGAAGGGGCGGGGTGGGGAGAGAAGGAAAGCGTGTAGAACAAGGGGGACTGTTTGGACCACTGGCTCAGTGTAATTTTTCTGCTTTGCTATCTTAACTGGAAATCGGGATCCAGCTCTATTTCTGCAGATAATGGGAAAGAACTGCAGAATGTTACCCAGCAGTGGCAGCCTGTGGCGGTTAGAGAGCTGGCCTCACAACCTGCAGGCTTAGGCTCAAATCCAGCTTTGAGGACCCTGGACAAGTCACTTAGTTTATCCATGCCTCAAGCAACTAAAAATCATGGAGAGGTTACACAGAGCTCTTTATAACAATGAAATAATAGGATCATAGATCCTGTAATGATCATAGATCATTACAACCCCATCAATTTACATGAGAAAACTGAGGCCAATCAAAAATGAATGGTCACTAGGAATTAAATGACCAAAGGCAGGATTTAGACTCAGGACTTCTACCTCCAAAGCAGCATTTTTTTCTCATTGTACTTTGCAGTTTCTTACAAGTTCAATCTTATGTATGTGTGTATATATGTGTATGTATATATACATATATTTAAAATCACATGTTATATATACATATGCATATATTATTGTGTATACAGTCACTGTATACAGTGCAGCTTAAGAAGTGTTTATATTGTATTATATTTAGCATTTTATATACAATATAATATGTATAATAACTAGCATTTTATGTAGCATTTTAAGGTGTATAAAATGTTTTACTAATACTATCTCATTTTATCTATATAACAGTCTTGGAAGGTGCTATTATTATCTCCATTCAACAAATGAAGAAACTGAGACAGATCGATTAAGGGACTTGCCCACAATCACAGTGTCTGAGGTTAGATCTGAACTCAGGTCTTCCTGACTCCTGGTTCAGTACTCTATGCACGGTAACACACATAAGTAAAATGAGTGGACTCATCCAAGTTAGGACCAAAGACCCTGACTGCCAGGTCCATGATTCTCCACCACCCCTTGCTGTTTAGAAAAGGTGTCAGGAGACAGCAAGACTTATGAAGAAAGGCTAATTAAAGAAACATATTTACCTAGAGAAGACAAGCCTTTAAAATGGTCATCAAGAACAAAAAAGATTATTCTACAGAGGTAAAGGACCAAATGTTTTCAGTCTCAATAAAGAGCAGAATATCTAAGTGTCTAGAAAGCAAGAACTACTTATACCCTGGGTTCTCTGGACAGTTCCATTCCTAGTTAGGTACTTAATGCTGCCTGACATTAATCAATCAACAAACATTTATTGCACAATTATAGTACTACAAACACCAGGTGCTGGGAACAGCAAAAAATCAAATGGCCCCTGCTCTCAAGGAGTTTACAGTCTATTGGAGGACACCTGCTTCAGGTAGCTATTTGCAAAACAGCCACAGTAGTCTCCACAGGGGCCTCCTGGTTATGCAATTCCTTAGGCCTTCAGGACAAAGAAGGCTAGCTAGCACCAGAGAACAAGCATGACTCCTTTGCTGAGTGGGAATCTTTTCTCATCTCCGACTTCAGAGGAGCAAAATCCAAGTAGTGGTTCCATAAAGGTTTGCATTCTTCAGAATTCTGGCCTTTCCAGCCTGGGCCATTTGCATAGATCTCAAAAATAAACTATGACCTTATTCTTCAGCAGTAGCCTTAGCTAGCTGTGTGAACCTAGATGAGTGTGCCTATAATGGGGGGATGATTTGATTGTATTCTCTGTTAGTAAAAAGAACACACAGTATTGCTGAGTGTTTATATTACCCCAGGGGAAAAAATTCTCTTTACCATCTTTCAGATAGCTCCTGACATCTAGAGTGATCAAACCAAAGCGTGACAGCATCTAAAAGCAAGCCCTGACTGGACATGTGTTCCCTTTTAGCTATTTTCCCAAACATACCCCAATTATGCTCTGACCCTGGCTCACCATCCCCAAAGCACTTATCCTTTACCAGTGTATGACGCATAAGGCAATGCAGAAATGAATGCTACGTAATGTTTCTTTACTGACACTATGTTCAGGTTTTGTCTATCCATATCAGCTCATAAGCCCCTACTGAACCAATGCTCAACTTTTCTTTTATTTGTAATGGAGGGACTGGCCCACCAAGACTCAGGCCTTCGTGTACGCACAATATCCTCTGCCTCCCAGCAATCCTCACAGAGGTTAAGGCTAGCCCAATCTGGAAGGGCCACAATCCTGAAGAATACAAATCTCTATGGAACTGCTGCTTGGATTTGTGCCCCTCTGAACTATGATATGGGAAAAGACTCTTACTAAGCAAAAGAGACATGCTTTTCCTCTGGTGCTAGCCTTCCTTGTCCTAAGTCCAGATAGAGGAACCACATAACTTGGAGCCCCTTCTGAATCCATGTTACGGGGAGTTGTAGAGCCTGGTTGTTTTGTTAAAAACTCCCTAAACAGGGTCCTTTCCAGAAATGTGTGATGGAGGGGCCCTTCCTTCGTTCCTTCCTTCCTTCCTCTCCCTACCCAGTTCTGAGCATGCTTATTGTTAGCTGCTAAAAAGCCTTTTAATTGCCTGCTAAGCTAGAATTGACAAAATCTCTCTCACTCTCTCTCCTTCTCTTCCTCTACCCATTCCCTTCCTTTCTCCTCTCTCCCCTCTCTCTTATCTCTCCCCGCTATCTTTGTTTCCCATCCCTCTCCCCCTCTCTAGCTTTTGAGTGAGGAAAGAGTGTTACAAGTTAGCTTCAGCATAGAAACAGAGATAAGCAGTCAGCAGCTGCCAGCTAGCTCATCTCCTCACCTGACCTCCATGTGGCCATGAAGGCATGGTATCACTCCATGTCTTATTCTTTTCTGTTTATTCTTTCCTGATCTGAGGTGAAATGAGTATCAGAGATGGAGCAGACCAGGTTATGACCTTATCAGTTTCAAAAGGTTCAAAGAACCACCAAAGATCCAACAACTGAACTCAGTAATACTATCTGCAGCAGTAGTAGCCCAGCTCAGTGAGAAGCCAATCCTAAGGAGTCAAATGTTTGACCAGTCCAGCATTAGACTGACTTAGTTTTGTAAGTAAGGGAGTAACCAGTTCATAGGCTATACCATACCCAAGAAACCAGTTTGGCGGAGGAATGTTTTATAGCAACTACTTTAAGTTGGAGTCCACTGTCCCCTGGGATGGAAATGGAAGAGGAGACTGTGATCACAATTTGGGATATTGTAATTTCATTCTTGCTAAAACTTCTCAGTAGAAATCCCTTTGTAAAAGGTAATTGATGCTAACTGGTTAAGTGAGATAAAGGAGATACTGACAATAAATATTAAAAGAAATACACTGGATAAGGACTTGTGAGAGATAGTAAAACCACTTGGCCCTCAGGATTACTCCTCAAACCCTAAGGAGAGCAGTAGCCACACTCTGGGAACCCCAACTGCTAATGTGAGCATAGATTGGGAGAGGGAGCCCCAGAAAATTTGCAACATACTACTTATTTCAGTGCCATAAAAACTACTGTGAATCTCCTTTCTGACCAATGGCTATGTGGTCCCCCAAAACACATTAACACACACACATACATACATACACATACACCCATATACTCACATATACCCCTTTATTTTAGGGTATATTTATTTATTAACATATTTACTAAGGCTACATGTTCTACATATTCTTTTTTTATTTTTCCTAACATAGATTTAGATCTATATTATTTCACTTTTGTTCTTGTTCTCCAAAGCTTGTTTAATGATTGGAACATACCTTTGGTTGATCTCTTACTTAATTGCATTTATTTGTTATTTATTTGGGAAACAACAACAGGAAGTTACCTTGATGTTAGAAAAAGAGTTGAAAGTATATCAGTTTTTGGTTTTTTTTGAAAGAAAATGTGTTTTTGGAAAAAGTCAGTTTTGCTGAACAGGTTCTCTAAAGAAGTCACATGGCTTCTTAGAGTTGCCCATAGCATCACCAACCAGTGAATCATGGATCATATCAGTATCAGACATCAATATTTCATATCTTTATTCTTCAAATGATTCTCAGATGTCTTTATATATTTCTCATCTCTCTCTTGCCCTCCAGTCTTGTATCTCCAACTGTATTAGACACCATAACCTGGATGTCTCATAGATATCTAAACTCAATATTTGCAAAACTGAACTCATCATCTTTCCTCAAACTCTCCCCTTTTCCTAACTTTCTTATTACTGCCAAAGTTACCAACATCCTTCCAGTCTCTCAGATTCACAACCTAGTGGTTGGTCAACCCAGATGTTCACTCCTCAATTTCTCTAAAAACCTCTTTCATATCCAATAGCTGCTAAGTCCTACCATTCTACCCTCACAAAGATCTCTTATATATAGTCCCTTCTCTCCTCTGACACTGCCACCACATGCCTTTATTCCCTCATACATGGCAATAACTACTATACAATTATAACGTGCTTCTGATTGGTCTTCCTTCCTCATGTCTCTTACTACTCTATCCTCCATTCAGCTATAAAGCACTCGGTAAATTCCAGTGGCTCCCTATCCTCTAGGATCAAATATAAATAATATAAAATATTATATATTAAATATAAAGCCCTCTTCCTAACTTTTAAAGCCCTTCCTATCTTTCCAGTCTTCTCTTACTTTACTCCCCCCTCCACATACTCTATGGTCCGGTGACATTGACCTTTCTACCAGTGTCCTCTTCATTTTCACTACTATCCTACATATCTGGAATGTTCTCCCCCTCTTCATCTCTGTCTTCTGATTTCTCTGGCTTCCTTCAAGTCGCAGTTAAAAGTTTACCTAGATTATCTCCAATTCATCCCGTACATATCTGATTTGCACATAGTGGTTTACATACTGTCTCCCCTTATTAAACTTGAGAACAGGGACTGTTTTAGCTTTTCTTTGCATCCTCATCATTTAGCTTGTTGCTGATTTGACTTGATCCTAGATTATTATAAAAATCTCTTAACTGACCTGCCTGATTCTAGAGAACAAAGAGCCAGAGCTGGAAGGGGACCTTCTGCCATCTAGTTCAACCCCTTAATTTTACAGATGAGGAAACTGAGGTCCAGGGAGATTAGGTCATTTACACGCAGTCACACGGGTCATAAGAGGCATATCTAGGATGCTAATGAAAGATCCTTGAAACTGAAGTTCATTTTGAAGGCACTACAAATACCTTTAGGACCTACCTCATGGGGTTACTGAGAAGGTCAAATATTATAATGTATATAAAGCATTTTGTGGTCTCAAAGGAGGGCAGCTAGGTAGGATAGTGAGCAGAGCACTAAGCCTGGAGTCAGGAAGACCTGAGTTCAAATGTGACCTCAGGCACTTACCAGCTGGGTAACCCTGAGCAAGTCACTTAACCCTGTTTGCCTCAATTTCCTCATCTATAAAATGAGCTGGAAAAGAAAGTGGCAGTATCTTTGCCAAGAAAAACCCCAAATAGAGTCAAAGAGTTGGACAAAACTGAAAGGACTGAACCAAAACAAAGCCTTAAAATATTATGGAAAGCGTTATTGCCATTGTAATTTCCTTTTCCAGATATTTCACACAATTAGAAATGTACATTATTTTATATTGGGGTTTTTCATGTGTCTTAGCTCCTCAGCTAGATAATAAGAGAAAGGTCTCTTATCTTCTAGTTCTTTGTATCCCCCATGATGTCTCCCTAGCTCAGGGTCACACAAAGTTAGGCACCTAAGTTAGATAAACAGACTTTCAGAAGCACTGAACTATGGGGTCATCATCCAAACCCACTCAATTCTCAGGACTTCACTTAGTTCAATATACGACATAAGACAATGGTTTAGAAGGAGGACAATAATAACTCAGCTCTTTGGATTGAACCCTACCGGATTTTATAAACATTAGGTAAAGTTGGGCTACATATGGAAAGTCAAACCCAAAATGATTTCTCTTGAAAGCCATAAGGACAAAGAGAGAATTACGTATGTAGATGTAGGCAGGGGTAGTCACAGCCTTTAACTTAAATGTAACACTGGCATCTAAAGTCCCCATAGCCTTATAATCAATCTAGTAAGAGATCAGAAATTATTCTTCCTTTTTGTGCCACTAAAAAAGCAAGTTCTTATTTACTGTGAAGAACCTGGAGTAGACCTCTATAAATCTGGATGGCCTGACTACATCAAGAACTAGATAAATGAACCTGGGCACGTTAGTTTGCCAGTACAGGCCTTCATTTTCCTCATCTGTAGTACAAGTTGGACCAGATGGATCCCTAAGATCTGTCTCAGTTCTATTAATCTATGATTCCGTATTATCATTGTGAAGTGAAAATGTAGTTTTTCCCCATTGCACTATCATAAAAAGTCAGAGTTCCATACAATGATTTACCATGGCTACTTCCAAAATATTAGCCTCCTTATGAAGGAAGAACCTTAAGGTGAAGGAGGGGGAAAAGGTCCTCTTTTCAGAAATTTTACAAGTCCTCAGATGAAGCCACTTCTCTGTGGCTGACCCTTAGCAATGAGAATGTCCATTTATAGTTGAAGGTTAGGTAGGCCACATTAGTGCCCTACATTTACATGGCCAAAGAAAATACTAAATCTGTTACCCCAGTACATTTCTGAGAGAAGTTTGTAAATAAGCATAATTCTGTGTTTTTCAGAGAAAAATTTCCTCTGAGTAATCCCAACTGGTTAGAAAGACATGCCAATAAATATCATCATCATCGTCAGTGACTGCTTCGTTAACAATATGGCCTTTCCTTGAACCATTAATAAGGAAACCAGGAGACTGATTAATCTGCCTAGCATTCCTGCAGAGACCCCTTTATTTAATTCCTTTTTTAAAATGGACAAACACACAGGTCAGGGGAGCTAGAAATCAAATTCTGGGTTTTTAACCCAATCTCATGCCAAAATTCCTGAGGCATACAACACCTTCATTCCCTCTGCGTATCATTGTCTATTACACATTCTAACAATCAGAGAAACCCAGTACAGGAGAGAGCCCCAAGAGTTATTTAGGCCCCCACCTCTAATTAGAATTTATCACCAAAAGTCATTCTCTAGAGGCAGGAGTGATCTTAAATGACTTCAGGAATAGAAATCCTCAAACTTCCATTGGTTTTCTTTAGGCTCAGGAAGCCCTTCCTTACATCCAACTAAAACCACTCCTGCAGTCATTTAAACCCATTCTTCTTTTGTGGTTATAGTGGAGAACAGCTGAAATAGGAAAACAGCTTGTCATCAGCCTTCATTCCTTCAGACGTTGCAAGAAAAATGTACTTGGAAATTGACCTTTTGAGCCCAATAAAATACAGCTGACCATCAATTTTTACGAAATATAAAGGGGAATTACAAATGAACTGCATCATTGTTATGTGACATTGTTATGTGAAGAAGTCGAATCTCCGTTTACACACTTTATTCCCCTTCATACTACCCAGCTAAATTTTAGTAGTAACATGTCCTCTGAAATACAACTTCCCCACTCACCTCCCCAAACACACATGTGCATGCAAACAAATCCAAATCCAACCCTCCCTACCACATATTCTCACTAATGTTACAGGAGACAAGAGGATTTAAAAAAAAAATTTCTGTACCATTCCTTCAGTACGCCTGCCCTCCAGAAAATCCTGCATAGCCCTAATCCTCCCCTCTCCCCCACAACCACCTTGTACCTTGGACTCTAGGGATAGACAACAATTTTCACAGACCTGAGACCAAGATCTAGACTCTACACCAGAAGTTCTTCGCCTTTTGTGGGGTTGCAGACCTCTCTGGCAGTCTGGTGAAACTTACCGACTCCCTCTTGAAGTAAATGCATAAAACAAAATACAAAGGATTGCAAAGGAAACCAATTATATTGAAACAAAGAAGTAATTTTTCCCCATCTGAGTGCACAGATCCTTGTCACACACACTCACCTGAAACCTATCAAAGAACCTCTTGGAAGTCCATAGACCCCAGGTTAAGAACACCTTTTCTAGAGGAAGACAGAGAAGACAGATGAAAATTGCAATAGGCAAGATCCTAATAAAGTCAATATGGTCTATAGAGGATACAGTCCCAGGAAATAGAGTTGCCTCAGTATCTGAGGTCCTTGGAAGAAATTATCATGAGATAAGCAAGAAGGGAGGAAATAGCAAAAACCAGCAAGTGTTAAAGAGGCCTAGAAAATTGTTTTTAAAAAGCACTTGGAAGCCAAAATCTTTTATAACCTTCAAACTTACTTTGGCCCCATCCCTATTTACCTACAAATGACCCCTTCCCCTCTAAGCCCATCTCACTCTCCCTTCATAGCTGACCATGTTTTTAGTAGACTGAAATCTTTTTTAAAATCTCTAACATACCTGCCCCAGTCAAAGGAGGAAAGTCTGTTTTTAATCTCATAATCCAATCATGTTGTCTATTATAACTTAATGTCATTATCATCATTCAAAGGAATTTATTAAGTCCCCAAAAGCAGTTCTGTGCATTGTACCAGAGTATCTGCCTAACAAAACCCTACCTATTCCCCAAGGCTGTCTCTCCTCTGCTACCCCCCAATTAGTTCAATCAAATGGAGAGACCCTGGTAGAAGGCTGAAGGTCATTCATAGGATCCCATTAACACCTGAATTCAGGAAGCCATCAATTTCAGTTCTGGAATCCCACTTCATTTAATTAATTCCATCCTCTTTAGTAGCCAGAAAGTTCCATTCATCAGCACAATTCAGCTAATGAGTGTGTCTATAGTGTGTTGGAAATGGGGTGGGGTGGGGTGGGCCAAGAGGAGAAGGGAGAGATGCAGAAAAGGCATGAGAGGGTAGACACAGGCAGAGGTGTGAGTTCTTAAAACTCTGTCAAGTGACATCATGAAAAAAAATGGAAGAATAAGACCAACATATTAGAAAAACATTAAGGAGCCTTCATAACATAAGAGCTGAAAGGAAGTTAAGACATGTCAGTCCGACTCCATTATTTTACAGAAGAGGAAAATGTGACCCAAAGACAGGAAATAACTTGTCCAAGGTCTCTGTCAGGATATGTGTCACAAGACAATGAGATATCAAGCCATTACTGTATTTACACAATCATCCACCCATAAGGAGAAAAGTCCTTATGCATTCAGAGGTAGAAACATAAGCCACAATTTGCAAAATTCTACAAAGCTATGTTGAGCTGGAAAGGGAAAATTTGCCTCAGCTAGGGATCCTGGGTTAACTGCTTCCTCCCATCAGAATCCAGCAAGATGAATTCAGGGCAGACTTGAAGCAGTCCCTGAGAGACTAATTCAGGCTGAGACCAGCACTCACATTTAACATGATGTCTCATTCTGAAACAACCCAGCATTCCCTCATTCCTAAGTGATCCAGGATGGATGCTGAATGACTTCAGTTAAGTTGTTCCATGTCCCTATTCTCCCTGAGGCACCTGAGTTTTCCTAGGAGGCTTCTTACCAAATCCAGGACCCAGCAGGGCCCACCTGAGAATGAAGATCTTACAGAAAAAAGAAAAAAAAAAAGATGGCATACAGAGGGTGCTGATCACAGGGGAAGTGATGGGATCCCCAGTTCTGTGAAGACTGGACCTAGCAAAGACAGCAACTATTAATGGCAGCTTCCTCTCCAGTATACTCATTACCCATTCAGGATCAAAATGAGAAGAGGCCTATTGGTCAGTGTCAATGGCAGGAGCAGTGGGGACAAGAGGCTTCCTAAGAGTTAACAGCTTCAGGACTAAGCTTCACTCACTTCCAACTCTTTTCCTAAACTAACTGAAATATCCTCCTGTCCAGAGATAGAGAACTGTATAAGAAAGGCCCTAATGGCTCATCCTAGGCAGTGTTGGGGGGGTTTGAAGATTCAAAGTTAGCAGTGAGTGAGTTAAATGGTTCCGGAGCTATCTCCAGTTCTGAAAATCAACACAAACCAGGTAGGTTATTTAGGAATACCCTATGGGCGTACTGCCGGCCGCCCCTGCAGGGAATGTCTCCCATGATTACTTACTTTCCCCCCCTCCCCCCTCCATAAAGAAGACACCGTTCTGGTCCCCTAGTGCAAGGGGCTGTCTCCTGAGAAGGCCCCCCAAGCAACTACACATGCTGCCCTGCAGGGAGAGCCAGAGCCTTCTCCTCAACCAACAAAGTTTTCCAGGGAAAAACTGCTCTCTCTCTCTCTCTCTCTCTCTCTCTCTCTCTCTCTCTCTCTCTCTCTCTCTCTCTCTCCCAGATAAAAAGCCAACTCACCCACTGATCAGGCCTCTGGGGGTTGGGGAGTGGAGAGAGACAGACGAAGGAGAAGGTAGATTACGGCAGGATTTTGCTTTTAAAAAACAGAAAGTAAATAATTCAGGCTTCTGATGACTTCTTGGTAAGGAAGTAACTATCCTAGTAGAACTATAGGACCCACATTCTACACAAGAGGTACCATTTAAAACCTCCTACCAGGCATACCTGATGGGGGGTGGGCAGGGGTTTGGGGTGTGGTACTGGAGGCCCAAGAATCAGGCAGACAGGACTCCTCTCAACGTTGTGTGAAGCCTGACATCCCAAAAGATGGAACCTAATTGATCCCTTCTGTCACTTCTCTACCTAAAGAGAAGTCCTTGGAGATGATGGGGTTTGGGGGAAGGGAGTGAAGAAACACAGGAGGTTCATTCTAAGTAGGAAAGGCAAAAACTCCCCCAAGGGCTAGCCCCAGGCCAGCATCACCGAGAGCTGGTAAAACATCCAGGTTGCTCAACAGGATCAAGAACAGTGAGTATAGCAGCACCACTGTCCTCATGCAAAGGGCACTGGCCCCAGAGAAAGACATTCTTTACACTTTTTCCACACCACCACCCCCCCAAAAGAAAAAGAAAAGCAAGGCTACAGTCTGACAGCCCCCACCCCACCCTGGTACCCTGCATGGAAGATACTGCTAACAAGCACTGCAGTGTTGCAGGGGCTGGGATGGGGGGAGGGGGAGGGGAGCCAACTTTGTAGAGTCTGTAGCCCCACCTCCACCTCACCCCACAGCTCTCTTAGGTGGGATGGGGCCTGTCTGAACTATGCCTCCAGAGGATGCAGGGATGTTGGGGAGAATAGGAGGTGGAGAGAGGAAGGAAAAGAGGATGGGGGCCTGTACTCCCTTCTCAGCTTACCAGGAGAGCTTGAATCCTTTCATTAGTACAGTCACGATAATCCACTGACCATGTCCTTATCGTCCCCCTTATAGCTCCGGAGGTCCCAGGACATATTGGAAAAGATGACGGAATCCCAAAAGAACAGAATCTCATGTAATTTGACTTGTGCCAAGAGGGAAAGAGACAGAAAAGCTTCTTCTCCCTTCCTCGTCCTTTACCAGCCAGAATCTAAGCTCAGAAACATAGGACAGTTTCTGCAAACCCAGCCCTAAACTGGGGCTCCCTGCTCTCGCTGCTGCTAGTGCTGCTGCCGCCACCACCACCGCCGCCAGCTTCTGCTGAGGATGGGCAACGCTGGCAGGGCTGCAAAACAAGCTCCCGGAGTTGCTGTCACTGGTCGAGTCGGCTGGCCGGCCACCTACCCACCCCGCAGTTGCTCAGTAGCAGTCTCCAGGATAGAGGCAAAGGGGAGTCAGAATAGAGAATGGAAACCTAGCTGAACAACCACCTCTCTTCCCCCAGGCAGCAGCTCCCACTGCTCCATATAATCTCCTAATCAATGCAGTACCCAAGCAAAGCAATGCCAGCTACTTCCGCCCATTTAAAGACACAGGACATGTTTTGTTCCTGGATGGGACAGAGTGCAGGGGAAGGGGTGAGGGAAGCAGGGGAGGAAGAAAAAGGGAGAGGCAGAAGGGTTTGAGGATCAGCTTCCTTTAATCTGCATCCCCCAAAGGGTTAACAACTGGCTGGTGGCTGAGATCCAGGATTGTTGGCACAACTCCCAAAATCAGATGGGGATGAGGAAGGAGGCTGAGTTTGACCTGAAAGGCCTCTTGTAGAGTCTCTAGGTACCTATCCAAGGAAGTCTGCAGGAGACCACCTTAAATAGAATCCTCATCATCCTCTCCCCAGCAAGGGTGGGGCAAACTCCCAACAGTGTAATCTCAAACCCTTCCCAGTGCACAGATTTCTTCTTGGCTAGGAAAAATGCAGCCAGCTCTGGGAAGCAGTGTAGCAACAATGTATCAGCAGCACCATCCATGAGCCTATGGACTAGGAAAATTTAGTTAGCTAAAGGAAAAGTCCTTTGGGGACATTTGTGAGAAAGCCTAACAACAACATAGAGTACAAAGAGCATTTAGACTCGGGGTAGGGAACTGAAGGCCACACGTGGCCTAGATCCTTGGGTTTGGCCTTTTCACCCAGTCCAGGTTTTACAGGACAAATTCTTTTGTTAAGGGAATTTGTTCTTCGAAGTTTAGATTCAGTCAAAGGGCTGCACTTGAGGACCTAGAGGGCCATATTCCTCACTCCTGACTTAGATCATGCACCCCACAAAGCAATGGGGAACTTAAAAGCACAATTCTTCAGGGATAAGGAAGAAGACCCCCTTATACCCAACACCCCCCATGCAGAACCAAATCACTTTTAGGAAGATTACTAATTTCTGTCCTAAATGCCCCTTCCTTGGTTATATCTCTCCACAGTCCTTTACACATTTCTCAAGAAGCGAGTCTGGGTCAGAGGTAAAAAGAAAGAGAGAATGGTAATTTCTCCAGTAAGGATCACCTTAATCAAAATACAGCTAGGTGGACAAAACTAACTTGGAGTCAAGAAGACCTGAATTCAAATCTGTCCTCAGACACTTAACTAGCTGTGTGACCCTTGGAATATCATTTAACTTCTGCCTGCCTCATTTTCCTAATCTTTGAAATGGAACTGATAATACTGCCCATTTCCCAGGTTGTAAGGATAAAATGAGGTATTTGTAAAGTGTACTATCAAACTTAAAATGCCATGTGAATACTATTATCATTATTATTTTATAAGCTTTTGCCTTGAAGCTTACCAGAAAGCTTCATTGATGTGTGCATATTATACACATATCATCCTCACTGATGTTAACATATATAATGTTTTAATGTTTGCAAAGTGTATATATAAGTAAAGACTTATATATTACCTTATTTGATCATAAGTATCACATGCAAATGTAAGTATCAGATATCAAGAAAATTTAATTGCCTTCTGCAACCCTAAGTGATCATCACCAAGTCCCTTCCTAGGGCCCATGGGTCTCTCTGCCCTAAGCCAACCTACCTCCCCATGTTCCTCATCCTGCCCATCCCTCCACATCCCTTCCCACCTCCCAACTAAAGCAGGAATTGATTCTGTCTGGTCTTCCTGAGTTATGGAATCTGTTCCCAAATCAATGCTGGTACACAGAATTCCTTAATGCATGATGGAGACCTTACTTAGCAGTTCCTTCTGGTCTTAGCCAAGGGATAAGGCTTTAAAACAAATCCCTACCTGTGTTTTCAAATCCTCTAATGCAGGGACAGACTAGAATTCCCCCAATTTTGTGCACTTGGACTGTAGACAAGTCCACATTTACCACACTCCCAACGCATCCCTGGTCAGGTAGAACAGTGGCTAGTTTTAAGGTTGGGAAGACATGAATGCTGTAGCAGGGGTTAAAGAAGTTTACTTTTTTACAAGTAGCTCATTGATTCAAAGGACTTTTTAAGGTAGGTGTCATGGACATTTAGGCAGGCTGGTGAAGCCTATGGCCCCCTTCTCAGAATATTGTTCTTAAATGCATAAACTAAAATGTATAGGATTACAAAGGAAACTAATTTTATTAAAATGCAACTGTCAAAATATTTCAAAATAAGTTCACAGATACCAGGTTAGGAATCTTCATTTTACCTTCTACCTAGTCCAGCCCCCCAGGTAGTCTTAGGATCAGAGGTCAGGGGTCAAAGATCATCTAGTCTTAACCCCCTCATTCTAGGCCTAAAATAACTCAGACCCAAGCTGAGACAAATTATCTGCCCAAGTTCACCTAGTAAACTGAAGACGAGGGATTCAAACCCAGTTCCTCTGCCTCTAAATCTAGTACTCAGATATTCCCCAGCAACACCCTGCTTTGCCTAAAGCCAATCACAGGATTCACCTAAAACCCTCCATTTAGATGTGACCATAAAAGTCCCTTCACTAGGGCTTTTTTCTACCCCAGCTCACTGTTCCAACCACAAGAAACAAAGGAAATCCCTTGCCTAGCACCTTCCCAATAAATTATAACAACATCATTAAGACCAGTTCTGGCTTTCCCTCTTCTCAGTCAACAACAGAAGCAAGAGGGCTTCAGTTTCCTCACCTGAAAAAGGAGGGGAGCGTGCTGGATGACTGCAGCAATCCTCCAGCTCTATCTCTATAATTCTTCAGGCCCAGGGCCTAAAACAAATCAAGAAACACGCCTAAAAAGTTAATAATAAAGTCTGCCTCTTCTATTACTGATCAGCTAGGTTGCCAGGAGCTAATTTTATAGAATTTTCAAGTTACTTCAGCCCCCTCATTTTATAGATGAGGAAACCAAACCCTGGAGAAGGGAAGCAACTTGAACAAGGTCAGTCAGTAAATAAGTATTTATCAACCATCTATTCAATTCAATTCAAGAAATATTTATTAAGTACCTGCTATGTACCACGCATTGTGCTAAGAGCTAGGGATACAAAAAGAGGCAAAAGACAATCCTTGCCCTCATCTGATGGGGGAGACAACATGCAAAGCAACATGTACAAAGTGAGCTATATATATGATAAATGGGAAATCAAGAACAGAGGGAAGGCAACGGAATTAAAAGATGTTGGAAAAGGCTTCCTGTAGAAGGTTGGATTTTAGCTGGAACTTAAAGGAAGACAGGGAGGTCAGTAGGCAGAGACGAGAGAGAGCATTCCAGATGCAGGAGACACAGCCAGAGAGAATGCCCAGAGGGGGAGAAATCAGAGTGTCTTGTTCCTGAAACAGCCAGGTGACTGGAATCATTGAATTGAAGAGTGAGTATGTGTATGGTTGGGGGAATAAGGCATAGAAAGGTAGGAGAGGTCAAGGTTATAAATGGCTTTGAATGTCAAGCAGAACATTTTGTACTTGATCCTGGAGGCAATAAAAAGCCACTGCAATTTATCTGGGGGATGCGGGTGACACGGTCTGACTTACTGTGTAAAAGGCACTATGCTAAGCACTAGGGATGCAAAGAAAGGCATATGGCAGTACCTGTTCCCAAGGATCTCACAATCTAATGGGGATGCAGATAGATAGATAGATAGATAGATAGATAGATAGATAGATAGATAGATAGATAGATAGATAGATAGATAGACAGACAGACAGACAGACAGACAGATAGATAGATAGATAGATAGATAGATAGATGGAGAGAGAAAGAGACAGAGAGAGACAGAGAGAGAGACAGAGAGAGAGAGAGAGAGAGAGAGAGAGAGAGAGAGAGAGAGAGAGACAGGATAAATAGGAAATAACCAACAGAGAAAAGGCACCAGAATTAAGAGGGACTAGAAAAGGCTTCCTGTAGATGGTGAGATTTTAGTTAAGACTTGAAGGAAGCCAGGAGTTGGAGATGAAGTGAGAAAGCTTTTCAGTCATTGGTGAGAACAAGGTCACAGTCTAGGTCAGTAATGGGTAGGAAAAAAAGGAAACATGCCTCAGGGATATGTAAAGCAATTTTCTTACCTCAGACTCAGCTCAGCCCTTACTTTATGAAACCAATGTCCTTAATGAAGAACCTAAAGAAAGAGTTCAGAGTCTAGAGGAAGTTTTGCAACATGGTCCCTGAACACATGGTTGCAGCTAGCCACTGAGCCAACTTGTTCAGTGAGGCTCAAGTAGGGGAACTCAAAAGGTGGGGAGGCTGCCAAGTAAAGGAGAATGATCATTTCTGTTATATTTCCATCTCTAGCCTTTTGTGGATGGGCAGTCTAGATTAAAAATAATAAATTTGTGACAAAGTCAACTTTCAATTATTCTGAGGCTAATAAATGAGCCTTTCCTTTTACCTTTTATGTTTGACTTTTTTTGATCACTGGCTGCTTCTTCATGCTGCTCTCTAGCAAACCCTGAGAGAAAACAAAATTCTTAAAAGGTCCTTTGGCTTTTTATGAAGAGCTTTCACTGAAAGAAAATGAATGTTGGGGGGCATGAAGGATTGGCTATGATTGGATTTCTTTTAAAATTACTTTATTTAATTTATGGAATAAAACAATTATTTTCATAACATCATACAATAAAAAAGATGATTGTACATGAAACCTCAAATCATATATATATATATATATATATATATATATATATATATATATATATACACACACACACACATACACACACACACATATAAATATAGAGGGTTTCCCTTTCCCCCCATTATTAGGGGGATCATCAGGGGTTTGCTAAATTTGCAAGATCAACTCAATAAGAAAGTGGTCAGTGTTATTCCAAGCTTGATGCTATTGAAATTCTTTTCCAAACCTTTGTGGATTAGGGTTAAAGGTTGGAAACACTGACTGAGTCTGCAAGCCACCAAGTCTGAAAGTTCTGATCAGTCAACATCAACTTTGTGCAACACAAATGTAATGACTGAAATGTACATTGCCATTGCAATGGGGAAGGCGGGAGCCTGTGTGTGGGAAGCGGGGGGGAGGGGGGAAGATGTGGGGGGCCTCAGCAGTGGGAATCAAGAAGCTAGGTAGATGTGAAAAGATTCCTGCCTTTATGGTAGTGGTCCATACCTGTAATCCTTGGGAGGCTAAGGGTCAGGTAGATTGCCTAAACTGGGGAATTCTGGGCCATAAAGGGCTCAGCCTGCTAAGCCCCTGAAAGGAGGGAGGATACCAGGTTGCTTTAGAAATGGCAAAGTGGCCCAGGTCAGAAAAGAAGCAGGTCAAAACTTCCATGATGACCAATGGTGGGGTCAGTCCACACTTCCAGCCTGGACAAGATAGATGGAGGGGGTGGGAGAAGACTAAGAAGAAAGAGGGGAGAGGAGGAAAGGAGAGAGGAGAGGAAGAAAGATGAAAGGGAGAGGCAGCGGAGAGGTGAAGGGTGGGGAAGGGAGTGGAAAGGAGATGGGGGAGGGGAGGAGAGGAAATGAGGGAAGGGGACAAAAAGGAAGGAGAGGAGGGGAGAAGGGAAGGGGAGATCCTTGCCCTAGAAGCCAGAGGGTTCTTTTCAACAAGTGCAGAAGTTAGATGTCAAGAACCACAATGTTGAGAAGTAGGTATGAAATTATTTTATTTAAGCTCAACTTCTTTTATTTTTTTCCCTAAAAAATTTTAAGCCTACTTTCTAAGGACGCTTTTTATTCTGTTTTCCCTCCATCCCTCCCCTTACAGACAGGCAAGCTGCAGTACTATGGAGAAGGCTCTGAGCCCCCAGCAGCCTGCAAATCTGGGGCAGGCCAGTGCTGCAGTCACACACTGGGAAATCAAAGCTCAAGGCTCAGGCAGGGGAGACATCAGACGCTGAGTATGTTATATTTAAGGAGCACTTTGGAGGTCACAAAGCAAAAGGAGAGAGCTGCCTCCAAAGACACTCCAGCTCAACCACCGGCCTTCTCGAGCCAAAATCCTCTTCCAAATTCCATCTCCTCATCAACAGAGTCTGTGTGAGGGGATGGTCACAGTAGCGGATGTTCAGGGCTGAGCCTGATCAGGTGCTCCTACATACTTCCTTGAGCTGCTTCCCTCCTCCTCCCTCCCTGTTCCCTCCTCCACCCTCTGCCACTATTAGTCACAGGATCTGGGGTGACAGCCTAGGCTCCCAGCATTGGTCTTGCCTTCTGGTCTGTTCATCTGTGTCAGCTCCCAGCTTAGAGTCTCACAGAGCACCCCACCCCCAACCACCGTGAGCACTCACTTATCCACACATGCATACATATGTGCCCTCTGGTCCAATCATCCCAGCAAAACTGGCATAATAGGAAGGCAACTGTCCATAGGCAGAGACAGAGAGAGAGAGGGAGAGAGAGAGAGAGAGAGAGAGAGAGAGAGAGAGAGAGAGAGAGAGAGAGAGAGAGAGAGAGAAGAAGCAGCCAAAGTTGTCAATGGTTCAGTATCCTGTTTCAGTTATCTGTTTGGCCTTAAGAATGAGGGCTTCTGATTCTATAACCCTGGGGCTATACTGACTGTGAAACTGCCTCACTGTCTTCTTTCTTCCCTTCACAACCTGTTATACCAGGAATTCTCACCAAGCAAGTAACAGACAAAGCAAAGTCAAAGGTAGGCTCTACTTAGCACCTTCATACCCAGAATTCCTATACAAAATACTCCGTTGGCATGAAGCAAGATACATATGCCCAGTGGCCAGATGGCACACAGGCAGGGGCATGGCTTCCACAGATGGGCGTCTGTATTCATCCTAGAAAAAGGACATGTCTGTTTTCCTGTCAGAACTCTAGGAGAACAGGATACATGGGGAGGGGCACTGTGGCTAGAGCTACAGGCAGGGAAGTGGCTGGGGGGACAAGGGAATAACCAAAAAGTAAAACCCAGTTACCTATGACCCATTTGCCTCACACACACCAACATCTTCTACAGCCTAATGTGTGACACTCTACCCCAACACATGATAAACTTGCTCAATGATTTTGAAGTCTGGTTCTGCTCCTTAACGTCCATGTAACGAATACAGATTGAAGCATACTTTTTTTTTTTACTTTATTTTTCTTGGGTTTTTATTTTGGTCTATGTTTTCTTTTATAACATGACTAATATGAAAATATGTTTTGCATGATTACACATATATATCCTATATCAAATTGCTTGCCTTCTCAATGAGGGGGGTGGGGAGGGAGGGAGAGAATTTGGAATTCAATTTTAAAAATGAATGTTGATCCATGTACAGCCTATGTCAGACTGCATACCATCTTGGGGAGGGGGAAGTGGAGGGGAGGATTTAGAACTCAGAGTCTTATAAAAGCAAATGTTGAAAGCTAAAATTAAATAAATACAATGTTAAAAATAAAATGAATGTTAAAAACTACTTCTACATATAATTGGGGAAAAACAAAATATTAAATATACACACACATCTGTATATCTATATGTAGATATACAGATGTGTGTGTGCGTGTGTGAGAGAGAGAGAGACAGAGACAGAGACAGAGAAAGAGACAGAGAGAGACAGAGAGATCTGGGGAACTCATATCCTCAGTTTCCTCACCTACAAAATGAAAGAGTCTTTAAAACCTTTTACAACTCTAAATATGTTTGTGCTTCTAGGTCCTAGAATCCTGAGCGACTAACTTATTCTACTATCCTAGCAGTTTCCCAGGTTCATAACTTGAGAGCTATCTTTTATTCTTCTCCTTCCCTGATCCCACATGTCTCCAAATTCAGCTATTTCTTCTATTTCCACCTCCAAAATATTTCTCAAATCCAGACCCTCTACTCCCCTTCCACAGCAACTACTCTCCCAATTCAAGCTTACTTCCATCTCTTTATCAAGCATGGCAGGCATAGCATTAAGCACCAGGAATACGTATATGGCACAAAACAATCCCTGTCCTCAAGAAGCTCATAGAATACTAGAGGAGACAACATGCATGGAGCTTTTTATAAACAAGCCATATATTGGATAAATCCTAACTCATCTTTTTGCCTCCAATCTTTTCCCTCTCCAATCCATTTTCAATCAATGCTTGAGTAAACTTCCCAGTGTACCACCATAACTACATAACTCCACAATTCTATTCAACAAACACCTGTCAAACACTTAACATCCCAAGCACTGAGGATACAAAGACAAAACCAATATACTCCTCAAGGAGCTTATGAATGGGGTTTGAGAAGGAATGTAACAGAAAACTAAATAGAGGGCAATCTGGGGAAAGAGAAGGCAAACTTGTAAAATCTGGAAAGGCTTCGTAGAGCAGGTGGCCCCTGAGAAGGGACTAAAAGAAAGCAAGAGATGAGAGAGTGCATTCCAGACACGGCAGAAAGACTGTAGATAGTCCAGTATGGCAGGAACAGAGAGTTTGGGGAGTGGAATAATATTAAATAAGACCAGACAAGGTGGAAGGAGCAAGACCTTGGAGGGCTCTAAATGCCAGACTGAGGAATTTGCATTTTGTGTGTTGTTTTTCTTATTTAGTTGTATCCAATTCTTCACAACCCCATTTGGGGTTTGCTTGGCAAAAATACCAAGGAGCATTTTGTCCTTTCCTTCTCCAGCTCACTTTACAGGTAAGTAAGGAACTGAGGCAATGACTTGCCCAGGATCACACAGCTGCTAAGTGTCTGAGACCAGATCTGAACTCAGAAAGATGAGTCTTCCTGATTCCAGGCCTGGAACTCTATCCATTGCACTACACAGCTGGTATTTTATGTCAGAAGCAACAGGGAGTCACAGAAACTTTTCAAACAGTCAATTACATGACCAGACATATTCCTTGGCAAGATTCTTTTAGCAAGCAACATGGATAACAGATCTGAAAGGGAAGCCACTCAAATCAGGGAGGGACAATCAGAAGTCTAATGCAATAGTCAAGGCAAGAGAGGATAAATCTGAACTAGGAGAGAAGCTATTGGGGTGAAGGAAAAGGGGTTAGATGTGAGAGATACTGGAAAGGCAGAATCAAGATATGGCAACTGCTTGACAATGAGGTCTAAGAGAGATGCTAAAGGCAAGGATGAGTCTGAGATCATAAAGCTAGGTGGCTGGAGAGATGATGACATCCTTAAGAGATACAGAAAAGTTAAAGAAGGGACAGTTTTAGGAAGAAAGATTAAGTCCCATTTCCTACATGTTGAGTATGAGAAACCAACAGAAGATCCAGACAGAGATGTGTGAAAGGTGGTTGACAATGTAGGACTGGTGTTCAGGAGATAAATCAGGGCTGCTTAGAGGGATATGAGTAGGGCATCATCTGTATTCATTTAACCACCTGAACCAATGGGAACTGATGAGATCACCAAGTGAGACAGAGTATATAGAAAGTGGGGCACAGGACAGAGGTCAACTTGGGGGGGGTCACATCTCCTTAGGGATTAGGAGATGTATAAGGATCCTGCAAAAGAGAATGAGAAAGAGCAGTCTGACTATATTCTGACAATTATTAATGGAGTAAGTTTCCCATGGAGATGGGAGTGAACGGGAGGGAGTGAAGCAGTAGAAGCAAATAAGAAGAAAGGCTATGTCTTCCACAGAGACTGGTGCAAAGGAGGAAAGGACAGATGATGGTAAAAAGAAGGGCTCTGAGAAATGGAGTAAGAAGGTGAGGTAGCCTTGATTTTATCAAAAAGTAGGAAGCTATGTCATCTGCTAACAAGTTCAAGACTGAGGATGTGTTGGGGGCAGCTTTGGTACATCCAGCGTAGGCATCATGATGGTCAACCAGGAAAACAAAATAAAAGAATTGCCAAGCAGCAACAGGAGCCCAATTGTGAAAGCAAAACATAAAGTGATGGTAGACCCAGACAGGATGGTTGTGTAACTTCCTCCAGTGAGTGGCATTCAGTAGGAAAGGAGCAGAAGAGGAGAAGGGAGATGGTGGGGCAAGCTAGAGCACTCAGGGTATGAACGGCAGTAGGGAGAGCAAAGGGCAGAGGATAGCAAGATGTTGTAGTGCTAACTACAGGGCTAAGATGCTACTCAAAAAGCTCCCTATTGCCTGGTTTTCAAAGCGTCTATAATTTGGCTCCAACTTCTCTGCAGAGCCTTAATTTTTACAACTTCCCTTCACATACTCTATGTTCCAGGCAAACTAGATTACTACTCATTGTCCTCTGGCTCATGCCAAACTCCATGCTTGTAAGAGACTCCTTCCAAACCCCTCAATTTCCATCTAAATTTAGATTCAAAGGATCATATATTTAATGCTAAAAGAACCCTTAGGAACCTTCTAATCCAGGGGTGGGGAACCTGCGACCTCAAAGCCACATGTGGCCCTCTAGGTCCTCAAGTGTGGCCCTTTGACTGAATCCAACCTCACAGAGAAAATCCCCTTAATAAAAGGATCTGTTCTATAAAATCTGGGCTCAGTCAAAGGCCACATATGACCTCAAGGCCACAGGTTCCCCACCCCTGCTCTAGTTCAATTCCTTCCTGTGGCAGATGAGGAAACTGAAGCCAAAAGAGGTTAATGACTTGCCCAAAGTAATTGGAAGAGTTAAGATTCAAAAATGAATCCTTTGGTGATAAGCCCAGCACTCTTATCTGCCATGAAGTCCTTCCCTTCCTTCAAAGGCCAACTTAGATCAAATTTGCTCTATGAAACTATCCCAGACCCCACCAGGTAAAAGTAATATCCTGCCTCCTCTCCCTCACTTCCTCCAAATTGCCCTTAACACCTTGCCTGGCTCTCCTTTGGCCCATTAGATTCTACCTTGTACCATATTTATGTATACATGCCCCACCTAAAGAGCAGTCTGACTATATTCTGACAATTATTAATGGAGTAAGTTTCCCATGGAGATGGGAGTGAACGGGAGGGAGTGAAGCAGTAGAAGCAAATAAGAAGAAAGGCTATGTCTTCCACAGAGACTGGTGCAAAGGAGGAAAGGACAGATGATGGTAAAAAGAAGGGCTCTGAGAAATGGAGTAAGAAGGTGAGGTAGCCTTGATTTTATCAAAAAGTAGGAAGCTATGTCATCTGCTAACAAGTTCAAGACTGAGAATGTGTTGGGGGAAGCTCTAAGATCCCTGAGGGCAGAGAGTGGATGATTTTTTAATTTCTGTGGTACCAACCCCTAGCACATAGAAAGACATTTATTTATTCATTTATCATTTAATCAGCTTTTTAAATTATTTATTTAGAATTTAAATTACAATTTATTAATTTGATTTAATATAAATTTAATAAAAAATTTATTATTAAATTAAGTATTTTTTCTGTGATTGCATTAATTTAGGGGGCTCTCATTGAAGAACTTCCTTCTCAAATGCATATTAAAACTTTACTGCAATTTATAGTTTTATAGAGTTGCCTAGAGGTTAGATGACTTGCCCAGGGTCATACATTTAGTATCACAGAGAGGACTCAAACCTAGAGCATCCTGTCTCAGAGGCCCATCACTCTCCATCTTCCATGCTAAGCTGCCTCTTTCATTAGATTATATAAGAGCCAAGACTTATCTAGCACTTTAATATTTGCCCAGAGTCACAAGACTAGTAACAGTGGTAAGACTGCAATCTTGACCCTAAGCCCAGCACTCTCTTATTGCAATCACTGCCTCAAATTCTCATCATTAGAGAAGCTATTGTCCTGGAATCCTACTCAACACTCAAGCCAAGCCAACACTTTATTTGTAAAGCTCCTGAAACTTCCCTCCCTTGAGAAGTCTTCCTGAATTGATCAGAGAAAGAGCTGGCAGCTTTCATGTTCCTGCCATACTTGGAAATAAAATTCCTGTAGGAATGACACAACACATCCCTTTATCCTTTGCCTATTTCTCTAAATACAGTTAGCCTTATGAGTACACAAGATAACAAGATTTTAGACTGGCAGGTATATGAGAAATCACCTAGTCCAATTTCCTCATTTTCCAAATAATCTCTCTTTACCTCAATTTCTTTGGGCCACTTGCCCAAGGTCATGCAGGTGGTCCTCATTCTCATCCACTCACATAGTCCATTGACAAATTCCATCACTACCTTCACTATCCCTGGTATATGTCTTTTTCTATCCATTTATAATATAAGACACATAGTGCCTAATTCAGGAGCTTTTCACTTCTTACTTGTATTATTACTTCAATAATGATGATGGTGCTAATGAAGACGACAACAACGAAGAGGGCGATGATGATGATGATGATAACAATAACCACAACATAGCATTTAAGTAGCCCTTTAACGCTCACAAAGCACTTTGCATAATTTATTTCATTTTATCCTCCTTGGAGGTAGGTGTTATTTTTATCCCCATTTTACAAATGAGGAAACTGAGGCAGGCAGGATGCTAAATGACTCCAGACTTTAAGTGACTTGCCCAGGGATACACAGCCAGAAAGTGTCTGAGGCCAGATTTTCCTCAGATATTCCTAAATCCAGCACTCAATCCGCTGGGCCACCTTGCAGCCTCTGCTTTTAAAAAATGCAATTGTTTTGTTTACTTATGCAAAATAGCCCATACAACATTAGATTTAAAAGAATAATGGCTAGATAGCAACCTGTCACAGGACTACTTATTTATATCTGAACTCATTGAACAGGAGAAAAAGAATAAGATGGTGACAACGATTACAATAATAATAATTATATAACAAAATGGTAAAAATGATGCAACATAATACTGCAGAAATTTAGAATCTATGAGAAATTCATTATTTTTCATAAGCTAACAGGAAAGACATTCCCTTTCTACAAATATACACCTCAAAACACTCTTTTAATTCAACAGCTGATCTGTCCCAGAACTAGACCATGATCTGATACAAAAGTTGCCCACAATCACCTAGATATAACAATGGTCTATGAAGACAGATGACCAACATTTTTAATGGATGTAGCTATACCAGATATTCATCATTCTCAAGCTATGTGGAATGAAAAACTCTAAAAATACAGAGACCTAGCAAAAAAAAAAAAAATCACATGAGAACAGAATATAGCCCATATCATTCCCCAGTCACCCGTTTGCTGCTGGACATCTCTTAAAACGCTTCTGGTGAGCCTAAAGAGCTTACATCTCAATACTTTTACACTGAAACAAATCAGAAATATCAATCTTGCGTGGTTGACCGATCTTTAGAAGAGATGATGCTGGTCACTGCTCAGTCCTATCCTCCATATCCAACAGTAAATGATACTCTGGGTTCTGTCCTAGGTTCTTTTTCTGTCTCTATATTACTTCCCTTGGTGATCTCATCAGCTCCCATGGATTTAATCACCATGTCTATGCCCCATTCTCTCCACTCACCTCCAATCTCACATCTCCAATTGACTTTCAGACATCTTGAGCCCAGTGGGCTCCCTATTACCTCCAGGATCAAATACAAAATTCTGTTTGGTATTTAAAGCTCTTCACAACTTACTCCCACGTCCTCCACCTTTCTGGTCTTCTTATACCTTACTCCTCATCATGTACTCTTCCATCCAGTGACACTGGCCTCCCTGCTGATACACAACAAACACTCTATCTCCAACCTCCAGGCATTTTCCCTGGTTGTCCCCCATATCTGAAAAATCTCCCTCTTTATTTCTACCTACTGGCTTCAAGTCCCACCTAAAATTCATCTTTTACAGGAAGTCTTTCCCAGCTCCTCTTCATTCAAATGCCTTCTGTCTTCTAATTATTTCCTATTTGTCCTGTACATAATTGATTAGAACCTACTTTTTTTGCTTGTAGTCTTCCTCATTCAATTATAAGCTTCTTGAGGGCAGGGATTGTCTTTTGTATCCTCAATGCTTAGCACAGTGCCTGGCACATATCTAGTAGGTGCTTGATAAATATTTATTGATTTGTCTAACTGACTAAAGCAGGTATATAAAACATAGTGTCTAATTACAATTCACATAAGGCCTTTTCTATTGAATGACAATCAAAAGTATAACTAGGTGTAAAGAGGCTCTTAATTGTTTGGAGGTGTGAAGTACTTTAATCATTGGATTAAATCAGATGAAGCTACTAGGCAATGTATTGGGAAACTGGGTGAGAAGATCAGACACAACTATGGGCCTATATTTATCATAGCAATCCAATTTGGAGTCAAACATGCTAGTAGAAGCATCCAGCTACTGACCAGTCTAGGGATGGTCAAGGAAATGCCCTGGGAAGAGGGGAGAATTCATTTCTCTCTCTTCCTCCTCTACTGGCCAGAAGATAACTCTGTTAACTTCAAAAAGGTGAGAAAATTTGGACTACCCATCAGCATCAGTAGCAGTGCCCTCAAAACAGCAGGCTGACAGAAGTATCTGAAATGAGAGAGGAGAGACACACCAAGACAAGAAATACTGGACAAAGGCAGCTCCAAGACCACCAATCCTCAGAGCTCAAAAGAGAGCTAAACCTAAGGAGAACCTCCTCTACAAAAGGAGAAAAGGAATTCTAATAAACGAAAACTGGGAGTTACACCTTTGCCATATGTGCCGTTACTCCTTCTCACAGACCCCATGTATAGTTGTGGAGAGTGTGTCCCAGATGTTGTGGGAGACTATTGTGGTCCCTGTTATATCCATGAATAAATATTCCTTACTAAAAGTTACTGGTCTTGCTAATAACCAATGGAGAGTACACCAGACTGGGGCTCACAAGAGACAGCAATAGAAACCCTGATTCTAACTTACCCATAGAACTCTGAAGAAAGAAATATTGAATTTGCTTCTATAGACTCAACCTGCCCAGTACTAGAGGAAGTTGGGAAAATAACCCCAGAAGGGGTGTTGCAAAGGAGTAAACTAATTATACACGAAATGGACGGGAGAGAAGGATGCATTCATTATGCGGGAGAGCTACATAATTCATAATACGAATTGATGTAGCACTTCAAGGCTCATAAAACGCTTTTAACATACATTATCTCATCTGATTTTCAAGCAGCCTTGTCAGACAGGTTTTACAAGTCTCATTATCCCCATTTTATAGATGCAGAAGTCAAGGCTCAAAAAGTTTAAGTGACTTGTCCTTGGTCCCAGAGTGTTTGATTCAACATTCAAACTCAGGTTTCTCTTAATTTCAAATCACTGTTTTTGTTACTAGATAAAACTGCCTTTTATGCAGGTATAAAGAGTAAAAACAGTGGATAGTGCTGGAAACCTAAGAAGATGACTGAAGTTGTCAAAACCAGGGGTTTTATTTAAAGAAGAGATACATGTCCATGGTCCCCTTTTTAGTCATTCTAGCATAGAGAGTACATGGGGCTCCTTTTCCTTCAGTTTTGTAACTGATGAATATTTCATTTTCATAACTCAGATGAAATGAATGCTAACTAATGATAGTTCATAAGCTCTATTGGCTAAGATTGGGAATATAATCTATAGTCTGAACATCAAGAAAACCAGAGAATTTAGAGCTGGAAAGGACCTAAGTCAACATCAAGTACAACCTATTTACTTTAGAGATGGGGAAACTCAGTCTCAGAGAAAAAAAGTGACTTACCTAAGATTATCCAGGGAATGAAGAAAAAGAATAGTTTCTATAAAGTCCAAATGAGTACACGATCTAGGTATAAAGATTGATACTATGGACAAGTTGGAGGAGCAAGGAATAGTGCATCAGATTTATGGAGAAGGGAAGAATTTTTGACTAAAGAAGAGATAGAAAGCATTATGAAGTGCAAGATGGATAATTCTGATTACATTAGACTGAAAAGTTTTTACACTACCAAACCCAATGCAACCAAAATTCAGAGGGATGTAGCATATTGGGAAAGAATTTTTACAGCTAATCTCGGGCATAAAGGCCTCATTTCTAGAATATATAGAGAACTGAGTCAAATGTATAACAATACAAGTCATTCCCCAATTGATACGTGGTTACAGGATATGAACAGGCAATTTTTGGAGGAAGAAATTAAAGATATCTACAATCATATGAAAAAATGCTCTAAATCACTTTTGATTAGAGAGATACAAATCAAAACAACTCTGAGGTACCACATCACACCTATAAGATTGGCAAACATGACAGAACAGGAAGATGACAAATGTTGGAGAGGATGTGGGAGAGTTGGAACACTAATTCATTGTTGGTAGAGCTGTAAGCTCATCCAACCATACTGGAGAGCTGTTTGGAACTATGCCCTAAGGGCTACAAAAATGTGCCTACCCTTTGACCCAGCAATAGCACTTCTAGAACTGTATCCCCAAGAGATCATAAAAATGGGAAAGGGTCCCACATGTACAAAAATATTTATAGCAGCACTCTTTGTAGTGGCCAAAAACTGGAAATCAAGGGGATGGCCATCAATTGGGGAATGGCTGAATAAATTATGGTATATGAATGTAATGGGGTACTATTGCACCATAAGAAATGATGAACAGGAAGACTTCAGAGAGGCCTGGAAGGACTTATATGATCTGATGCTGAGCAAAAGGAGCAGAACCAGGAGAACTTTGTGCGCAGCAACAACCACAGTGTGTGAGAGTTTTTTCTGGTAGTCTTGGAACTTCATAGCAATGCAAGGACTTAAAAAAAAAAAATTCCCAATGGTCTTCTAAGGCAAAATGCCCTCCACATCCAGAGAAAGAACTATGGAAGTCAATCGCAGAATACAGCAGATCATTTTTTTGTGTGTGTATTATGTTTTGGTTTGTTATATGATTTCTCCCATTCATTTTAGTTCTTCTACACTGCATGACTATAGTGAAAATGTATTTAATAGGAATGTATGTGTAGATCCTATATAGAACTGAATGCCATCTCAGGGAGGGAGGGGGTAGGTGTGGGGTAGGTAGGGGAAAAACAAATCTAAGTTATATGGTAGTGATTGTAGAACACTAAAAATAAATAAAATTAATATAATAAAAAGAATAGTTCCTATCACCAAATTATTAGTACTGCTTAATGTTTTAAGATTAAAGACAATGATTTCTTCAGTGAAATGACATTAAAAATGCCTTATCATGGACCCAGGGATGGTTCATCTGCCTAGCAGCTGAAATCTTCCACATGTATTGTCTTGCCCATTAGAATTCGAACTCTGAAAATAGGGACTGTCTTATTCTTCTCTGTATCACCAACACTTAGCACAGTGCTTTGCATCTAGTAAATGCTTAATAAATACTTTATCCAATGAAGACCGGAGCCATGTTTCGAAGCCAGGTCTTCTGGCTTCATCCAGCGTTCTTTCTCCTATATTATATTATCTTCTTATGTTTATATTGAGGATATTAAGGCAATGTCCTTATCAACTAACATCTGGAAGCTAATTTATGGTATATAGGGTGTCCCCTTTAAAATCACACTAAGCCTTTTGGGATACTTTATAAGCATTGTCCAAAAATTTTCTGTCTGGATCTGCTTTGTGCCATCATATTCCATACCTGAACAGATACTTTTAAAGCTCTGTATCTGCTTAAAAGTCATATCTAACTAAACCACAAGCTCCCTGAGGGCTCAGAATATGCCATTTTCACCTCTGTGTTTAGTGCCTTGTATACAGTCGATGGGTAACAAATTGTCTTTGAAATGAATTAAATTCCTGTTAATATTATTATTCCTACTGATTAATTTGGTCTTAAACAGAAACTCAATATCGACATTAGTCAAAGGTTTTCATTACCATTTCCTGTGGGAGAAACTCCTTGACTATATTACAGCTAATCAGAATATTTCCTCCTATAATGGGTAGTATTACCATCATTCAAATGAAACTGTCCTCTCCACAGTTATCACTGATCTCTTTCTTAATTGCCAAATTGGATGGCCTTTTCTCAATCTTCATCCTTCGTAACCTCTCTGCTGCATTTAAAACTATTCTTCAGTCTCAGATTGTTGAAAATGTTGAAACTTTTCCCTCCTCAATACTCTGCACTCTCTGAATTTTTGTGACATTTATCTGTCTTAGTCCTCATCCTACCTGACCACACCTTCTCAGTCTCGTTCGTTAGATCTTCGTTAACTATTGACATTAATTCTTTTTTCTATATATAGTCTCATTTGGTGATCTCATCAGCTCCCATGAATTCACTAATAAACTCTATGAAAATGATTCCCAGATCCATTTATCCAGCCCTAGACTTTCTTCTGAGCTCCATTCTCATATCACCAATTGCCTACTGGAAATTTAGAACCAGAAGTCCCACAAGGTTCTCAAACTCAGAAAGTCCAGAACAGTTATCTTTTTTCCCAAACCCTTCTTTCTTTCAAATTTCCCTGTTTCTGTCAAAGTCGCCACCATCCTCCCAGTCACCTAGGCTCACCACTTCAGTGCCGTCTTCCATTCATTACTCTCCCTCACCCAAAATATATCCAAATGAGACAACACATATGAAGCACTCTGCAAACTTTAAAGTACTATATGATTATTGACTATTATTATTATCTTGATAATCAGAAATTATACCAAAACCGAATACCATGTGCAAATCTAGCAGCCAACACATAATGAGATAAACCTAGAGGCGCACTGCACTGACAATCCTGAGAACACAACATGCCATTGTGGCGTGACACACCATGCCAACTATTGTCTCAGATGGGTCAAGTACAGTCTGGCACAGAAACAAAGACCTGGACTTGATGACCACAAGAGATTCCTTCCAGTTTTGAGATATGATGAAACAGCAAGCACTTAATAAATGATTGCTGAATTGCAACGAATTTTATTCTTTCTTTGTTGGCATCGTTTCCATCTCAGAATCTCTGGGCTATAAAGCATCTCAAAAAATTCTCTGGTCCAGTTTGCAACCTTCAGGTTAGTAACTACACATCCACAGTTATCCTTTCCGCATAGGGGTTAGGGGCACAGTACCCCTGCTCTCTGGAAAATCTGCGTAAAATTTTTTGGTTCTTTCTTTGTACCAGAGAAGGCTGAATTTTTTCTTTTTTCTTTCTTTTTTTTTTTTATGGGGTATTCACAGTACCTTATTGTAAAATTTGGTCACAGGCTCTGTGTCATCTGCTGGCTTTGCATGTTGCCAGCAGTTTCAGCAAAACTCCCCCCAAATTCCCATTTAATTTTTTATGCCAGCAAGATGTGGAAGGGATAACTGTATTCTCATCTTAAGGATCTACAAGCATTCCCTATCACTATTCTCAATGTTGTGATGCACAGTAGCAGGAGATTCCCTAAAGGGAAACATAAGTATATAGCAGACTTTTAGTATGTTAAAAATTTACATACTAAGTTATGTTGCAATGTGGTCATGTCAGAATACTAGGTATATCTACTTCCTATACACCAAACCATCCCAACACAATGACCAAGGAACTAGCTTTTGACAAACCCAGTACTGGAGATCCCAAGTCAATTTTCAGATGGCTGGGTCACTCCTCCCAAAGCCAGAGTCCTCTCCTAGGTGGAGTCCCTAGGCTAATGTTTTCACCTTCCACTCAAAAGAAAAAATTATCTTGTGTTTATTCTGTTTACACTTATTTATGTGCATGTTATCTCCCCTTAAAAGAATCTAAGTTCCTTGAGTCCAGGTTACATTTCAATCCTGTCTCAGCATTTCCAGCATCAAACACAACAGCATTCCTCTCGCAGTGGGCACTTGATCAAAGCTTGTAGTGGTAGGGGAAGAGTTTGCAGAAGTCTAACCCGAACTTCTTTCAATTTAGGAGAATCTTACTTGATACACTGGAGATGAGAAAAATTCAAAGGATGATCTCTAGGGGGAAACAGAACAGGAGCTAGAAGGATTTTTCTACATTCTGACACAAATGAATGGCATTATAAAGCTTTGCATATGACACACAAATGAATTGCATATTAGTTTTGAGTCAATAACTCAGGTGCTTTTATATAGGCCATGCAAATTATATGCAAATTAACCACAGCTCATTTTGGAGTCAATCACTCAGCCATTCTCTATAGGAGGGTTGCATAATGCTACACAGACACAGAACCATCTACCCAGCCTTTCTCCTCTAAAGGAAAGGATTAATAAATGAATACAGGGGACCCATGGCTCTAGAGCTCAGTGAGACATGCTTGACTGCCCAATTAGATTCGGTCTGTTTAGTTATGCCCTGAAAGTAAATAATGATGCCAATCTCAGAAGGAACTTGAGCCCAAAGCCCATCTCTATATCTGGTGCTGCAATCAGCAATCCAGACTAAGGGATGGCAAATGCCTTAGAAGAAGGTATCTGTTTTTCTTTCTTTCTAAAAGAAAATACACACAACTATTCCTAACCATTTGCAAAACAACTCCAAAATATCCCTTAAACCACATGCTCCCTAATGAATCCAATCATCACTGTCACCCCCTGCCAGTGTCAGATTGTATATGACAAATCATTTGCCATGGGAAAAGTGAGAAAGTCAGCAGGTTTGCAAAAGGTGGGTCTTGGCAGAGATGTACAAAGCACTATGGGCAGCATAAGTAAGCACTGAAGCCAAAGAGAAAACTGTTTGCGGCAAATTGTTTTGAAGCAAAATGTACTTGTGAGTGCATCCTCTCACAGTTACCACTAAAAATACTGACAGAACCTTGCACATAGTAGGGACTCAGTAAATATTACAAGAAAAGAAGTCAAGGAAGGGAAGAGGGAAGAACCTCTCTGACTCGGCTCCCCAGAGTTCATTTATTTAAAGAGCAAGGAGGGCTTTGCAGACTGGAGCTCTCTCATCATGCTAATAGGAGATGAGTGACATTAGCAAGATTTTACAAACTGTGAGGAAAAAGTACAAAGAATTTAAGCCACAAGGACAAGATTACACAGCATGTGGCAGAAAGGACAGGAAGGGGCAGAAAACTCTTTCATTGTACACAGTCCCACCTGGTGTCCTGGCTTGTAGTACCCTCTTCCTCTTCCTCCTCCTCCTCCTTCTCTCTCTGTTTCACTGTCTATCTCTCTCTCTGTCTCTCTCTCTGTCTCTGTCTCTGTCTCTCTCTCTCTCTCTTCCTTTCTCTGTCATACACACACACACACACACACACACACACACACACACACACACACACACACACACAAAAAAAAATCTAACCTGTTCCAGAAATCTGAGCTGCATCCAGTCTTCCACCTCTGAAAAAAAGGAGATCCTGCCATCTGGTCAGAAAGACCCCAAACCAAGAGCACATATGTGCTAGGAATGGGAGGACAATAGATGTTTCTCTGGAAACAGGGGCTGGAATTGGGATTGCAGACACAGCCCCATTACTTCCCCCAGGGGCCCCCACTCAGCTTCCTCAAGTCCCCCTATTTTAGAGAGTCACAACACACCAATGTTCAAAAAGCATGCAAGCTGGAGTCAAAAAATGATGAGAAACCTATCTCAGGGATGCCCTCTAGTGCATCCCTTCTGCAACAGCAATGCTGCATCTAGCCAGCATCCCTCAGAAACCTCCACTTCCTATGGGGAAATGGATGGAAGGAGGGGACGACAGCAGCATCTGTCACTCAGAAAACAAATTCCTCTCCAAGTCAAGCTCAACTTCTGATTAGGCTGCAAAGCTAGAGAAAGGCTATCCTTCTAGACCTTTATTCACTGGGAAATCTCAGGGTAAAGACCAGAAATGAAATGGTAGAGAAATAGATAAAAGACTGATGAGAAGATGTACAAAGGGGAGAGGAGAAAAGAGAAAGATGGGAAAGGATGTGAAAAAAAAACAGAAGGAATAAATAGACTTCAGTGGATAAGGGCACAGAAGAAGACCAACGAGAGGACAGAAAAGGATAAAAAGCAAAGGGAGAGTTGGTAGAGAGAAATAGAGAGAATGAATGGAAAGTGTGGCAGTTCAAGGGAAAGTCAAGTAATCATTTATAATTATATAACCATAATAAACAGACTTTCCGAGAGGTGGGAAGCAGAAGAGTTTACCTTCTAGGACTCAGCACCCATTTTCTCCAGAGTCCTCAATGCTCTAAGGTTTAAATAAATTTAAGTGGCTAAGGAAATGAGAGAAAAGAGTCCAATAAGAGGACAGAAAAGGCAAAAAGCAAAGGGAGACTGGGTAGAGAGATATAGAAAAATGAATGAAAAGTGTAGTAGCAGAAGGGAGAAAAGAGTAATAAGTCACAGTAAGGAATGACAGAAACAGGTACACTCAAACAGACATTCCCAGAGGTGCAAAGGTGAAGAGTTCATCCTCTAGAACTCAGCAGCCATTTTCTCCTGGGTCCTCAATGCTAGCCTCATTTCCCTCCCTTTTTCCCATAGCACCCATATGCGCATGGCGCATGGAGGGACAGATGCTGGGGCAAAGGAGGGAGGAGAGAACCAAAAGGGAGAAGTTGCCAAGCGAAGCCACTTACGCACAGTGAGGCCGGCAGCATTTCCATCCTACCTTTGCTGTGGCCATATCAGCCGACTCCATGATGTCTGCTTGGCCTAGGGGAGGCGGCATCATCCAGAGAAAAAAGGCAAAGTCACATACAGCTAGACAGAAAGGACAAACAACCCCCTCTCAAGATCAAGGGAGAACCAGAGTCCTCTCTCCCACCCCTGGCCCAGCACAGTCCAGGCTGTCCTTCTGCGGGGAAGAAGAAGGGAGTGTCTAAAATGCCCATGACAGGATTTCCATCATAGCAAGGAAGTTGCTTCTCAGAAATTATGCATACTGTTGCCCACTGGTACCCAGATCCAGCATTCTCGGTCCTCTACACCCTTCCTAGAAGGCAAGGTTGGTGCCACTCCCAAGGCACCCTCTACTGGGGGTCTTTGAGTCGCAGAAAAGCAAGGCTAACCTCCCCAGCCCACCCACCACTGCTGCACACAGTTTCGAAAGGAAGAGTTGGGTTAAAGGGTCAGATGATGGGTGCTGAGCGAGAAAACAGCAGGGGAGGGAGGGAACTAGGGACCAGTGTAGGAAGAGGAAGGATGCCTACAGAGGAAGGCAAAGGCACTCAGGTAGAAGGAGAGGGGTTCTGGAGAAGGCACTCCGAGAGGAGGAACCTGGCCCAGGCAAGGTCACAGGGTGAGGGAGATGAATTCACCCAGTGAAGGCACTCACCTTGCAATAACATTCACATTGACTGAGGCCTACACCAGGAGCGGGTGGTTGACACCCTCCCCGCCCCTCTCACAGAGACTCACAGTCTCTGTCTAGAGGTACATGGCAGCAGCCGGCAGCCAGGCTCTCTCTGCAGAGGCCCCTGCTTCTCCTGGTGCTGCTGCCTGATTGGAGGAGCAGGATGACTTCATTCAGCCCCATTCATCACTCTAGGTTTCCTGCCCAGTAGGGACAGGCAGCTCGCAATGACTGCAGCTTTCTCTCTGGCCTACTTTACTCAGGGAAATTGGGCTAGGCTCTTGTTGTCCTGGGCAGACAAGAGAAAGTAACCAGAATGTCCTAGCCCCCACAAAGCTTAACGGGGACAAGTACATGAGGATGGGGAGGCAAAGAAAATGCTGAAAAGATTTCCAGCAAAGTACAAAATCATGCAGCTACCCCTGTAAGAACATCAGATTAGTTACACACAAGGGCATCTACTCATAATAATGAGCCCCTGGCACTGGACAATTATCAGCATTCCCAGGAACCAGCAGAGTTCACAAGACTGTACCCACTACCATGTGGGCCACTCCAGCTATCCACCCTAACATCCTCTAGCTACTTCTAGCCATTCCTCCCCTTGAGATTCGTTATAAGGGAAAAGTTCCATGAGGTCAGGGAAAGGGACCAATAGCTCAGCTATTCTAGACTCCCTCCCTCCTAAACATCCTAGGTCAAGCATCTTTTTCTAGGATCTCAGACTGCTAAGGTAATTTAACCTTTCCTGCCTAGAATTTTCTCTTAAAAGTGGTATCTAGCGGACCAGTCTCCCTCCCACTAAATCTGGAAAAATATAAAGAAGCAAGAAAAAGCCATTACCATTATTCCCATCCCAAACAGGGCTGTCCCCTCACTCTTTTACTTCTTATGACTTCCCTCAAGACAGACTGAACAATAACAAGAAATCACTGCATCCACCTAGACAAACTCAAACTAGCAAATACTTTTCACAAATCGTTATTCTTCAGAAATATTATTGACTAGTAGTCCTGCCTACTTTTCCCATTGCCCCAAACTTCTCTCTGTCCCCAGTATCCCATTTCTCCTCTTACTCCTCCTGTATCTATGGGTTAGAAGGATATAAGTACAGTAAATATGAGTACAATAACACCCCAGTTAAGCTAACTTTTTTTCTTTGTGCACCACTTTTACAAAAATGAGGCAAATCACAAGAAAAGATATGGATACCAGTGATTTAGTAAAGACAAAACTTGAAAAACTCTCCTTAGTATATCCTGAGATCAGTCCACATTCAGCCCAGACTCCTACAGCAATTGTATTCCTGTATAACAGAGAACCAACTTTCAGAATCAGTCAGTCAATAGGTAAGACTCTGAGGTCATCAATAATCCAAGAAATCTCCAATTATATTCATTTTATTTACTAATGCAAGAAAATTTATCAATATCCTTTACAAAAAAAAAAGACTTTTAACAAAAGAGACTAAAACCAGAGCTTTATTCTTGTTGAAATAAAATTCTCAACTTAAAGAAAATTCAAATGAGCAGACCATGCCATTCTTCAAATATTCTGGTGCTTCTAGTTTCTTACGTTTTCTCTCTGAATCCGAAAGGTCCACCCCGTCCCAAATCACTGTGCCAACCAAAAACCCCACAAAAATTAAACAGGGATGAGACTAAAGAGACAGGTGCCTACAGCCTGACTACTCCAAACGCAAGGAACTCTTCATTCACCATACATAAAGCAGTTCTCACAAGCACCCCTGGTTCTGTGCGATTGCCCATACACAAAATGTGTGAAGAGGGAAGCCTACACTTGAGTCATTTTCTCTTTGTACATCAGGGCTCCTAAACTTCGTGACCCTGAGCTTTTTTTTTAATATTTAACTGTCTCAATATAATTATCTTCCTATGTAATACTGAGTATTTTATTTTATGTATTTAAAATAAACAAAAATTTTATGTATTTATAATTATTCTTCACACAAAAATGATGAAGAACGCTTGCCCTAAGCAAAGGCCTGCAGCAAAGCTCCCAGAGGCTATAATGCTAGAGCCCAGTGCTGACAGCCAGAGATACAAAAGGTTTCAGAAGAGAAGGCCAGCTACCCCCTTGAGGATAATGTACTAGTTTCAGGAGAACTCACCAAGAGAACCATTATGAGCTTAACGCAGCCCTACAGCCGTCACTGGAAAGACCCAAAACGCAAACATACAAGATCACAGATTAACAGCTAGAAAGGACTTCTAAAGATCATACAGTTCAACATTCTCATCTCATAGATGAAAAAACTGGGACCTAGACAGGCTAAATGACTTGTCCAAGGCCACCACAGCTCAAACTGCAGAGCTGGAATCTGAATCCAGGTCCTCTGACTCCAAATACATGTGTATACATGTGTGTATACCTATATACATACACACATACATACGTATATTCATACACACATATAATGTGTATGTATATTTGAGGGTCACCTATGTATATTTATATAATTATATTCATACATGTTTATGAATGTAAATGTATACATATGTGTATTTTACATAAACATATCTTCAAGAAAAGCAACTATTTTGTTGCCAAAGATGATGAAAACAAATACTAACTAAGAATTATATAGTATAAATATATGTACACATATAGATATCTATATCTATATAGTTGACTAGGTAATCCTCGGTTATATATATGTACATATATACATACATACATGCACCTCTATAATACAGATGTATTTATATAGAGCTATGTTTTACATATGGATGTAGATACAGTCTGTTTGGCAATACTCTATAGTAAACTATATGAATATAGACAGACAATGAAGCTGCTAGACCGATATAGAACTGACACAGATTAGTTATATGTTGCATATATACATATATTTATACAATACTTCTTAAACTTTAGGGTCTTAAAGCACTATGCAATTACTAGCTATTCGATTTGCATCATCCCTGGCAACAAAGCAGCTGTGTTTTTTAAAGAGACATGTTTGTGTTGACTACACTGAAAATGTATTTAATAGGAATGTATGCGTAGAACCTATATAAAATTGTATGCCATCTCGGGGAGGGAGGGGGGAGAGGGGAAATCTAAGTTATATGGTAGTGACTGCAGAACACTGAAAATAAATAAAATGAATTTTAAAAATAAATAAATAGGTACTAGCAATAAGAAAAAAAGATCTATGTTTGTGTAAAACACACATCCTTGTCTCTATCTATATACACACACATACATACATGTATGCTTCCCTTAAGAAAGCACATTATTTCACCATGATGCTGTTAGGCCAATCTTTCCTTCTTTGAGTTTTACAAATCCTTCAGAATAATCATCTTGGAGAGAATAGCAACAAAAAAGGAAATAAGAGCTAGGGGACTGGTAAACAGTAAGATTTTTTTTTTAAATCACAAAGCTTTCAGGAGCCAGAAGAGGAGGAAGAAGCACAGGCCTAGATGAGGAGGAGGAGGAGGAGGAGGAGGATAATCATGATAAAAATAATAATCCCAAGAGGGAAAAAGGAGAAAGGGAAGGGAGTGCTGTGAAATGCACTTTAAGGAAACCTCAAGGGAACAAGGCCTTGGGAGGTCTGTTTCCATCCTCCTTCCATAAAACAACATGGCGGATGTTCTTCCTCTACTTTTCCAAGGCATGAGATTCATTCCGGCACTTCCCTGGGCCTGGAATCCCACCTCTTTCTTTCCGTAACTTAAATCCACTTCGTTTTATCTAGTGCCACCCTGACAGCACCCCTTCCCCGGCCTTCTTAGGGCTGCAGATAAGTAACACTAATGGCTTTGACCCTGGGGCCCAGGGTTCGAGCCTTTATTCTAGTTGGCCTTTGGGCGAAAGCACAAAAGTGGGTGCTTGAGCCACAGAGAAAAGGCACTGGCCCCAGAGCTGTAAAGGTTATAAAAGGCGCAGGGGGCCCACAGCAATGAGGCAAACTCAATACAGACAAGCTCGAGAGGAGTCTCTCTGATCACAGCTTAGATTCTCTAAGGCACAGAACTGCCCATTTTCTTGGGGAGAAATCTCAAGAACAGCTGCTGCTCAGGGGGTGGGGCTACTGGGCAACCAAGGGAGGTTGCATTCTGCAGATCAAGGTCATGGAAACTTCTTCCTGGTGCATCATGGGAGATGTAGTTCTCTGACTGAGTGGTCAGACTGAAGCCATATTTATACATAGCTCAATGACCTCCTGGGGTTGGCTCTTCTAGGACTTAGAAATCTGCAAAAAAAAAGCTTTTGGCAAAGGAATAAGACAGCCCATTTCATATACACTAGGAACTTGTGACTTCACCCTGAACTGTGATGCTGGAGACAGGAAAAAAGATTCAGTCCCTCAAAGTGATGGGATTGATCTGGAGGATCTCTAAGGTCACTCCCAGGAAAAAATAATCACTGAACCAAGGAATGCAAGGGTTAAAGGTCAATTTAAGAGAGCATTCTGCCCATTCCTCAGAAAATACAACTCGTATTTTTTTAAAAAATTATTATATTATCTTAAGATTTCTACAGAAGGTGATGTGATCTCACATGTTCCTTTTATTTCTAAGCAATACTATTTTTTCCCCTAGGTTCCTCAACCCCTAAAAATAGTTCACCCACTCCTCTAACCTTCCCCAGGCAATCTTCCTCCTCTGACAGCAGGAAATCTGGGTTTCCCCCCTGGGTCGAAAAGACTTCCACAGAGCAAGGAGGAAAGTGGTTTACTGTAGATAGGGTACCAGATAAACTTAGCACCTATTCAGAGCCCTTAAATCAGAAAGACAGGTTCATTAGAATTAGCAGAGAGATGAAGCAGGATTTTTTTTTTTTTAACTGAGGATAGAAGGGATAACTTCAGGCGAAACCATGGCATGCTGATTTTGCAAAAAGCAAAGGAAGCTGGTGGATGGAATTGTGACATCAAGCATGCGGTTTACCCTTCCGGGCCTCCACTGCTTAGTCTGGAAAATGAAGGGGGATTAGATAATCCCTGACTGTAAGAAAAGAAAGTTTACAAAGGAAGAAATAAGCTTGGAGTCAGAGAGCCTGAATTTAAATCCCTGTTCTGCTGTGTGGTCTTGGACAAGTCCCTTCTTCTCTTTGCATCTCAGTCTTCAGGTATAAAATGAGGGGATTGGATTAGATTACTTCTAAAGTCCCTTCAGACCCCAAACAACCATCAAAGAATTTGTGTTGGGAGTAGGAAGGGAAAGAATAGAGAACGACTCTATCTGACATCCAGTATCTAGAGAAAAGGGAACAAGACTGAAGAGAACGTTGATGCCAAGAGTACATGACCATGGCAGAGGAATTTCTTGTCTCCCTTTGAAAGCTAACAAGCCCACTAAGGTAGAAGAAAAAACAGGAAACACTATTCTAGCTTAAGTCACTCCAGATGACTAATTAGGGAGCCAAGGGCCACCTACCTTTTGGCCACTTATATGTAAATTCACTGAGGGAATGCTTCTGCTGTGGCTGGTGATTTCTGTGCCAATTTCTGAGAGGCAGATAAAGACTTCAGTTTCATCTCCTACAGCTCTTGTGACCACTAGCCAGTTGGAGAAACAGTGGCATTCTCCTTATTCTGACTTTTGAATCTGGATGGGATTTTTATGAGATCCCGAAGAATTAGGAGAATGGGGAAGCCCCATAAGCAACTGTACTCTAGGAAAACTGTCATGAACCTAGTGCCACCATCACCTTTCCTCCCATAACACATTCTTAACCACAGTCACACCACCTCTTACCCAAAGCCTCTAGATGGTGAACTGAGAGCCACCACCAAGATGCATCAGTACCAATATTTACTGAGGTTCTATAGCTGACCTTTAAAGGAATTTAGAAAAGAGGCAACCAGGTGAGGACTGGGATGGAGCACTAGACCTAGAGTCAGGAAGACCTGCGTTCAAATCTACTGTATGACCCCGGGCAAGTCCCCTAATTCTAGTTCCCTTATCCGTAAAATGGAGACAATTATGCCTACTTCCCAGGGTGATTGAGAGAATGAAATAATATTTGCAAAGTACTTTTCAGACTTTAAAGTGCCATATAAATGCTAGCTATTTGGGATAGAAGTGCGAGAGTGATTGTATAAGGCCAAGCTAATCTTATACAATACAGAAACTCAGGCTTCAGGGTAAGAGTACAGTGAAAACTGAACGAGAGTTTACATTAAGGAAATAGCAAAGTTGGGGGAAGGATAGAGGAAGGGAGGGGAGGGTGGATTGATAGCAGAGGGAAAGCCTGGGGATGGTGTTGCCCTCTGCATTGCTATTGTGTATAGGTTTCTTTGTTACTATGATGGATTTGGCTTTCTGGTGTAGGGATCTCACTTTCTGGTGTCTGAATAAACGTTTTGGTTCTCTCTTTCATGAGGAGAGTCAGTTATATTTCAAGATTCAGAATTGTGCCAGCATATTCACGACTGCCTTAGGTGCACTGGCACTACAGAGGGAGAAAGATGTTAGAGGCATTCACATCACCTGACCTCTTTATGATGCATGGGAACTAGACATTTTACCACTGGGACTCATACCTGGAGTACGGAGGCCAGGGGTTGGAAATAGCAAGGATTGTCCAGTTGTCTCTCATACCTCACTGGATGGCAGTCAGTGGAAGCCCAGGAGGATTTTCTTCCTACTCTACTACCTAAGCAGACATGCTGCCCAATCCCAAGCCCAGGCTAAGAAGGAATGTACCAGCATGGATCCCTATACAATGTGGTAGGCAGAATTAACCCCAAAGAGAACTCCTGGGGAAAGACTAATGTTAGTCTCCTGTCTCTCTCTTTGAAGATGCAAAAAGCAGCTGAAGGGAAAACCAATAGGCAACATTGCTGAGTTAGGCAGTCTCTCCACCACACTCTCAAATTTCCTCTCAGTGGGAAAAAGAGGATAGAAAACACAAACGCAGTTCTCTGCAGAACCCCGACCAGCAATTCTAGGAGATATAAAGCCAGGAGAAAGGAGAATAAAGCCTGACCCTAGAGTCTAACCTTCCAGAATCATCCCTAAGGACTTTCTCAGGGGGTTGCTGGCTCCAATGGAATAGAAGTGAGTGCAGGAGGGGAGGCTGGGGCTGGGGTTCATTTCCTGCAGGGGAGGAGAAAAAGATATAAGTGCCGATTCCAGAAAGAAGTGAAGGGGAGAAGAGGCAAAGAAAATCCTCAACTCTAAACACATCATTCTTCTAGTCAGAGAAGCCCTCTCGCCCAAGGAAAGAGTGTTGTCTTGGCAGCTGACTGCCCGTCCACACTGGAGTGGAGTTCCATCCTTTCTTCTTGTCCACTGTTCATTGACTCATGCCTTTGGCCAGCTCCTCTCTAGGCAGCCATTAAGTAGGCTGCTCTCTTTGCTTCCATACTGAGTTTTAGGGGGTCTAGTGACCCTCAGGGAAAAGGAAAGGGAATGATGGTAGAGTAATCTGGACAACTCATCAAAATGCCCCCCAAGTGCTTCAGATGGCATATGAGAAAAGATGAATGATAACTTCTCCCTGCTTCCTGAGGATAACTGAAACTCAGGAGAAAATACCAAAGGGAATAGAAATTCTAGGTTATTCCAAAGGTTTTAGAGAATTAAAACCAGTGAATGAGCATGAGTTCAAATCCAACCTTGGACATTTACTAGCTGTGTATGACCCTGGGGAAGTCATAACCTCTGTTTGCCTCAATTTCTTCATCTGTTAAATGAGGATAATAATAACATCTACCTCCCTGGGTTGTTGTGAGGATCAAATGAGACTATAAGTGGCAAGTGTTTAGCACAGTGTCTGGCACATAGTAAGTGCTACATAAATGTTAGGCATCATTATTGCTATTCACAGAAAAGATTGAAGGACAGGTAAAACAGTTGGAAGACATGGCTTGTTCAGAACTTCTGTGGCAAATAAACAAGAATCTAGAGGTTCCCAAAGCTCAGTGTGATATTTTATTTTATTTTTAATCATTTTCTTTGTACCGTGTGATATTTTACATGAGCTGCTGAATACCTATAAAGCATGCTCCAGACACATGAAGGCATCATGAATGGGGTATCTGGTGCTAGAAAGAGCTGGGTTCATATACTGCCATTGACACTACTGGATTTGACCATAAGTCATTTAGTTTTTCAGAACCTCACTTTCTTTATCTTGATAATAGGGATAGCAATACCTGTAGTAACTATGTTAAAGGGTTATTGTAAGGTTTAAATGAGCTCATGGACGAAAAGCACTTTGCAAACTCAAAAGAGATACAAGGTATTCCCAAAGTTTTAGTATATCTCAAGCTATTCAAAGTTATTCAAAGTTTAAAGCTGAACTAAAACACTAGAGACACGCCATAGATTAATATCAGTTATTATCATTATTACTTCACAATGTTCTCTACTCCCAGTCTGAGAAATCTTTTCCTCATACTCATTCCTTCACCATGGAAGCTACAATGGGCTCTGGGTTAAGAGGACCCCCTCTCATTGAGTCACCAAGCACTTACCAAGTGCTCACGAGGTGCCAGGTACTGATACAAATACAAAGGATGAAACATTACCTGCAATACTTGCAAGAAACTTCATAATAATATATAATATATAATAATATTTGAAAAATGCTTAGCACAGTACCTGGTACACAGTAGGCACTATATAAATGCTTATTCCCTTCCTTTCTCCTACAAATACTATCTCATTTGATCCTCCACAACAACCCTAGGAGGTATCCACATTTTACAGTTATCCACATTTTGCAGTTAAGGAAAATGAGGCAGTCAGAGGTTAAGGGATTTGCTCAGGGTCACACAGCTGGGAAGTATCTGAGGCTAAATTTGAACTCAGGTCTTCCTGCCCCCAAGCCTAGCACTCTCTCCATTGTATGAAGGATGAGGGACAAACAATGCCAAAACATGGAGACAGAAAATACAGCGTCATTGATGAGGACACAGAGCAAGCAGAGAAGGACAGAGAGAGTCCAGCAATTGTCTGATGAACATCAGCCTTGAGTTTACCTAGCCAACGGGGGACAAATGATTGATGAAAAGCTCCTGCCCCAACCACCTTTCTTCATGCCTTCAGTTGGGTGAATAACTGCTCCTAAAGAGCCCTAAGCTGACCCCAAAGGGAAGCAAAGAGTTTTGGTCACACTATAATCCCAGTTTTCCTTGTTCAGATCCAGCGAACCGCTTAAGCTTAGATCCAGCCAAGGCACAAGCAGGCACCTTAAGGGATATGGAGAAAATTCTCCTTGAATATCTACTACTTCTAATGCTTAGAAGAAATCAAGTAAGAAAGAAGCCTAGAGAAGCAGATAAGGCAACGGAATGTATGATAAGGCAACGGAAAGAAAACTCAGGAATTCATCCTCCCAGGTATCCCCTCAACCCTTAACTAGGAAGGAGCCAAGGATCATAGATCAAGAGTCAGAAGGGGCCTCAGAAGCCTGCTAAAGCCCTAGTGAGTTGCTCAAGGTAACATGGGTAGTAATCATCAGAGGTGGTATCTGAACCCAGTCCTCTGAACTGGGAGCCAGTGTAGAGCAATTCTGGCCAAGGCCTCCTGCTCTAAGTACATGGGATGTTTTCATGCAGGCTTTTCCATTCAGTCAAACATTTCTTAAGAGCCTGACACACACACCAAACATCAGGTCTTTACCTGCCATGCATCAGCTAGGAACTGGTGATAAAAAGGCAAAACCCAAACAATTCCTGCCTTCTGAGAGCTTACATTCCACTGCAGGAATACAACATGAACACAAATAAATCTATACAAAATCTGTGCAAAATTCTTCTACACTATATGGTGTAGAGGGGTGTGGGACCCTCCCCACAGTGGGAAGTGGAAGGCCAAGGTGGGAAATTCATCATCAGTACTGCCAGCTGTCCAACAGTTGTTCAACAAGCTAAATCACCAAGAGTGGCATCAGCAGACAATAAGTAACTCTCTGGGCTATAATTAACAGACTGCCTTACCCAGGCAGAGAGAAGGAAAGTGCTGAGATAGGAGGAAATGGAGCAGGTGACTGTCACACCTGCAGATAGTTCTGCTGACAGCAACAGAAACAGTCCAGGATGCCAAAAAGCAGCCCTGGTCTGGGAATTGGGTGTCTGACAAGGAGAGGGAGGGGGACCCCTTCCCTCTAACTCAGCATTACTCCATGGGTCCCAACCCAACAACCCACAACATGTGAACTTTGAAGTCTAAAGACCCGTGTTCAAATCTTGCCTCTGACGCTTCCCCTGCTGTATGATCCTGCACAAGTCACTTAACCTCGATAAGCCTCAGTTATCTGCAAAATGGGGATAAAAACTGCACCTATCTTGCAGGAGGGTTGTGAGAATTCCATGAGATAATACATGTAAAACATTTTGTAAACATAAAGGTGGTTTATGTATGAGCTATTGTTATTACCATCTAAAAAGTTCCTCTCCCCTGCTAGTGCCAGGCCTCCTTTATCCCCACAAATCTCTTTTATCTCCATCTCTCCAAAGAACCTGTGACAGTGTCAGAGGCTTCGGTCTATGTGACTTCAGTACGAGGAAGACCACCCGACAGGTAAGCCATGCCAATAGATAATCTCAATGTGATGAAAAGACTGCAAATGTCCTACCAACGGCCTGGGGTTGGGGGCAATTTTCAATATTAATTTCAATACTATACAAAAGAAATAAGGATCTAATAGGGAGATAACTTTGTCAAATAAGAATTGAAAGGAACATGATCCTAAATTGGGAATGAATGACTGAATGAATGGAAATAAGCCTCCACTTGACTCCATGACCCTTTCACTAAGTTCTAAACTGAATCCTTAGTATTTCTTATACATTTCTACATGCTCCATAAGGTACTGCTTTTCTATTAGCGTTTTTTCCTTCCTATCATGGAAAGTGCTACCATATGCAAAATGAGAACCGCAGGGATTACATGCCTGGCTTGTCATTGCAAATAAGTGATCAAACCCAAAACATCTCTAAGTAATTGATCCATGGCCCACCTTGCCCTTAGCTCCAAAAACTCCTTACTTCTGGGGGACCATGCTTTAAAAGACAACTGAGGAGTTGCACTATGATGTACATGTGAGTTAGAAATGGCATTAGAGGTCACCGAGTCCAACTCACTCATTTTACAACATGAAGAAACTGAGGCTCAAAGAGGTTAAATTACTTGCCTAAAGTGTTAGTTATTTACAACACTCTTCTTCAGGTAATCCTATTCAGGGGAAGCCCCCCACCTATAACCCTGCCAGGCACAGTCTCATCAGCTCAATCTCATCCCAGTATCAGTTCATAGCCCAGGAGATCTTTTAGACACACACTTAGCATTCAGAAGAAAATGCCATCCCTTCTCCATTACGTTGCTCACTCAGATGGACATGTGGAGGCACCATGCTCTTTCTAACTCCTATTTAACTAAGGTACTCCCAAAGGGGAGCTTTATACTTCCTTTGTATAGTACTGAAATTAATATTGAATAATGTAACAATATTCAACTGCAAAAGACTCAGTTATTCTAATCAATACAATGATCCAAGTCAATTCCAAAGGATACACGATGAAAAAAAGAACTTAGAGACACTGAGTGCACATTGAAGCATACTTTTTTTTACTATCTTTACATTTCTTGTTTTTTCCTATGTGTTTTCTTTTGCACCATGGCTAATATGGAAATATGTCTTGCATAACTTCACATGTATAACCAATATCATATCGCTTGCATTCGTGAGAGGGTCAGGAGGGAGGGAGAGAATTTGGAACAATATTTAATGAAATAAAAAATATTTTAAGAAAAGAATTTAATGTCCAAAGCAGTGAGCCATTGGTAGAATATTGACTGGCTCAGTCATTATAAGAGACTAAGAAGAAAGAGAAGATTTGTCCCTTTGCCTTTATATGTGTACATTAATCTTTCATTTATAGACCCCTACCTTCTCCATCCCTCTACTCTCCCAGTTTACTTTCTTTCTCCTTGCATCGTAGAAAAAACTAGCTGAACCTGGCAGTTAAAAGACCAGGGGTTCCAGTATCAACTAGAAGACATCATTTATGTGACCAGGGGCAAGACATTTCACTTTTTTAAACCTCAGTTTCCCAAACTATAAAAGTGAGGATAGTATCTTCAGGGATGGTGAAAGGAAGTCTTTTGTGAGCTGTCAAGATTATTAATGATTGTTATATTATTATTATCAGTCCTCTTATCAATCTCCCACTTCCATTTTTCTCCCTGTTCTACCTATCCTTTTCTCATCTAGCTCCAGCACTTCTTTCCTCCTGGGGAGTATAGTTATAAAGTCAGAACAGACTTCCAAGATCAGGTGTGTAGTCCATCCTCTTCATTTTACAGATGAAGAGACCAAAGCCCAGAAAAGGTAAGTTGATTCATCCAAGGTCTCAGAGCTAGAATTTACACCCTCCAGTTCCAAATCCTGTGCTCTTTCCATTGTACTGTTAAAAGAAACTTGTACCAAGTTACTCTTGATCACCTCTCTCTGTCCTCTTATCACTGACCACTCCATTATCCTTGCTTACAGCTATCTTGAAATACTGGACAAGGATTTAATAAGGAATACCTACCGTGCTTTAATTTGCACACACCCTTCCCCACCCCCATAATTTCCTTTCTTCTTCTTTGCCCCCACCTCTGACAGAGCAATAAGGAAAAATGTTCAGTGAGAAGGTAATGTACTAACTTCCTCAAGAGAAACAAGGTTCTGCTTCCCTGGTTAGGAACAGACTTCTCACTAATATTGTTTATTGCCATTGGCACAAAGGGAGCAGTAGACTTAGGAAGCAATGCCAAGTGGAAAAGTTAAATGGGAATTCTGGGTTTCCCAAATCCCATCAGTGTCCATCCTCTGTTCTATCCCCTGAAATTGCTAAGCCTCCTCCCTCGGAGGATCTCCAAGCACTTTACCAACTAGACTACCCTGTCCTGGAAACAAGAGGCTGTTATCCCCCAGAGTCAGAGGGAAAGAAACACAAGAAAGAAAGACTGCTGGATCTGAGAGTCAGAAGAACAAAGTTCAAATCTCCGCTTTGCTACTCAGACAAGTCAGCTAATCTCCCCCAAGGTTTCCATTTCCTCCTCTGTAAAAATGAAGAGATTGGACTAGAAATCCCTTACAGCTTTAAGGTTCTCTAAGAAACAATGGAGCCCAGGTATCTTAACTCACAGACAAACACTTCACTTACTGCCTTCATCCCCCACTCTTTATTTGGCTAAACTCTCCTCTTCTCTCCCTCCTCCCCTTAGCTGATCTTCTTTTTAAAACCTGCTCTGAACAGATCTCTCCACTCTCCTCCTCAAGTCTCCCCATCATTTGATATTAAAACAGCACATACCTAACAAGCATTCCTCCTAAAACAGAGAAGTGCCACCAGATTCACCTTCCCCCTACTGGGATCCCCAGGAGAAGCCCACGCTCAAAGAAGAGCCAAGGAGGCCTGGTATCACCAGGGAGCCCCCTATCACCTACTTGACTCGTCGGAATGACAGCTTTTTCCTCAGGGATGACACATGGTAGTGGCAGGCCTGCTTCACTGCTGTACTGCAGGAGACAGTCTCTGGGTGAAGACTCTGTACCATGCTGGGATTCAGGAGTGCATGGGCCACATGGCAGCAGGGAACTCAGAGGGATGAAAGAGCCACAAGAGCCTAGGAGGAGGAGGATGCTACTGCTGCACCTGCTCCTGGCAGAAGGGCTCTCCCCACCCCCTCCCAGCCCACACCTAAAACAGGCAGCTTGTGGAACCAGGGAGCATGAAGTTCAAAATTATTAATTGCCCTTATGATTTCCGGAGGAGGCAGAGTCCAGGCCAACTGTTCCCCCATCCTTCAACATCTGGCAGCATCCTAGATGCTCCGTGAATTCCATCCCTTCTTTCGTCCTCGGATAAAGAAGTATAGAGCTGTACCTGCATGTGATGTCAGCTGGGGAAAAGGGGGGAAGGGGAGGGCCAGCGGGCACAGCTCTTCAAGGGTTTGCAACTTGGCTCCTACCACAGAGTAGAGGAGATAATAGGAGAAATCACCTGAGTATCCACAGGACTGTAGGGAATTCAGACCTCAGCAGTGGCCAGGCAGGTACATGTAAGTACATAGCTTTGAAAATATTATTTTCAGATACAGATAGTTATAGAAAAAATCATTCCTTCCAACGAAAAGCCATATAAACCAATGGCTAGAGCCTTTGGGTGGATGGGAACCAGGGGACCTGGATTCCAGTTACAAATCTCCTCCTGACATGCTGTGTCCTCCCTATCTGAAAAATAAATTCATTCCCACTCTCCCTACCATCTATAGATGGCATAATGAGAAGTATAATATATAAGCTGTGATAGTATTTTGAGGTCTTAGGAGTAAAGGTTCTTCAGAAATACAATGTGTGAGGCTCTCAGATGGAGCTACAAATCCCCTGAATTACTTTGTTCCCATTTTATTTCCAGGTATTGTTCCCTGCCTCTTCACAATGAGCATGGATGATAAAATGTAGTTAATCCCAGAAATCAGAAGAGAGTGCAGGTCTGATGACAACGCCTCACCAGGATCCCTGTCTTCAATTTGCCAACAACTCCCCGGAAGACCCAAGAAAAGTATCAAGACCCAAGAAAAGTATCATGCCTTCTCTGGACCAAATGAGATCATATTTGTAAAACAGCACAGTGCCTGGAACAAAATAAGCACTTCTATATGATTATTCTTTTTCCTTCGCCTTCCCTTCTCTGGCTTCAATTTTCCTGTATAAGAAACAGCTGTGACCCAGGAAACTATGAGTACACACACCCAAAAGTAGTTAGTTATTAAAAACTAGCCTAGATCTGTCTGTAAAGAAGAGAAGTGTTCAACTTTTTTGGGAGGAAGGGTATATTGTTTGTGTTGGGGGAGGGGGGAATAGAGAGGAGATAGGTCTTGTATGCCTTGGTTCATAAGCAACCACTGCTATGCATTCAGCTCAACACTGCAAACTCCTATTAAGTGCTCAGTATGTACTGGAAGTAAAATGGGAAAGTAGATAGAATACTACTGGAATCAGGATTGTTGACTATGGCATCAGGAAGATAGGACTTGCAAGTGGATTAGATTTAAGTGAGGAAGTCTGTGCAAAGCCACCAGCCTCACTTTCTCCTCTAGAGCCATCGAGGTCCAATGGCAAGATACAGATTTGGATGACTAGAGATGGCACCCACTGGAATCAGAAAGACCTGGGTTCAGGACCTACCTCTGACACATATTGACTGTGAGGTGAAAGATAAGCCTTTTAATCTTTAAGCCAGTTTAATCTTTCAGTTTCTCAGGAAACTCTCTAAAACTGTAAATTGCTGGAGAGTCGCCAAACTGCTCCAATGGGAGGAGTTTCCACACTTGAAGATGCCCAAATGCATGAAATCACATGCCCAGACACCCCTCTCCATGTCAACTCTGCTCCCCCGAAAACATACACTCTCTATGCAATAATGGCCTAAATAAACCCTGTGCAGAACAATCAAAGGACCCTTTCCACAGACCCGTCAAACAGCTGCATGGTACTCGTTGAATCTCCACGGCAGTCATCCACGTGCCTCAGTTGGGAAGATGAGTTTTGCAACCACAAAAAAGGCCCTTCCTGTAAGCAACTGAGCCCATGTACTAACAACCAATATCCTGGATTTCCAAAAAAACTGTGGTCTGGTTTCACTGAAAATTAGAGAGCTGTTAGTTGACAGCCTCAAATCCCACCCTTTTCATTTACAAACTACTCCTTACATTTGTGATAAGCTCCTCTCTTTTCCCCCAACAATCTAACTCCTAAAAGAATACTTCCACCCTTCCCCCAAGCTAAAGATAGCTGATGTTCATATAATACTCTTTTACCTTCGCAGAGGACTTTAAAGGTCCATTGTTTAATCTAATTTTACCAACCAGTCTAAGGATTATTATCCCCATTTTATAGAAAGGCAGCTGAGGCTCAAAGAGCTAAAGTAATTAGTACAAAGTGAGAGACTAAGTAGTAGTGCCAAGACTCAAATGAATTCTTTTGAGTCTGATTCCAGAGTTCACTATAGCGTGAGCACTGATTCTGTGGTCAAGAAGATAGATCTGTGTTCAAATCCAGCCTCAGACACTTCCTACCTCTGTGACCCTGGGCAAGTCCCAACCTTCCCAGGCCTCAATTAACTCTCTGGAAAATGAGGGTTTTGGATCAAATGGCCTCTGAGATCCTTTTGAGTTCCATATCTAAGACCCTGTGATATTACTGGATACAACTCCTTTCCCAGATCCCTTCTAGGACTAATTCCAGACATTTTCACTAGCTGTCCCTCATGCCTGGAATGTACTTCCTCTTTACCTCTGTGTCATGGCTTCCTTTAAGTCCCAGAAAAAGCCCATCTTATACAGAAAGCCTTTCTCAATCACCCTTCCTCTGTCAACAGTTTCCAATTTATCCTGTGTATGGTTTGTTTGGACATGATCTTTGTCTGTTGTCTCTCCCATTAGACTGTGTTCCTTGAGAGCAAGGTGTGTCTTTTGCTTTTTGCGTGTGTGCCCAGTGCTTATTAGCACAGTGCCTGGCACAGAGGTGGTGCTTCATAAATGATCGTTGACTAATTGACCCAAAGTCATTTTCCGAGACCATCCTGAAAAGGACAGAGCCCTGGAATGAAACGTCAGACTTGAGAACTACTCTGGAGTGGCTTCCCTTTTTCTGTAAAACAGCCACGTTGGCAGGCCATGGACCAGTTCCTTTATACTCTAAAACTGCATATATGCTATGTCCAAACACGAGGGAGAAAAGGGGAAAAAATAAAGTTCTGCATGCTGCACAGATAGCATATAAATGTTACAGACTGACAGAGAAATTTAGTTCCAGGCATTTTGAAAAATTAAATATAACTGAATTTGAAGTCAATTAGACCCACGCTTCTTAAACTGTGGGTCTCCACCCCATTGGGTCATGAAAAGTTTGGCAGCATTAAACAGTTTCTCGAGATGCAATGACCAAAAATTAATTAAAAATCAAACGCGCAATGAATCTGAGGTGATTTTAGCAGCACTTGGCGGTGTTGCACTGGGAAATGTCACTGAAGCCTTGGTTCTAAACACACAGCATGTGCACTTTGCTCTGCGCCCTCAGGCCTTGCAAGGCCAACAAACATTGCCAAAACCATGAAAAGGGGTCAAGACTTGAAAAAGTTTAAGAAGCTCTGAACTAGACCACTGGAATGGGACTTAGAAGTTTTTTTTCCTGATTCTGCCATTAATTTGCTGTCATTTTGGAGAAGTCAAATCACTTCTCTAGGCCTCTAGAGGCCTTCTTTAGGTCTCTAAAATGTGAAGACTAGACTAAATCGTCTCTAAGGATCCTTTCCACCTCTAATGGCCCATGGGGAGAAAATCAGGGTGGAGAGACTAGGTAACTTCTACAGTCCTTTCTGGATCTAAGCTTAAAAGCTCTTCACAACCTGGCCTCAACCAACCTCTCCAGACTTAATAAACATTCCTACCTCCCTTCCCATATACTGCAATTCAGTCAAACTGGCCTTCCTGCTATTCCTCATACACAGCACTATGTCTCCTACCTTCCCACTGATCATTCTCCAGGCTTGGAACTCATTCTCTCCTCATCCCCAACTCTCAGAAATAAGTGTCTCCTTCCACACTAAGCCTTTCCTGATTCCCACCTGCTTCCCCCACTCCCAGCTGCTAATGCCATCACCTTGTATTTATTTTGTGCCTACCTATTTATATACCTGTTGCCAGGCCATGCCCAAACCCCCCAGGTAAGCTCCTTGAAAGCAGGAACTCCTTTTTCTTTTCTCTTTGCATCCCTAGTCCCTAACATAGTGACTGGCACCCAGTCACGCAGGGTGTCACACACCAGTACTTGGCACAACCAAGCTTAATAGATGCTTGTTGATTGAATTTTCTTTTAAAACGTTAATTACTGGGCATATGTCTACATGCCTACAAAATGTTCCTTTTTATGCAACTACTTTGAAAGAAAGGTTCTCCTGGGACAATTCAGCTTGCAGAAGAAAGCTGGCAATGATTTTAAGGTCCCACGTTTCCCTTTAAATTACCTCTTGGGGACAGAAATACTTTGCACTAATATCTGAGGCAAACTACATTCTTGGGTAGCTTATTAAGGAAATGTAACACATTGAGACCACCTAGGCATGAGAAATACACCTCTAACCACTGGTATTAATGCCAGTCTTCCTATGATCCTAGCACACTGCTTGCTCCTGCTTCAGTCCATCCCATAACAGGATGCAAAATAGTTCAAAATGACAAATTATGTTAATTGGATGGAAATATATTAGAGGAAACATTAGCCACAAAATATGTGTTTATTGGCAGTCAAGCCCTTGATGGGTGATTAATGAACGCTCCCCAGAGACCCCATGGTCTCTCCAGAAGGAAGGAAACAGAAGAAGAAAGGTTTCATTCGTGAGGGTCGCATTAAAAACCAGCCATCTCAGAGTATGAGTGGGGTCCAGTAGGATTTCCATGATGGAAAAATGTTCCAGATTACTCTCCCTGGACTATCCCAGCAAACAGGAAGGACAGAAGTGTAACTACAACCCAAGCAAGATCCTCTGGATTTGTATATCTGCATATGGAGAGGGTTTCCAACAGGAAATTTTTCAGGACAAAAAGGAATATGGAAATTCTTTTTCAGAATTTTATCTGAGCAACCAAAATTTAAATTGGTACTACTGGAATGGAACCATGGTCTGTATAACCTAAAATATAGGTTCATAATATTTAGAATTGTAAGGGTTCTTGGGCCCTTCAACCTCCTCATTTAACAAATAAGGAAACTGAGACTCAGAAGCAACTTAGTTGAGGTCCCAAAGAAAGTCAAAGAGATAATATTCAGGCCTAGATTTCTTGTTTAAATGCATTGTCTCTTCTACTAGACCTCAAAAGTCACTTGTGTCTGGCTTTGTGATACATTATAATTTTGTAAAATTCTTGGCAAGATTTAATGCTAATTATATTTAGCTTAGACTTTTATTGGAATTATTTGTAATACCTAAACATATACTAGAATGACCCTCTCCCCACCAAAAAAGGAGAATGTCTTAGTGTGCTTGACAGGAGAAAAGCCACAGACCACAAATTAAAACAAAAATAGCCAAGGATAATGCACAAATCTGGAATTTAACATATTCTTATCATTTCCTTAAGATCTTCTTAGCCACATGAAGAATTCAGTTGCTTAACCAGCTTCTTCTCAGTAACAGACTTCAGAAAGATGGGTGTGGTATAGTGGACACTGAGCCAGACTCAAGTCCCACATCAGGCACACATTGACTATGTGACCCTGAGCAAGATACTTAACATCTCAGCGACTAAGTACAGAGAAGAAACAGACCTACTCTGGGAGAAGGACTTCCCTTTTACCAATGTACTCAAAGATCTAGTCCCTATCCCTTCTGTATCCAATGACAATCAATCAGTCAACAAGATTTGACAAGTGCCTGGTATGTGTTAGGTACAGTGCAAGGTGCTGGAAATACAAAAACCAAAAATAAAGAAAACAATCCCTGCTCTCAAGATGCTTATTTTCTTTTAGGGGATACGATATGTACATATATATGTATGTGTGTGTGTGTATATGTATATATACATGCATACATTATATATGTATATATGTGTGTGTATATAAATACATACACACACACATATATATAAGAATCTAGAGAATAAATATAAGATACTTAGGGAGGCTACAAGGCAAATCACAACCTCTCTGGGGTTCAGGTTCCCCACAGTGATTACAAACTTACTAGAGCATAAACGTAATGAACTTTTCAGTCTTGGTAAATTATCTTAACAAGAACATTCTGAGTTTATATTTAACCCAGGCTCTCTGGTACAGGAAATGAAGACCAAGTGACAAATTACTGAAATCTAACAGTAAAGGACAGTCAAGTAGAACCGGCCCTGCCACCTGGACTCATTGTCTGAAAAGCTCAGAGTCCCCACACTCAGTGCCCAGGAAACATCTGGCCAGAGGTGAGGTGCTCTGTATTCATAATCACTGAGTCTACTTTGCTGTCACCTTTCATGATAGATAGCTAGATAGACAGACAGGGAGACAGATAGATAGATAGAAAGTAATGGGGGAGGCGAGAATACTAAGGCCTCATGGAAGAGAAAGTCACTGAGGTGAATGTTAAAGGTACCTAGGGACTCTATGCTGAGGAGGCGGAGGGGAGGAAGGAGAACATTCCAGGCTCAGGGAATATCTTACAAAGGCACAGACTGAATGTGGGAATTCATAAACAGGCCAGAACAGGTAGATCTGGTTAAAACAGAGTGCGTGAGGGAAGGAGAATAACGTGTAATAGACTTTAAAAAAGTAGACTGTTGGCAGACCACTAAGGACTTCGAAATGGCATGGGACCTTTGGTGATCTTAGAAACTGAGGTACTTAGAAACTACAAACTGGTAAGGTTCATTTTGAGAAGCAAAGTGTTGTAGTAAAAATGTCACTGGACTCGAAGTCAGAAAAAACCTGGGTTCAAATTCCACCTTCCAATGTTTGGGGCCACTGGAACATTACTTAATCTATTTGAGGTGGATTTTTTTTTCAGCACTGAAATAAGGAGAATACCTGGAGTTCCTACTTTACAGGGCTGTTGTAGACTGAAGTGAGATAATGCACGTAAAGTATACTGCAAGTCTTTTCATCTAGCAAAAAGTCAAAAATAGATGAATAAAGAAATAGCACTTAGAAAAAAGAAACAGGTGATCACTAGTGCATGACTGGGTTCACTATGAATTTATCATGTCAAATTAACTTCATTTCCTGTTTTGATAAGATTGATTAGATGTTAGATGTCCTGAAATGAAGACTCATTACATTTCCTTTGCATTTCCAATGTCCCAGAATCAAAAAATCTCAGAGTTGGGTGGAATCTTGGATCTGAGAAGTCACCTAATCTAATTCATACCTGAAAAAGAACCTTTTTAGCATATTTCAAATAAAGATGCTTTTGCTAGAAGACATATACTCTTCCAGAAAACTAAATATGCCCCTTTAGAATTTCCAGTTATCACTCCTAGCTCCACTCTCTATGACTAAACAGTGCAATGTGCATCTAATCAATCCATTTTCTACATTCGAAGACAACTATCACGTATTCCCAAAAATCATCTTCCTTCTCCAGGCTAAACATCATTAATTTCCTCAAGCAACTTTCACTACCTGTCTATAACCTTTGATATGATTTCCTCCTTGTCAATTTACTTTCTAAAATAGTGCCCAGAAGTGAACACAATTTCCAGATGGAAAGTGATCACAGGAAAGTGGCAGACTTTTTTTCTCCTTAGTCTTCTACATCATGGTACCTCTCTTAGTGACACCTATGGTCATATCAGCTTCCCTGACTGCTCAAGTCTTTCCTCGTACACTTGAGGATGAGATGGTGAAATGTGGGCAAGACAATTAGATGAAGTTAGAGCCAGTTAAACAACAGTACCAGAAGAATGCTGTTTAATGAATCTCCCTGCTCCAAGAGTAAGGTCACTTTCTGAGCTCTGTCCTTGGCCTTATCCTGTTCAACATTTTTATCAGTGACTCAGATGAAAACATGCTTACCAAAGCCACTGATGACATAAAGCTTATAGAAAAATTGTTAAAATGTCAGATGACAGAATTAGGACACAATTTTTTTTAATACATTAGAATACTGAGGCAAAACCAATTGTATTTTATTCCTTTTAAGTTTCACAAATTTTGCATTTTGCTTTTAAAACATCAAATGTATAAATAAAAGATAGGAAAATACCTGGTTTGACAGAAATTAATATGAAAAGGATCTGAGGGCTTCAGTTGGTCAATAAAATTAGTTACTAAAACATTTAGTGCAATCTGAGGTGACCTTAACCTACTGCATTAAGTCCAATTCTATCACCCAGCACTTAATGAATACACAACTTATAGAAGAAAAGCTTTAACTCTGGACATCATAGCAAGATAGATCTCCACTCAAGACAAAGAAGAATTACAATCATAGCTCGCCAACGTTCATATAGCACTTTAAATTTTACAAAGTGCTCGTGTAGTCCTTACAACAACATAGGCTGCTATTATTACTGCCCCCCCACACACACACCCCCCGCTTTTGCAGATAAGCAAACTGAGACTGAAAGAGACTGAGTGACCAGCCCAGAATTACATGTGAATCTGAGGTCAGGATTCAAACTCAGTTCTTGCCAACTCCAACTCCAGCATTAGCTATCCAAAAATGGGATTAGTCACCCTTGTGATTCAACGAATTCCATCTCTAGAAGGGACTCTACCTGCTAATCATCACAATTAAAATCCTCCGATCCTTCCTCTCAGGCAGGCTATACGTGGGGAAATCAACAGTCACGGTGACTTTGTCCTGCCACTGGATTTCAGTGACTCAGGAAGAGAGACTAAGGCTGACAGATTTTGCACAACTCTGCCTCACTTAAATCCAATTTGCTTGAAAAGTCAAGACATCACCCGGTGATGTCACTGGTCCTCTTGGAAGAAGGATGGACCAACAACCACAACATGGTAATACAAGAGCCTGCAGGGATGGAAACTAGTCATTCTCATGAAGCTACTTAACCAGCTGTGACCCCAGGCATTTCCTTTCATTCCCTAGGGCCAACCTACTATCTGTTCTTGCTCTGCATTCCGTAACTTCTTTTCTGTTACTCCTAGAACTAAGGCCCCCAGCCCTACTTCTTTCCCCTCTCTTATATTTACATCTGAGAGAGATTAAGAAATGCTTCAGTGTACACATTTTGAGGTCTCAATTCTCAAGCCAACTCTTAGCCATAATACAGTTTAGCAGCAGCTCAACAGGTGGATAATCTGACAAACACATCACTTGCCATATATAGGGTAGTTCATTCAAAGCTGGTCCTATGAGGGCTTTAGATTTAAGGGGGTTTGTTCCAAAATGACAATATTTAGGATCTGAGTGTGCTCTAATCTAGGTTTTATAACCAATATTTTAGAAACAGAGATCAAGAAAATCCTTAGACATTTGATTCTTAGTTCCCAAAAGCCTTCTTATCAGCAAAGAAATATATCTAAAAATATGCATTTCCTCCTTACAACTACTTTCTTGGTCTTTTTCTTGTGGCAACTCATTTTTTAGATGATTTCTTTGTGTCTTATTCATCACAGAGTTAGTTCCAGGTCATGTTTCTCGTGTATCTGCCTCTATTGCTGTTCAGTCATTTCAGTCATGTCCAACTCTTCATGATCCCATTTGGGGTTTTCTTGGCAAAGACATTGAAATGGTTTGCCATTCCTCTCCAGTTCATTTTCCAGAGGAGGAAACTGAGGCAAACAGGGTTAAGTGACTTGCTCAGTGGAACACAGCTACCAAGTGTCTGAGGCCAGATTTAAATTCATGAAGATATGTTTTCTAGACTCCAGGCCTGGCGTTCGATCTACCATGCCACACAGCTGCCCTTCTGCCTCCATGCAGAACCATCTCTAATGCACCCCAGACATTAGTCCTGAGAAGTATCCTTCCTTTCCTCAGACATCTCTGAGAAATGAAGCTCTATCAATGGCATGTTTAGAATTACTGGAATTACTCATATGGTCAGGAAGTTCTTTCTTATATCTAACCTAACTTCTCCCTGCTATAATTATAGCTCATTTCCTCTTTTTTCAGACTTTAGTACATAGAGAAAACGGCACATACCACTCTGCACTGATGTCTAGGTGGTAATAGAAGCCACTCTCAGTCTTCTCTCCAGTCCTTTAATCTGCACTTATCTATCTTGTTTGCCATTTTTTCCGTTTCATTTTCATTGTTTTCAATGGTCAGGACTCTTAAAGTTCCCCACATTCCTAAAAGGCTGTGGAAGCAACACTGAACTAATGAACATGTTGTAGGTCAGCCTCCAGGAGCCTGCATACACAGACCTGCTTTTAGGCAAAGCAATGAAAAAGCTAAAACCTATCTTCAGTGACCCCAGCTCCTCTGTCAATTTTCCCACCTTTCATCTCCCCCAGTCCATATCCCTAAATATCAGGATTCTGCCCATAGAATATTCAGCTCAAAGGGACCATGAAGGTGTTGAAGTTGTTGTTTTCATTTTTATAGATGAGCAAACTAAAGAGCCCAGAAGCAGTGACTTAGCCAAGGTCACACAGATAGTACACAGAAGAGAAAGAATTTAAACCCACATCCTCTCATTAAAACTCTAATACTCTCCCCACTATACCGCAATGTGTCTTACAACCTTGATGAGCCCTTCACTGTCAGAAGGCAGCACAAAACAAAAATAGAAACAGAAAAGCAAGTCACCTCACAAGATTTGGGTTCAAATCGTTATCTACTTACCTGCATGACCTAAGGCAAATCACTGTACCTCATTACGAAATCATCTCATCTATAAACATGTGGAAGTTAACAACAAAAAATATCTAAGGTTCTTTCCAGTTCCAGAGTCTATGATCTTCCAAGAAGGGAGAACTAATGCTAACTCAATTACAAATGAGAATAGTTTAAAGAGATATCCTTCTCAGAGGTACCGGCAGTTTAGGAGAATATCTGGAGAAGGTAATGCTTAAGGAAATTAATCCAGCTGGTCATAGCCATGCATGCCTGTAATCTGATACTGGCAATGATGAGGCTTGTGGATTGCTCAGAGTTCTCAACTACAATAAGGCTAAGCTAATCAAGGGTCATTCCTTAGTCTAGTGCCAATATGGTGAACCCCCAAGAGGGGTGGGCCACCAGGCTACCTAAAGAGAAATAAACGGATTCAGGTTTAAAAAAAGAAAAGGCAAAAAACTCCAGTAGTATGAGGGGAAGGGGAGAAGAAGGGAGGAAGGAAGGAAAGAAGGAAGGAAGGAAGGAAGGAAGGAAGGAAGGAAGGAAGGAAGGAAGGAAGGAAGGAAGGAAGGAAGGAAGGAAGGAAGGAAGAAGTGAGGAAGTAATGAAGAAGTGAGGAAGGGAGGAAGGGAGGGAGAGAGGGATCTAATAGCAACTGTGATATTCTGAGCAAGAGAATTCTGACAAGTACATTCTCAGTGAACCTCAAATCACAGAACACAGGCAACTGTTTACCTGACCTGGTCAAAATTCCTTACATCTTTTTCTGGAAGAAGACAGGATTGCCTCCTTTTGTTCTCCATGCTTTATAGTTAAGGGCAGCTAAGTGGTGCAGTGACTACAGTGCCAGGCCTGGAGTCAGGAGGACCTGCATTCAAATATGACTTTAGACACATAAGTTCAAATACAGCCTCAGACACTTACTAGCAATGTGACCCTGGGCAAGTCACTTAATCCTGTTAGCCTCAGTTTCCTCATCTGGAAAATGAGTGGGAGAAGGAAATGGCAAATCATTCCAGTTTCTTTCCCAAAAAAATCCCAAATGGGTTCATGGAGAGTTTGACATGATTGAAATGACTCAACAACATATAATCTAGTCTCAGTTATCCTCAGTAATGAAGGGAAATGTGGCATGAAAAATCTAAAATCCCTTTTTTCAGCTGCCATTTTATTAATTTTGTAGTATACTGACCTTCTTATTCATTTTTGAGTTATGCTAATAGTTTAATCTGAATACATATAAGTAAGGTGGTAGTAGGGGCAAGTGAACCTTAGAAAAAACAAATATGCTCCCAAATTGAGAAAACTGAAAAATGTCCATATTTCCAACCCCCACCCCCAAAAAAATCCTTGAAGGCCACAGGAAACAGATGTTTCTACTGCAGTCCTTATACCCCAATGAGAATTACTTTACTTTTACTTTGGGGGAATCTGTGATTTCATGAATGTGGGTAGTCCTTAAAGAGACAAATAAAAACCTTTGGATTCTTTGTTATTACTGACACAGGTTCCAATGAATCCTTCATTGGAGATCTACCCAATGTGCTAAAACCTTTATCTCATCTTACTACTACCCTGAACAGACAGAATGGTACCCTGGGACCTCTATCTATGGTATCTTATTCTTGCTACATGACTAACCTACCTCCATTTCCAGGCCTATGCATCATCAATATCATTTTTTACACCACTTTTCAAATGCATGTTGCCATCAGTGACAAGTGACAGACTGTTCATACCATCACAAACATTTTCACTACCCTTTGGGTTTGTAATTTACATTTTCAATTTCATTGCTCCCCATTTCCCATCATATTAATTCAATTCACAAAATATACAGTTTAAAACTCCTCTGCCTAGCATTTCAAATACCCCATAACAGATCTGCTCATCTACTTATAGAATTGCCTTTCATCCTGAAATTCAATCAAGTGATTCTCCTCATTATTTCCTACACTGTTTGGGATTACTGTTAATGCAATCCTCTTGAACTAGAATGTCTGCCTCTCTTCTACCTATTCAAATATTATTCATCCTTCAAGATTCAGCTCAAGTACCTCCTCCTGTAAGAAACAAATTCAAATCCTAGCTCTGCCACTTACAACCTGTATAATTCTTGGACAAATCACCTAACCTGTTCAGGACTCAGCTTCTTCATCTATAAAATGGTGTTGCATTGTATGATCTCTAAGGTCCCTTTAAATTCTAGAGCTACAAGCCTATGATCCCTAGATCTAATCCTAGTCAAAATCTCCTCCATCTTTACCTAGAAGACAAAGAACTTCCTCTTTGTGTCTCAAGAATTGTCTCAAGGATCAGCTCAAGTCTCATCTACTACAAGAAACACTTAAGTTTAAATCCCTGTTCTATTCACCAACAGCCCTTTTACTACACTAGTTTAGCACCTGATTATAGATTACCCATATTGTTCCATGTGTTTTTCAATCTTGTCTCTGCAACCTCATATGAGCTCCTTGAGGTGAGGGACCATATCATGCTTCTCCAGTATCTCTTACAGTCCCTAGCTGAATGCCTAGTGTAGAGGAAGAGTGCCATAACTACAAACCGGTAAATCCAAAGTCTTCCCTCCACCCTTACAGAATCCCTACCCCATCCCCTTTCTCTCCAAATACAAACACTCAAATAGGGTGGAACTTACCTCTCCTCCCGGACCCGGGGGCTCAGGAATCGGCTTGAATCATCCTCATGGCTACTCTGTTGACTGCTCTGCTGACTGCTGAGGGGAGAGACACACAGATAGACACAAGCTTAGCTCAGTGCAGCTCTTGCCTCAGAAATGGACACATCCAGTATAATCAACAGATTGGAAAAGGGCAAATTTTCCTCTGAATTTAGCCACCCAAGTGCAAGGGGACAGTGGAACACTGATAAGCAGTGCTTAGTATAGTGCTTAGCACACCCTAGGCACTTAATAAATGCTTACTGACTTACTGACTGTGAACATGCCAAATGACATGGACCCAATACAAGTTCAGTCTACTGCACCTAACCTTCTACCCTTTGCCTTTGTAGTTTTAGGGAAAGGTTCCTATTCTACCACACCAAGTAAACATTCTCCATGTGCCTCAGTTTCCCAAGGCAGAATACAGAATCATAATTCCTATTTCTCCTCTGTCCTATACAGAAATGCACAGCACTAGGTGTAGGACTCAGGCAATGGCAGGGCTAAAAGGAATGACACAGGGTCATTTTGTGTATTCCCCTGTATCCCACACTTGGTCATTCTTAAATTAGGTATGAGGGTAAATGAGAAAAAAGGGTATCTCCTGCATTTAAACATTTCTAAGAAATGCAATTTTGTAACCTCATTTCTTTTATTTAGCAAACCTTAAACTCACAAAAATCTTTCAGATAATCTAATCTCTATCTTATGTTGCAATTCAATTGCAATTAGATGATCTCTGAGGTTTCTTACAGCTCTAAATTTATTATCCTATTAACTCTTCAACTGACCTCACTAAAAATGAAACTCGCCAGTTTGTTCATTATAGAAATACACTACATAATTGATAACGCTTATTTATTAGTTATTCCAAACAAATATAAAATACAAACATCTAATACTCTGGATAACAGGGAAGCTAGGTGGTGCAGTGGACAGAGCACCACTGCAGGAGTCAGGAGGACCTGAGTTCAAATCTCACCTCAGACACTTGACACTCACTAACTATGTGACCTTGGGCAAGTCACTTAACCCTAATTGCCTCATCCTGGGTCATCTCTAGTCATCCTGATGAATATCTGGTCACTGGATTCAGATGGTTCTGGAGGAGAAGTGACACTGGTGACCTGCACAGCCCTCCCTCACTCAAAACAAAGTCAAGTGCAAGTCATGTCATCATTTCTCTGATGGCATGGTCTTCTTCGGCAACGAAGGACAAACACACACTCTGGATAACATAATCCAACATCAGTAAGATCCATCCACATCAAATACCATTACAATGGATGTATCTAAACAAAAAAATTTATCTTGGTGTCCCAGTAGAATAGCAATGGTGTTCATGCTTGTGAAACTCAGCCTTACAATATATTATTCTGCATAACATATGTTCAAGCGCCTATTCACTCTCTAGTCATACTCCATCAGAAAGACAAAGTGATTGTTTCAATGCATATCAGAAAATAGCTATTAAGCTATTCTCTTCTGCAACCAAGTCCCTTCACTTCAATTATTTTACCCGTTTCTATCAGAGAAAATCTTAGAGGCAACTGGTGGCTCAGTGGATAGAGCACTGGGCCTGGAGACGGGAAGATCTAAGTTTAAATCCAGCCTCAGACATGCCTAGCTCTGTGACCCTGGGCAAGTCACTTAACTCTGACTGCCTGACAAAATGGATCCACTGGAGAAGAAAATGGCAAACCACTCCACTATCTTTACCAAGAAAACCCCAAATGAGATCACAAAGGGTTGGCACAACTGAATGTAGTGAACAACAAAAATCTGAGAAAATCTACCTGACCTTATAAACTTACCTTCAGAATAATATAGACACAACACTTAACGCTCTTTTTCTTTCCTCTCCAGTCTGTTTAAAGCTTGTTTAACCTGCTAATTTACTGGCTCTCAGTTATACTTCATCTCTAGTCTTTGTAGACATGGGATTCATTATAACAAAGTTCCTCCACAAAAGAATGTTCTATTTACCAAGCATCTACATTCATGTGAGACTATAGGAAATCCCATATTGTGGAACTCCAAAGGACAAAAAGATCCAACTTCATCTCACTGACCTCGCATTTTAAAGCTAAAACAGGGTCACCCAATGGAGCACATAGAGAAATGCTAAAAAACATATACTATTAGGAGGAGAGGCCAAGAGTCTACCCTACCATTATATGGTAGAGGTTAGAGCGTTAGACTTGGAGTTAGAAAAAAAAAAATCATATCTTGTCTCAACTCGGTCATCTTTGAATTGGGAGAATAATAGCTGTAGTACCTACCTGAGAGGGTCATCGCGAGACTCAAATGAGGCAACAAATGTAAACTTTTCCATATCTCAGTACCATAATTTACTATTGTTATCATTGACGGACTTGATGGCTACTTCAAACAATCCAAAAAGCCCAAGATCAACTAGTGTTGAGATTTTGTTCTCTAAACATGTATGGTTAGATTCAGTTTGCTCCTTTCCAGGGATATCCTTCTCTAACACACTATGGGATCTGAGTTTTGCAGATACAGAGACCAGGAAAAACACATTTGGGATGTAAGGTAAACTCCTTAAATCCACTAGATGTCAGTATTGGCTTCCAAACTGGGGCTAGAAACTTAAATTGTGTCACAAAAGCTATATTCAGTGGAAATACAAAGGTTTCATACTAAACACAGGCCCACACTACTGCATTGCCTCTGCAACCATCCATCTACTTACAGAAAATAATATTTCCTGATAATAGCGATGATCAATTTTCTTTTGTCTAACAGTTATAAATCAATTTCAAAACAAAAGAACTACAGAGGAAAGAAAAAGAAAAAAATGAGAGGGAAGAAAGGAAGGAAGGAAGGAAGGAAGAGAAGGAGGGAGGGAGGGAAAGAGGAAGGAAGGGGAGGAGGGAGGGAAGGAGGGAGGGGCTTCTGTTCTAATGGAGGAAGATAACACATTAGGGGGAGTTAGAAAGAAAGGAATGGGGATGATTGTGCTGGGAAATGGTGAGAAGACAGCCTGATTTTAGCTAACATCATTTATGCCGTGCTTTAAAGTCTGCAAAAACTCATGACATGTGCTCCCTCCTTTTGTCTTCAAAATGACTTCTAAGAGGCATCGTAGTGTAGTGCACAGCTCAGAGTCAGGAACACCCGGGTTCAAGTCCCTCTTCTGATACATATTAGCTGTCTTCTCCCTAGGCAAGTGCTTTAGGCCAGTGGTGTCAAACTCAAATAGAAATGGATCCTTGCACATGGCATAGTGACTTAGAAAACCACATGTTAATATTAACAAAATAAACTAGAATACCAATAATATAGGTAAACATTTTCCAATTACATTTTAATCTGGTTCATTTTTCACCTCTGCTCTAAGCAATCCCCTAAGACTCTAGTCTACACCCAGGGGGCAGCTAGGTGGCGCAGTGGACAGAGCACCAGTGCAGGAGTCAGAAGGACCTGAGTTCAAATCTCACCTCAGACACTTGACACTCACTAGCTGTGTGACCTTGGGCAAATCACTTAACCCCAACTGCCTCATCCTGGGTCATCTCCAATCATCCTGATGAATATCTGGTCACTGGATTCAGATGGCTCTGGAGGAGGAGTGAGGCTGGTGACCTGCACAGCCCTCCCTCACTCAAAACAAAGTCAAGTGCAAGTTATGTCATTATTTCTCTGATGGTATGGTCTTCTTCGGCAATGAAGGACGAACACACATAGTCTACACCCATTCAGGGATTAAGACTAGGTAAGAAACGAGGCAAAGTATGGCCTCTTCAAACTGAGACCTGTTAAAGACCTTAGTTTAAAAAGGCCAAGGTCTCCCACGGCATCTGAGTCATCTCCAGTCATCCTGATCTATATCTTACCGCAGGGCATGATATCAGGAAGGTGGTGTCATGACTTGCAAATAAACAGGATTTAAGTGAGGGAGGGTTGTGTAAAGTCACCAGACCCACTTTTTCCTCTGGAGCCCGTTCACTGGTAAGTCATGACATCATCTTCCTGATATCATGGTCCTCTTTGAGAACGATCAGACAGACATTAAAAACAAGGACTCTATGAAGCCTGCTTGAGTAGAAGGAAAAGTTCCTGGTATCTATAAAATTACAGGTCCAGGCCCTATCTCTAGTACAGTAATTCCATGAAGTAGGCAAATATTATTAATCCCATTCCACAGGTGAGAAAACAAACTGAGAAATAACATGCCAATGGTCACAACAGTTAGTCAGTGATCATGAGAACTTCAACTCTAGGTCTACAGTGACTCCAAACAGAATGTTCCCTCTACTACAGCATGCCACCTCTCTTAGAAATCCATAAAAACCAGAAGAAGAAGGAGTCACGGGGATTTTTCCTAATAAGGATCCCTAAAACTCTGTGATATTTTGCAAATACCATCATTTAAGCATTTACTGTGTGCTAAGCCCAGGGAGTTAAAACTCCCTGTCCTGAAGGAACTTACATTCTAAAAAGGGAGACCAACTGCAAACAACAATATGCATACAAGCTATATACAGGATAAACTGGAGGTAATTACACAGGGAAAGCAGAAACATTCAAGAAGAAAGGGAAAGGCTTCTTTCTGAAGGCAGGATTTTAGCTGAGAAAGCTAAAGTGTTCCAGGAATGGGGCGTAGTGCTTCTAGATAATAGAGTACATGGAGAGAAGGAAAGTATAAAAAGCCCAGAAATGTAGAAATGGGTAAAGTTAAAAGCCAAACAGAGGATTTTATATTTGATCCTGGAGATAATGAAGCTATTGAAATCTAACGAGGCAGAAGGCTGTCAAGATACCTTGTCCATGACACCAGAGAGGTGTTGCCAGGACATGCAAGTAAATTGGATTTAAGTGAGGCAGAGCTGTGCAAAATCACCAGCCTTACTTTCTCTTCAGGAGCCATCTGGGTCCAGTGGCAAGATATAAAACAGGACAACCAAGGATGGCTCTGGATACAGTGAGAAACCTTGGCCTTTATAAACTAAGGTCTTCAGCAGGTCTTAGTTTGATTGAGACAACACCTCATTCAGTGATTAAGGCTAGGTAAGAAATAGGACTGAGAATGGCCTCTTTTACCTAGTCCAGAATAAAAGAGAAAAGCAATCTGGGAGGGAAAGACCCTCAGGTTTCTGGCCCAAACAGAAATAATTACTATTTACCTTGCCTGAGCTAATCAGGGCACATACAATGATCAAGTGGAAACCTGGGAACCGATTGCTGGCCAGTCAATGAGAGCCAGAGTGATTTGAGTTTAAGGCATGGAATGTGGATAGACAAGGCAGAGAGACACCAAGTAGAAGGCTTTTGTGACAGTCCAGGTGTGAGAAGAAGAAAACCAGCCCTGATACTGAATCAGACTTGAATAACCTAAATAGAACCCTAGCCCCATAGGCCTCCTACTACACCCATAAAGCCAAACAACTCCCCCAACCCCCAATCCTCTTCCTTTCACTGTCTCCCAGTTCAGGTCATCCCAATGAACCACTTGCCAGGTGGGGCAGTTCCACCACCCTCCCAGACTGAATTTTCCTACCACCACACCACAGATCCTGGTATCTTATGAAAATATGGTTCTATATCAAATCAGCCACCTGACATCACTGTGGAAAAAGAAAACCCCATACCAGAACATGAGAAGAGTGTGTGATGTCAGCCCTGAGGGCAGCCTTGTGAAACACTCCACATTAGCTTATCCTTTCTTGGGGTGGGAGTGTAATTTGGACTCCACAATTTTCAAGATAGGGATAATTTGGAGCCAATCCAGTAAAGGGCAATAACAGTGATGAAAGTTACTGTTAATGGGTATTATGAGGAAACTCCAAAGGAACTGAGATGATTTAAGCTGCAGCCAGAATGACTATAGGAAGATTAACATAAATACCATGCCAGTGAAGTGTAAGAGGTTCTGCTGCTCAAGACTGGAGGAGAAAGAAGGGCTTAACTGATAGCAAAAGGGATTTAGGTTAGGCATGAGGCAGAAAGCGATGACTTAAATGGGCTACAAGAAAGTAAAATATGCTACAATGAAAGGTTAGGGAATCTCTTTCTGGTGAGAAGCTATCTCACTCATCCTATAGCCACAGAGTAGCCCCGAGAAAAATGAGCTCAAGGAACACTACCTCCTAACTCCTACCTGCCTCCTAACTTTGCTATTCCCTGGCTTGCCAGGGGTCAAAGCCAAAATACCCACAGGGATGTGCTGGTAAATATTTAACGAGTGGCTCTCTGAACACAAGGCAGGCATACACACTTAAGTTTAATTTGTATTAACATTTTCTCCAGCAATTTCTTTTTTAAAAATAGTATTTTATTTTTTCCAGTTACATGTAAAGATGATTTTTAACATCCATTAAAAAAAAATGTTGTTATAAATTTTCCCTTCCTCCCTCCCTCTCCTCTCCCTAGATGGTATTTAAGCAATGTTATGTAGGTCATATATGTTCTCCAGCACTTACTTAAGGCTAGACAATCAAAAAACAATAAATCAAGCCCTGATTGGTAGGTCTGTCTAGTTCCAAAAGAGCTGGCTCCAGCACCCCTCTGGCAATACCAGTAACTTCCCAAAGAGTTAGAAAAAGACTTTGCAATCTAAGATGATACAAGAACCAGAGAAAATCACTGATAAAACGGTCAGACAAGCTCCCCACAAGTGGCCAGCCAAGTCTCATCTTTTAAAGCCCTACTCAAAGGCCAGCAACCTTTTCCCACTGTAGTAACCATTTTCATCCCCCCAACATTATACAGTTGTTTGGCAACTCTCTTGTTTATATTCACTTATTTTAACTGTTATAATTATATGTTGATATGTCCCATTTCCATACTCAACTTAGAAGAAGCATGGTATAGGCAATAGAATGCCAGACTTGGAAGTCAGGGATAGCTGGGTTCAAATCCTGCCTCTGATACTTCCTACCATGGAGATCACTGTCAGTTTTCTTATCTGTAAAATGGGCATCATGATACCTCGTATGTATTATCTCGTGCCTCAAAGATTTGTTGTGAGGTAGGACTCAAATGACATAATTTATATCAATGCCATTATTACTACTGTTATCCTGGAAGCTTTAGGAGGGCAGGGACAACACGTTCTATAAATTGTATCTACCCTTGCTACATCATCAGAGTGCTCTCCACATAGTTCAAGTTTAATTAAATGACTCCTAGCCACTAGGTAGGATTTCCAGGGACTTTAGCCTCTGCTCCTCCTTCTTCCCCTCAGCCACTAAACTACAGGAACTACCACCATAAACCAACTGAACAATGCCCCTTGTCCTCTAAGAAGTAAAACTTTGCCACTAAGGAATGTAAATATGCTTCTTGTGTCCCCTGAACCTGAACAGATCAGTGCTTAGGAATTATCAAATCATAAAATCCTAAGGCAGAGATGAGCACAAAAGGTCACATTTTCTATCACCCTTCTTCCACGCAGGGACACATGGCTGATCACTGATGACAGGTCAGAATGTGTTCTTGTGCTCAGTTCTTCCTCTTTGAATTCTGCAATTTGCCCTTTACACAGATCACAGAATAGTAAAACTGGAAGAGACTTTAGAGACCACCCTTATTTTAGGGCCAAGGAGACTGAGGCCTAGAAAGGAAAAATGACCTGTCTGAGGGGTCAGACCCAGGAGGTCCAATAACATCAGCACCAGTACTCTTGCCCCTTTACTATGTCTCCTCTAGATCTCTCAGGTAGGAGATGGGCTGGTGGAGGAGGGCAAGTAACAAAGGAGCAGGGAATTAAGAAATAGGTGAATTGTTCTTTGTAGCTGAGGTGGATGTGTGAGAAATGCTAAGAAAAATAATAGCTGACATTTATAGAACACATAAGGTTTATAAAGGGTTTTACATATTCAGTCTCCCTTGATCCTCATTACAAGCCTCTGATGTGGGTACATTATCCCTGTTTTATAGAAAAGGAGACTGAAGCTCAGAGAGGTTGGATGACTTCTGCAGCTACTAAATATCAGAAATGAGATTTCAATCCCAGTCCCTTCTTGACCCCTTATCCAATTAGCACACGGGAAAGAAAGGCTTTTGAGGTGATATCTGGTTCCTTACACGGTAGGTCTAGGGATTCTAAAATTCTCTAGAAAATCACTATCTATTTGGACACGCCATTGATTGATCATTCTTCTCCAAAAGCTCAAACACAACCTTCCAAATCACCACAATTTAACTTAATGTTTCTTAGACTTTAGAAATCAACTAGTCCATTTCCTTGTCCAAACAGGAAAAGCCTTAACAGGTTCCAGAAAGATGTCTATTATGTCTTTACCAATCTTAATTACAAAGTTCTTGGGTCGCCCAATTTCAGTCTCACTACACCCTTTGATTTGGGTCATCTCCCTTACCAGTGCCCTTACTACCTTTTCATTATGCCTGATAATTATATTCTCAGCCTAAGAGACCACAAGGTCAACTTTACTTTTCTTTGTTTCCTTTTCTTTAGTCATCTTTCTTTAAAAAGAAAAATGACATTTAGGAAAAACACAGGCTTCCTAACAAATATGGAATGGCCCTGCAAAACACTCGTTTGGTTGTTGTTTTAATTGTGTCGAACTCTTCTTGACCCTATTTAGGGTTTTCCTGACAAAGATACTGGAGTAGTTTGCCATTACCTTCTCCAGCTCATTTTACAAATGAGGAAACTGAGGCAAACAGGATTAAGTGATTTGTCCAGGGTCACGCAGGTGGTAAATGTCTGAAGTTGTATTTGAACTCAGGTCTTCCTCATGCCAGGGCCAACATTGTATCTACTTCTCCACCTGGCTGCCCCACATAAATGTAAAGAAAGATAACTGCTCTAAAAAGCAATGATGAGTGTAGACAAATGGGAGAAGGATTTTACAAACTGATGGAAAGTAAAGCAAGCAGAACCAGGAGAACATTCACAGCGACTACAATGTAAATGGGAGGAATAACAACAAAACAATTGAAAATGATTGCTGAAAATGATCAGGACTCTGCCTGGCCCCAAAGAAAATACGTGAGAAGGCAACCCACGTACAGAGTTCTTTGCTGAAGGGGGGAACTATAGTTGTGGAACACCATATAATATCAGATTTTTTTTCAACATTTTGGTTAGTTTTGTTGAACTGGTTTTTTTCTTTTTTAAAATTCTCATAAGGCATGGCTGACTCAAAGGAGGAGGGAAATACTGGGAAATGTAAGTGATATAAACAAAAGATATCAAAAATTCATTTAGAAATGTAGTGAGTACCTATTGTGTGCCAAGTCCAGTATAAGGCAAAAATATATAAAAAAGCACAGATATTGTCTCTGCCCTCCAGTTGGTTATAGGATGGACCTTCTAACTGAACACTCTAGTCCAAAAATAATCTCAACTCCCGCTACAGTTAAACTATTTCTTCTGCCTGACCCAAGGTACTAAAACCTACCAGTCTAATCTTCAAAACACAGTTTTCCCCCACCTAGCTCCCACTTCATCACTCAAGATGGGTCAGCTCTCATGTTTCTTTTGCTTTTGATCCTCCCAACATTGTCTGATGGCACCTTCAGAGGGTGGATATGGAGAAAACTAGAAACTTAGTGGGGAAGAGAGGAATTTGAAACTATCAGTCAACATATGACTTTTTTGAATTTTCTGGCTTCCAAAAATCAAACAGAGACATCACATATAAGAGCTAAATAAAGTTTATTTCTCCACTGAAGTATTTAGAGATTTTTCACAAGCTAAGAATACCTCATCAACAGTGAAATTTTGATATTCTCCCTCAACACAATCATATATAAAAACCACACATCCCATTCTAACTCTGCAAATAGACTTTAAGTTTGGTGGGTGAGAGACCTGGTTTGTAGAAATCTCCATTTTAACTTACTCCAATGACTCTCAGCTGAAAAAGCCTCCACCTCCCCAAGAAGCCTCTTTGCTCCATCCCTCATTTTAATAATTAAGTCTTGGGAGCCATTGCAAAGGGTAAACACAAATTAACTAGGTTGTTTAATGGTAAACTCTGCAGCACCCATAGGGGGAGAGAAAATGCTGGCTAGAGGGTACATAACTGATCTTCAGGCCCATTATAAGACTGACCAAACCCTTGAGGTCATGAAATTCCAAAGGGGAAGTCTACTCCACCCCACTAAAAAATTCCTTCCTTCATTCCATTACCTTACATTTAGAGGATGGGGAGGGGGGAGTGAAAAGAGCCTGGCTATTCTGAGAATCTTCCAGAAGATTCAGATTGCCACTCTGCAAAAACTCCTTTAATACATAAATGATTAAAAATACCATTATAACTAATTGCTTCACTCCTCTCTCGATCAAGCCTTTATATATAGGGCATAGAGGTGGAGGGGGCCTTAGATGTAATTCAACCATCTCTCATTTTTATAGATGACAAAACTAAAGCCTAGAGATGAGAAGTAACTCTCCAAAATTAGCCAAGTCAAGATTTAAACTTGGATCCAATGATCTTTCCACTCTACAAGAGGTTCTCCATCTTCTGGCTTTCTGCAAACCTCCCCCAAATCCCTTTTCAACATGAAAGGAAATAAATTCAAGAACTTACCATCCATACCCATATAAAAATCAAACAGATTCATTTCAATAGAATTATTTACTATCCCCTTTGACAAGCTTCTCATACTCACCTTGGGGAGCAATATATCTCAAAAGTTGGGACTGATACCATCATATCATTTCCCCTTCCCCCTAAATATACCCTTGTAATTCTTTCTAGGCTCCATTCTCACCCAAATCCCTCTAATCTCAAGTGTCTTTACTTCTTCTCCCAGTCCCAGACCCTATTTTACCCCAAACCATCCCAACCAGTCTTAACCTCTCTATCCCCAACCTTGGTCTCTGTCCTTCACATTCAGGTACTAATAGTGGGAGAATATCTTTCTCCTATGTGAAAACCCACAAAAGGAAAAAGCTTCTTTTAGCAGCCTCTCCTCCTCAGGATGTGCCCAGCTACCAAGGGACTGGCTGAAGTTCAGTCTCATGATTTCACCAAGCAAGGGAGAAGCTGATAAGTAAGGAAATGTCACCTGAGAATACCTGAGTTGGCCGTTTTCCTTTATCAACAGGGCCTCAGGCTCTCCAGCAGCTGAAATGACCTTCCGGTCCATGTTAGATGATGCAATTACTTCCCTTCAGTACTTTTAGTTCAGTCCCATTAAATAAATATTTATTAAGGTCCTACTATGTGCCAGGTGAACGATGAAACAGTCTTGCTACCTTCTCTTACAATTGGGTGGAGGAGGGAAAACGGAAGAGGGAAATGTGAAATGTACACAGGTGAGCATAGTATAAGGTATGAGCAACTAGGTGGCATAGTGGATAGAGTCCTGGAGTAGGAAGACTCAATGTCCTGAGTTCAAATACGCCCTTAGACACTTACTAATTGTGTGACCTTGGGCAAGTCACTTCACCCTGTTTGCTTCAGTTTCCTCATCTATAAAATGAATTGGAGAGGGAAATGGTAAACCACTCCGGCATCTTTGCCAAGAAAGCCCCAAATGGGGTCATGAAGAGTTGGATACAACAAAAACAACTGAACAAGAACAATTAAATGTTCCAGGCACCAAGCTAAGGGCTGGGGATAAACGATTAATTTTTTTTTTTTAAAGGCTGTCTCGGTTCTTCTACTAGGAGAGCAAATGAACATATGATGGGATGGAAATAAGCACTTGGTTCAATATAGCAGGAACAAAAGAAGAGGAAAAGAGTAAAATATGGCTGGAAAGGTTAAAATCAAATTATTATTAAAAGTCAAGGGGGCAGCTAGGTGGTGCAGGGGATAGAACACCAGACCTGGATTCAGGAGGATCTGAGTTCAAATCTGGCCTCATATGCTTACTAGCTATGTGACCCTGGGCAAGTCACTTAACCTCGCTTGCCTTCCCCACCCATCCAAAAAAAAAAAAAAGTCAGGCAGAAGTTTGTTTGTACTTTATCCTACAGGCAATAGGGAGCCAATGAAGGTTTTGGGGCAGGAGGGTAATATAGTCAAACAAACATATTAGAAATGAAACTTTGGCATCCATATGAAGGGGAAATGAAGAGGTGTTGGGCCTGGAAACAGGAGTCTAGAATGAAAGTCTAAAGTAGGGTGGCTACACTGGGACTAAGAATGCCCTTCCTTCCCTCTCTCACAGCCTGGTCTCTCCCTCAAAATTAATATGGTGACTTGGATGGATCACTAATTCTACTGTTCAAAGGACAGGGAGCCTAAGGGAAATCCCACCTCTTGCTTATATAGCATTTCAAGACAAGACGTTTCGCCCTGCTGCATGGCTCCTGCCTACCTCCCAGTTCCACTGCTTTTATCTTTAGCTCCAAAGGAGATAAATTTATAGTTGAACATTTCTTTTGTTCACCAAGATGAAAAAATGAAAACATTCTTCAAATTAAACCTTTTTGGCCTTTGGTCAATTTTCCTGGCAACCGCTGTTGGAGAGAGCAGGGTTGACAGCAAGGGCCTAAGAATGGGGTCTCTTAGCTATGACCATCTGCTGGGTCTACATCAGCCCATCTCCCACACAGAGCTATTCTCTGGCATCTCTGATGATTCTGACCGTCCTTAAAAAAGAAGGCGAAAGGTACTGCTTAATCTCTAACAGCAGATAACAACAAACAACCCCCACATTTCCTGATCACAGTAAACTGAACCAGGACTGGGAAGGCCTGGGTCCTAGGCCCAACTTTTCTACAATCTAGTTGTGATTAGACACTTTGGCTCTCCACACATTTATAAAGGGAGGATATTGTTCAACGTGACTAGTAAGGATTCTTGATTCTGGGATTTGAAGATCCTTATTCTCCCAATATCAGCTTAGCATTCCCCTGGGAGAAATTAAACCTTGATGTCCCTACTGGCCTCTAGTCCATGCCAGCAAGTAAGTCCCTGCTTCCCTCAAAGTTTCTACTCAGAAAGAACAATTATGTGAGTCATCTGGGATCAGGGAAAGGGCAAGGAGTTGCAAATGACAGAATTTAAGAAAGTTTGAGACAAGTACCCCCCAACCTTGTTTTTTTCCTGAATTAGAAAATGTTTTTGAGTGACTTTGGCTGAGTGTGCTAGCTTGGGCAGGTCAGATGCCTCTGTCTTAACATTTTCACCCCCTGAACAGCTACCTTTTTTCCCTTCCTACTACTAGGAAGAGACTGAAGCTCTCACAGGATAACTGAGGCTCTCTACCTCTCCTTTCTCCCTGATCTCTGCAATTCCTTCCGAAAGTCCCTTTCATGAATCTGGGTTTTATCACCTACTGCTCCCTCCAGAAACATCCCACTCATTCTAACTACCTTTTTGAAGGAGCCCTGATTTTAATTCCCATACCCTCCAAACTCCAAACTACAGTCTACGCCATGGCTGGTTACTTGTGCCTATGGCATGGCCCTTCTCTCCATGGCCAAAAGCATAAAGGAGTGGCATGTATTGCCCTTAACCTTGTCTTTATAAAGTGTCTGCCTCTATTCTCCCTAAAAAATCCAGAAGTATCACAGAAGGTAGCCTGCCCTGACCTAGCCCTTTCAGACTAGAAGACCAGATGTTTGCCATCGAACTCTTCAATTACTGACCTTGATCTCAGTGGGACCTCAATCAGACTCAGCACATGAGCACAGTATAATGCCAGGGATGTATAGAGAAAAGAGCATTGGATTTGGAGTCCATGGTCTAGGTTTGAATTCTGGCCCCTACCTGATCTCAAAAGAATCTCTTCCCCTCTCTGAGCCTCAGTTTCCACATCTGTAGAATTAAAAGTTGGAAAAAATATCTCCAAGGTTTTTTCCAGCTCTAAAGACTGTGAACCTGTAATTAAATGATGGGCCCTTTTAGTTTTGTGACTGTATGACTCCAGTGACAGATAGATGGAAGTATTCAGCCACACTCAGATACACACATAATATGTACTTAGGTCACACATTCACAAGACCCAACCAATAACCTTCCAGCACAGCATTATTAGCAGCATGTACTCCACACAAGCAGTCATAGGAAGGAGGCTTTAAGTAATCTATACAAAGCAGATAACCCACTCACAAAAAATCAGGAGCTAAAATCACAGAATTTGCACAGAAAAAGAAGGGATGCTCTTTCTTCTACCACTGCCACATTTTTGTGTCTTCCCTTGCCTCTCCCTCAGGCAGTTCTAGCCCTGTTTTCAGAGACCCAAGGCTTACCTCCTTATTCTGAGAGCCGACTCTAAAGACTAGCAAACCTCAAAGGTGTGGAGTTCTTCCTACCCTGAGAGGCCTCCACTGGCCCCACCCCTTCTCCCCTAAGCGATCTATAAAGGATACTCAGGGTTTAAAGCTTGAGCTGGCAAACCTGCACAGGCCTCAGGAAACCCACAGCTCTGCTCTGGCTCGGCTGGCCTCACCGCATCAAGGCAGCTGCTCCTAAGCTCCGGCTAAGAGGCCTGGACTTGGAGCCTGGGGTGACAGAGCAGGCGTTAATGTTAAACCTATAGTCATCTCCCTGCTGCAGCTCCCACTTCCAGGCCTTGCCCACAATTCCCAATCAGAATTCTCCCTCATCTGTCACAGCGTTCAGCAGTTACGGAGGGATGTGACAGAGAACGACACAACATGGCCTCTCCTGGGGACTATTCAAGTCTAAACTTCAAAAGGTGGCTTGGTTCAAACTTTATATCTACTTCCTCCTCAGTGAGGAGGCTGTGGTTGAAACTAAAAAAAAGGTATAGGCCCCACCACAGAGCTCACTGGCAAAGAAGATGCCCTCCCCTGAAGGAGCTAAGTGTTTTCCAAGAACGGAGTGAAAGACTTTCCTTGGCTTGCATCACCTTCTTCTAAATCTACAGGCACTCCAATATTTCTCCTGTCTTTCACTACTGAGCTTCAACAAACACTTTATGTCCCCTGCCTTCATTTTTTTCCCTGTCTCCCTTCAACACCTTAAGCCTTGTGTGGTAATAGTACATAGTATGCTGAAAACTGAAGTCAATAAAAAATAAAATTTCAATCTCACCTCTAATATTTACTAGCTGTGTAATCATGGATGATCACCCGAGCCTCAGTTTCCCCACCTGTAAAATGGGGATAACAGAGGGTAATTGAGGCTCTCACAGGATAATTGAGGCTCAAATGAAGTAATATATACAAAGCTCTTTGCAAACTTTAACGCACTAGATAAATCCTAGTGATTATTATTTTCTCCCACCATTGGAAACTGCTTCTTAATGGTCACTGATGACCAGCTAAATACCTATTCCAAAGGCCTTTTCTCAGTCCTCTCTGCCACATCTGGAACTGCTAATCAACTCCTCAAAAAAAAAAAAGTTTCCACATATCTGCCTTTTCCAGGATCCGACTGTATCCCTAAAAACCCTCTTCTATTCAATTTCCTGGCTTCTCTCCCTGTCCTGTCCACTAACTCCAGTTGTTCCCCACGGCTCACTTCTTGACCCTTTGTTTTTTTCTTTACTTTCTCTTTCTAGGAGTTCATCTATTCTCACCGTTTGAGGTAAGATTGCCCCCATGCTGATGACTCCCAAATCGACATCTCTAGTCTTGTCCTATCACCCAAGTTACATTTCTTCATCTCTGGCTGACACACATCTTCATTTGTGTGTGCAAGTGGAGGCATGCAGCAGTGTTCAATTCCAATGTGATATTCAATTCAGCAAGCCTTTATTAAGGGTCTCTTATGTGCCAAGCATTTAGCTAGGCAGCAGAGACACAAAGGTAAAACAAAAACAAATGTTCCTATCCTCCATGAGCTTAAATTCTACTGTTGGAAATTCAGTACATCATATTCTGTCATCAAACCAGCTCTCCCTGGTAATTTTCCTCTATATAAATAAAATCAACATTCTCCTGGAAACTTAGGCTCAAAAATTTGGAATCATCTTTGATGGTTCTCTCTCATGTTCATTCACATTATCCAAGTCCTGACCTCGGCAATATCTCTTATACCTATGTCTCCTTTCCTCTCCCTTCCCATAGCCACCACACCTCATACCAGTCACTCATCACCTCAATCCTGAACTATTGCACTAACCTCCTAGCTCCCTGTCTCTAGGTTCTCTCCATTCAATCTAAGATTTTTTTTTCCAGAGGGATCAAGGAAGTTGTTTTTTTTTAATTATGCTAACCAGGACTAAAAAGAAATGCACAAATCCATAACAAAATTCAAAATAAGATACAACCTTCTTCTTAGCATAGGACAGTCCAAGTGAATATTTAGTTCAAGGGTAGAGAACCTGCAGCCATGTGGCCCTCTACATCCTCAAGTTCAGCCCTTTGACTGAATCCAAACTTCACAGAACAAATCCCCTTAATATAAGGATTTGTTTTGTAAAACTTGGACTCAGTCAAAAGGCTGAATCCAAAGACCTAGAAGGCTACATGTGGCCTTGAGACCACAAGTTCCCTACCCCAAATTAGTCCCATCTCCCAGGCCTACTTGTCAGTATCTTAGTGTATTGTGATGCCAAATTCACTTTCTTATTCACCTAAATTCACCATATAAAGAAAAAAAAAGAAATAGTCCTTGCCCTCAGGAAACATATTCTATTGGGGGGTGGTAAAATGTAAATTTAAAAGTATAAACAAATAAATATGAAATAAACTGGGGGGATGGACAATGGAAGCTCAAAGGATCAGTAAAGTCCTCATAACTAAGGTATCTCTTGATAGAATATTGGCTGGCAGTAAGGTGGGAGATGCTCTTGGCACAGGAGATGGAGATGGGGTATAATTTGTGAGGAACAGTAAGGGGTCAGGAAGGGTAGCTACACATAACACCTCTCCAGAGACAGGTCAGGGCAAAGTTCTCAAGGGATTTAAAAGTCAAACAGAGGCTCTTAATGACTAATATTAGAAGCAAAAAAAGAACCAATAGAGCTCATGAGGTAAGGTGGTGACACTGTCAGACTTGTACTTTAGGAAGAGAGCTTTGGTAGCTGTGTGTAAGATGGACTGAAGTAGTCAAGGATGTGATGAAGGAGACCCACTAAAAGGCTACTGCAGTAATCTAGGTGGGAGGTGATGAAGACTTGACCTAGGAGTGTGCTTATGTAAATGAATAAAGAGAAAGAACTGGATGTAAGAAATACTGAGAAAGAATAAACAACAATGTTGTCTATAGATAGAGTGAAGGGAAATAAGGAGTTAAGGATGACATCAAGGCTGAAAACCTGAGTGATTGAAAGAATGGAGGGGCCCTCATCAAAAATAGACAAGTTTTTAAAAAAGGGTGAGTTTGGGGAAAGAAATAAAGAATTTCATTTTGGACAAGTTGAGTGTGAGATGCCTTTGGGATATCAAGTTTGATATATTTTGTTATTACTGAGTCATTTTTCAGTCATGTCCAACTCATTGTGACCCAATTTGGGGTTTTCTTGGCAAAGATACTAGAGTGGTTTGCCATTTTCTTCTCCGGCAAACAGAGTTAAGTGACTTGCCCAGGATCACGGAGCTAATAAGTGTCTGAGGCCAGATTTGAACTTGGGAAGAGGAGTCCTCCTGATTCCAGGCTTGTACTCTACCCTCTGTGCCACCAACTGCCTTCCATTTTGATATATCCACTGGTTAACTGGATGTGCTGGGCTAGAGCTCAAATCCAAGAGTTGGATATACAAATATGGGAGTAATCATCTTAGAGGTGAAAATTAAACCCCATGAGAGCCAATGAGAATACCAAGTGAGAGATCATAGAGAGAAAAGTGAATAGGGATCAAGACAGAGTCTTGGAGCACAGCCACACCTGGGGATGTAAACCAGCGATGCAGACTGAGAAGGAGCAGTCAAGATAGGTAGGAGAACCAACCAATCAATTAACAAGCATTTTTAAAGCACCTACCATGTGCCAGGAATTGTGCTAGGTATTGAGGATACAAACTCAAAAACTCAAACAAATTCTACTCATGAGTGTCCGGAAAACCTAGAGAGGAAAGAATATTCATGGGGAGAAGATGGCAAACAGTACAAATGCTTCAGAGAGGTAGAGAAGGTCATCCAACTACTCAGTGTTTGAAGCCAGATTTGAACTCAGGAAGTTGATCTTCCTGACTCCATCCACTGTACCACCCAGCTGCCCCTAATAAATCAATTAGTGGGGAATAAAAGGTAAGGACCCAACTGAGCTTACATAACATTTTTTATGATACAAATACAAAAATTAATAACATTTTCCCTTAAGGAGCTCACATTCTATCAGAAAGAAATTAAATACTGACTTCATCATTTTACACTCCACTTTTTTCGATGTCCTCCATACTCTGGCCCCATCTTATCCACCCAATTATATTTTCTACTGTTCCTCAATGTACCTTTTATTAGAGTCAGGCCAGTTTCCTCAGACTCCCGTAAACATTCCATGTTCATTTCTGCCTCCAGCATTTTCCTCATGTTCTTCCCCTCAAGTAGAATGCCCTATGCTCCCCTTTCTGCCCATACCAATCCTACACATCCTTTAAGGTCCAAGTCTCAGTCCTACTACCTCCATGGAGCCCTTCCCAAATACAAGCTATTTTCTCCTTTCTCTGGATTCCTACTGCATATTTGTACCACACAATTTAGCACTTTTACAGACTGCCTCATATTTGTTGATCTTTAGTAATATCGCCTCAACTAGCCTCTAAACTCCTTTAAGTCAAGGATTATGTTACAAACTTCTCATCTCCCCCAATGGTCAGTGCCTAGCAAAGTGCTGAACACGGGTTGGAAGGGCAATGACCATGATAGTGGAGGCCCTTGAAATGATATTATATGGAGACAGATATTTTAGTCAAGGCCATGCCATGTTAAGGACTAGCATGAGGGAAAAAGGGATTAACCTTATTCTGCAAAGTGCTAGAGGGAAGTGTTAACATCAGTGAATGGCAACTCTTGGGGAACAGACTTCCCCTCAATAAATGGAAGAATTTCCTTACAAATATTAAAAGATAGAATGAGTTGCCTTCTAGGGTAGTGAGTTCTCTGTAACCAGATGTATTCAGGAAGAGGTCAGATGGGGACGATGTAGCCAGGAACACTGAACTAATATGTTAACAATGAAAATGGGAGTATAGAAGGTCTATTCAATAAATGCTTCTTGTCTGATTAATACTGACTTAAATGAACTAACAGCAAGTCAGCTATTCATTTCATGTTGAGCTCCCTCTTCCGTGGGAATGGAATTTGAAAGTGCATGAGATTAATTTGGCTATGAAAGAAATCAAGGCTTATATCTTTAATGTCTAGGAATCAGCCATGCAACTGGAGACGGCTCCACCCTCCCCCACCACACACGCATACACACACACCCCTCTCCCACCACAAACACATCACTATACAAAGCAACATAGAAATGAATGCAAATTAATGTAATGAAATCTGAGCCTAAGTACTGTGGGCCTGTGAAGTCAAGATAAAATTGGAGCATGATCCAGATTCACTAGAGATGGCTATCTTGGAAAATGTTTTTAGGTGACTTCGGAAGCAAGGTGGGAAGAGCCACAGATGGGCATGGAGACATAGAAAAATCCATTACAACAGGATATGCTTACAGGGTCTCTCCTACTTTAAATGAGCATGGATCATCAGCAAAAAGGAATTTAGGGGCATAGGATACATGTTGGTTCCATGAACCAGAGGGGCAGGAGACAGGAGTAAAGCCCTTCCTGAATGACACTTAATGACATGCTGTCTTAAGCTACTGTTTATCTGGTACCTATGTATTAGCCTTGATGTTTCTAAACAGACTAACAGATACATTGAGCATTAGAAACAGAAAAAAATCTTAGAGGTAATGTAATCTATCCCCATCCCATTTTAAAGACAAAGAAACTGAGGACCAGATAAATTAGGAATCTCATTCTATGACATATTCCTCTTTATAAGCCTGTGACCAGAGCTCAGGTTTCCTGCTCTCCAGTCTACTGCCCTTGCGACCACTCCGCAGTGGCTCCCTATTTTAAGCTTGTAGAAGAAGGGATTATTTGGTAATTGTTTGGGTATCAAAAACTGTAAGGTCACAGTACAATAACTTAAATTTCTTTCGTATAGCTGTCAGTTACTGGCACAGTCATCCCATTAGTCAACAGGTTTTATGAATTCCACTTCTAAAATGTCTATCTATCCCATTTATCTCCACTGATGATGACAACGATGACAATAAATAGCATTTATCTAGGCTTTCCATATGCCAACCACAGGATTAAGCACTTTTACAAATGTTGTCTCTTTTGATCCTTTCAGTAGCCCAAGGAGATAGATACTATTATTATCCCCACTTATCAGTTGAGGAGACTGAGGCAAACAGAGGTTAAATGACTTGCCCAAGATCACCCAGCTAGTAAGTGTCTGAAGCTGGATTTGAACTCAGACTTTCCTGACTCCACACCCAATTCTTTATGCACTGTCTTTGGTCCATTCTATCATGTTAGCTTTCTATTTGGTCTCCCCACCTTCTATTATCTCTCTTTCTATTCCATTGGCTCCCTATTACCTTCAGGATAAGCAGTGGACAGTCAGAAAGACCTGAGTTCAAATCCAGCCACAGGCACTTTTTAGCCACGTAACTCAAGGCTAGTCACTTGATCTGTTTGCCTCGGTTTCTTCAGCTGTCAAATGGACGTAATGATAGTACCTACCTTGCAGAGCTGTTGTATGAGGATCAAATGAGGTAATACCTGTAAAAAAGTGCTTTAGCACAATGCCGGGCACACAGAAAGTATGCCCTGCTGTCCTTCACACAAGCCATGCTTCCCAACTCTATTCCTAACTCCAAGCATCTTCACTGGCTGTCCCCTATGCCCAAAGTGCTTTCTATCCTCATCTCCACCTGCCTTCCCTGACTTCCTTTGAATCTCAGTTAAAATTTCACCTGCATAAACCCTTCTTCCCCTAGTACCCCTTAATGCTAGTGCATTAGGTGGTGCAGTGGATACAGCTCTGTTCCTGGAATCAGGAAGACCTGAGTTCAAATCCAGCCTCAGACAGTAATTAGCTGTGTAACCCTGGGCAAGATACTTACCTTCTGTTTGCCCCAGTTTCTGCAAATGTAAAATGGAAATGATAATAATTGCACCTACTTCAAAGGGTTTTTGTGAGGATCAAATGATATCACATTTGTAAATGCACTTGGCACACAGTAGGTGCTATGTAAATGCTTATTCCTTGCACACTATCTCCCTCTCATTGGATAGTAAGCTCCTTGCAGGCAGGGGCCATGTTTTTTTCCTTTTCTTTGTATCCCCAGTGCTTCGAACAGTGCCAGGCACAGTTAGGATTTCATTAATGATTGCTGACTGAATGACCCCACGAAACTTTCCCCAACCCTGCCAGTGAGAAGGAATTGGTCCCACCTCTGTCCTGCTGTAGCATTTTATTAATATTCATCATTAATTCTTTTCTTTATCATGCTTATTTTATATATAATAATAAAAATGTACAAACAATAAATATATAAATATAATAAATGCAATAATAAATAATATTTATTATATTTATTGCATCATTATTATATATCATATTTATTATAATAATATTATTATTTATGTTATGCTTAATTATGCTTCCTTGTATGTATCCTATCTCCCTAACACATTGTAAACTAATGGAAGAGAAGATCTACCTTAGAATCTTTGGATCTCAGAGTTGGAAGGGATCTCATTGATCACCTAGTCCGGCAGTTCTTAACCTAAGGACCATTCACCCCCAATGTGTCCCTGGATAGATTTCAGGGCATCTGTGAACCTAGTTGGGGGGGGGGGGGGGGAAGTTACCTCTTTATCTTAACTAACTTTTGCCTTTGTTTGTCATTCAATGTATTTTATTTTATGTATTTAAAACATTATTCTGAGAAAGGATCCATAGGCTTCCCAGACTGCTCAAGGAGCCCATGACACAGAAAAGGTTAAGAATTCCTGGACTAGATGAACTAATCTAGGCTGTGGACCAACTTATACCTCAGTGCAAATCTCCACAAAATTCCTGACAAGTGGTCTAGTGGTCCTCTGCATGAAGAACTCCAGGGAAAGGAAATCCTAAAGTAGCCCATCCCACTTCTGAACATCTCCAACTACTAACTTTACTATTAGCTGTTTTCTTTATGTCAAACCAAAATCTGCCCTTCTCTGACTATTATTTCTCATTCTTCCTGGTTCTGCCTCCTAAAAACAAGCATCATGGGTCTAATACCTCTTCTGCTGAACAGTCCTTCAAAAATTTCAAGGCAAACTATATCTTCTCCTAAGTCTGAAAATCCTCAAGTCCTTCAACCCATCCTGATATGATAAAAGCTTTTGACTTTCCTTACCATACTGGTCACCCTCCTGGCTGCCCCTCCTATCAGCAGTCTTCCTAAAATGTTACATCTAGAATTATAAATAACATACCAGATGTGGTCTGACCAGGGCCAGAAGGCAGCAAGACTATAACTTCTCTCATTCCAGATATCATATTTCTATTTAATATAGGAGTAATTAATTAATACACTTCCAGTCTACTTAATCCAATTCAGCAAGCTCTTATGAAGCATCTATGACACGTAAGGATGAGAAATGTGGTGAAATAGACAGCGTTTAAAGTTGGAGTCAGAAAAACCTGGTGTATTGAAATTGTATCTTGCTCTGACAACCCCACCCCACCCTCAGTCAGTATAATAAGTCAGTTTATTGTTGATGTGTTGTTGTGTTTGTCCTTCATTCTCAAAGAGGACCATGACATCAAGATGATGACATGACTTGCAATTAACTTTGATTTGAGTGAGGGAGGGCTGTGCAAGGTCACCAACCTCACTTTCTTCTCCTGAGCCATCTGGGTCCAGTGGCCTGATATTCATCAGGATGACTAGAGATGGGCCAGGATGCAATATGAGACCCTGGCCCTTTCAGGCTAAGTCTTATCGCATGGGGCAATACCAGGAAGTAAGACTGCAACGGAAACCTAGAGGTCATATACAAAATGTCCAAGAGATCAAAGGGGCAAAATTTACAAATTGTAGCATATATTAACCCCAAACCACATCCTGGTAATATATGTGGAATCAAGGGAAGATGGCTAGATTCTGCTATAAAAGTTTTTGATCCTCTACTAGGTAAATCTCAGACAAGTTCTAGACATCCTCAGAACACCAAGAGGTGCTCACAATTTTTAGATAATGTAGATGTGTTAACTTTATAAAGTTTTACCAACAACTTGAGATAATTTGGATATATTAATAAATTTGCCCAAACTGGCATAGTTAAGAGTTAATCTGTTTCCCCAAAATCCCTATAAAAATGAGACCTCAAACTCTTGCCCCCTGGACCCCAACATTCTTCCATCTCTATCAAGTCCATGCTGCCTAGTGCTCCCATCTCCTCTGGAGCTGCCACCTTCTCTAGTGCCCCACTGTTTCATGAGTGATACTCTGCCTCTCCCCCTTTCCATCCTCTTCACCATTCCATCCCCTGAACCCACATCATCTGTTTCCTGTACCCCTTTTGTCACTGGTCTCTCTGTACTTTCTGTGCATCTTGCCCCCACATCCTCTGTACCTTATTAAAGTGTGATTGCTGCCCCATTTCCCACTGCCAGTTGTGGTCTTTCCTGGTGAGTACCCAAAGAACTAGATGTGCCTACTTCCATTTCAAAATTTTATAAATTAATTATCAATTCACCTGGGTTCAAATCCTGACTCTTTCAATTTACTATCTGAATAACCATGATCAAATTACTTAGCCTTTCTGGGACTCAGGTAGCCCTCTAATCTCTCTAGTTGAGATTTCTGTACCAAATTATGTTTAAGGGACTGTGAAAGGTGCTGGTTGGGGGTACAAAGGAAAAAAAAATTAATGTACACATGTGTATGCCCATAGATGTACAAATATGAATGTATGTACATATGTGTGTAGAGATAGAAAGAGAAATGGATGATAGATTGATAGCTGATAGCTTGATATATGACAATATATACATATTATATATAGAGAAAGAGAAAGAGAGGAGAGAGGGAGAGAGAGAGAGAGAGAGAGATGAAGGGTGGCATAATGGAAAGAACTAGACTTGAGATTAAAGAGAACTGAATTCTAGTCCTACTCATGTCACTAAATAGTTATACAATTTCATTCAAGTCACTTAATCTTTCTGGCCTTAGAATCATAGGATAATAGACTTAGAACTGGGGCGGGGGGGCCTTAAAATGAGTCCAACCTACTTATTTTACAGGTAAGGAAATTCATTTTTGTTTCTTTCTTATATCCCCAGCACTTTCTACAAGTGCCTGGCATACAGAAAGCACTTAATATATGTACGATTTATTTTATTCATTGCCCATTTCTTGTCTCCCGCTTTCAATTAAAAGCTCCCCTCCAAAAGAAATCAAGGTTAAGGATTCTACCCTTGTACCTCCCCACAAGCTCCACCCAGCTGGGGCTCAGCACATGAAGCAGACCACATGATTCCTTGGTTTGTCACTGCCCTGAATAACCAAAAGTCATTTTTTGGGGCATTCTGTCTTCTGATTCACATTGAGCCTGGGATATAAAAGTTGTAGCACTTCCAAAGAACAGCTGCCCTGGTATTGGACCAATTCTGCTAAATTCCATGCTACCCCGCCCCACCTTCCCCAAGTTCCAGGGAAGCATCCGGATAAGTGACACTTCAGCATATCATATGCGGACAGCAAATCTTATCAAGTTCCAGGAACCACAGGAGGGACTAGTTACCAAGGAGACTTTGACCATGGGCCCCTAACCCATTTTTTCCTGCATAGCATGACTGGTCAATTCAAACATTACTCTTTTCCTGGGATCCTGGCCTGTTCACTATTCTTATCATGATTCTCCTGCTTTGTAAGTTTCAATTTTCAATGAAATTTTCAATTTCAAGACATGAGATCCGAGAGTAATTACTACCCCAGAATTGGAAAGATGGAATGGGGGCGTGGAGGAGATAAAGTATGATGTTATCATGGCAACCCTGGCTCCAAAAAGAAAATCCTTCCACACTGCACCCTGGCCTGCAGCAGAAAAAGAATGGGATGACTTCCACTTATATAGGAGATGAGTAATAAGGACCCTGGGGCTGTGCCTGGAAAGCCAGTTGGAGCCAAATCCAGTTCCCCAAAGTGTTGTGGTCATTGGAAAGTCTCTGTGGACCTTCCTCCTTTAGAAAGAGGTGAGTGCCCCCAAGGGTCAGTCTACACATCACTATGAGTATACCGCGAGGTGGCCTGCTAGAAGACAAAAAGAGCCCACCTCATCACAATGTGTCTAACCCTTTGGGGGCACAATAAGGAAAAAGAAGACGCAGTCTGCTCTCCTGAAGCTCACCTGAAATCTGTACATTTTTTAAAAAAATATTTTGACAACTGCATTTCAATATAATTAGTTTTCTTTCTAATCCTATATACTTTATTGTAGGCACTTAAAAATATTTTTCTTATAAAAGTTTGGAGTCTATGGGCTTCGCCTGACTGCTAAAGGAGTCCATTAACAAAAACAGTTAAGAACCCCAGACCCAGTGGAAGAGGAGCTATCAGAACACAAAAGCCTGAAAAAAGCCCAAAACTCAGTATACCCCAAACTGAATGGATCATTCCCCCCTCCTTCCTTCCCATCCTACTAGATATTCTTTCTGACTCTTCTGTTTCTGTCATTGGAACCATCATTCTCCAAGTCATCTCAGGATAAAATGACATTGACCACTGCCTTCTCTCCCATCCAATCAGATGCTAAGTCCATTGGGGACTCCTTTATACTTCTCATACTGGTCCCCTCCTTTCCATCCCGACTGGCATCCCCTTAGTTCAAGACCTCATTATCTCTTGTCTGCACTACTGAAATAGCCTCACCTAGTTTTTCCTGTTTCTACCCTAAACTACCATCACAGGGGCAAAAGATTAGTCTTCCTGGAATATAAGAACCTAGAAGATTCATTTAGAAAGCTGGACCTAAACTCAAGAAGATCTGAGTTCAAATTCCACTCCTAACACTTACTACTTCTTTGATCATAGGTGAGTCACTTAACTTCTCTGAACTTCTGTAAAATGGGGTTAACAATACCTCTCATATCAATTTTTCCACAGGACTGTTGTAAAGCTCAAATGATATAATACATATGAAGTGCTTCTCAAATTTTAAAGCATCATGTGAATGACAATTATTAATATTGTTATGATTATAACTATCACAATAGAATCCGAGGATTTGGAGTTAGAAGTCACCTTTGAGATCATCTGGTCTAATCATTTCATTTTATAGGTGAGGAAATAGGTGAAGTGACTTATCGATTGTCACACTGGTAGGAAAAAGCAGAGCAAAGACTTGAACCTATGTCCTCTTATTACAAATCCAGCAAATGTTCTTTCTACTACAACACAATCATATTCCTCCCCTATCCAAAAAGTCACTTGTTCCTTTCTGGTTCCTGAATAAAGTCCAAATTCCTCAGGCTAGCTAGATGCTCAGGCCCTCTACCATATGACCCCAGTGTATCTTTTCAAGTCTTATCTCTCAGGAGTCATCTCCATGTACCCTAGGCTCCTGCCAAACTAGAGTGCTTCACTGTTCCCTAACAGCCTGGAAAGCTGAGAAATAATGCTGACAAGCTTCTCCTCATTTAACACAGCTAGACCTTGGACAACAGACAGAGAGCCTGTCCCAACGTCTATACTTGAACCCTTTCCAGCATGGTAGGGGATGTCAGAGATTTCACTCCAAAGACTGATTGAGCCTTCAATAACTCAGGTCATATCTATGTCACAGGAGAGCATTAGAAAAAGGCTTCTGTGGCCTTGTGGAAAGAAAGTTGTATAAAAGGCAATCTCAAGGATGAATATGACTACAAAAGGGGGTTGGCCAGTCATGAAGCAAGAATGAGACACATGAGATGGATGGGAAGACTGGTTCACTGGTAACCTTGAAACCTTAAAGAAAAATGGAAAGTCTCCAGCACACAGGGTAATTCCCCTTTAAGGGGTTTATGGAAAGATATGTACAACAATTACATTGAATGAGAAAGGGATGAAATCAGAGATCTGGGACAAAGCTCCAGAGTACACAAAAGATAAAAATTAGGTAGCAATTACACCTTTTCTAAAGGACTTAGCTTTACAAAAGGAATTCACACAGATTCCTTAAAAAAGTGCATTTAAAAGAGGATTCAATTTACAAAAAAAAAAACTATACACAGTTTTTTGAGGCACCTTATTATAGAAGGAAGATACATGGTATGCAAACATTCAAGGCCCTTAGTACAGTGGCAGGCACATAGTTGGCACTTAATAAATTATAGTTACGTGATTAATTGATTTAACAAATCATGGCTCCCCCTTAGCCCACCTGGAGCAGAAGGCTCAACAGGCTCAAATGTTTTTTTTTTGCCTCTTAGATGGTATCTACTAATGGAGTAAAGATAAGGAAGAGTAAATCAACTCCCTGTCTGAGAATGTGTCGAAGCATGGTACCTCTCATAAAGACAGAAGAGGCCTGGCTTCATATCCTCCCAGGGTTGCTGGCTAACGACCTTAGTCTGACTAGGAAACAGCACTGGCCATTAGGGTAGATGGAGCCAAGAGAATCAGGATTCAACTAGCAGCTCTGTCACTTGAAGCCTGGGTGACCTTGGGACTTCAGTTTCCCCATCTGTAAAATTAGGGAGTTGGATAAGTGTCATCCTAATAGAAAGGATTCTCCACTAGATGGAGAATCAGGAGACATCCTACCTGTGCCACTAGTCCAGGATGTGGCCTTGGACAAGTAACACAACTTGAAAAGCACTTTATAAATATCTTTGGCATATAGGGCATTATGTTTAGCTGGTGAGATATAAAGATGTATCCTGCATAGATCTTGTTTGTATGTTATCTCACCTATTAAATTGGAATCTCCTTTAAGGCAAGAATTGTTTTGACCTCTCTGACAAAGCACTAAATCCTCAGTGCTTAGCACAAAGCTTGACACATAAGTCAAGAAGCATTTACTAAGCACCCACCACTACTATGACTATGCTTGTTGACTATAAAAGAGGTTTTCTATCCTCAAAGAGCTTACACTCTATTTGAGGAGACATGAAAGGGACACAACTTGAATACAAATCAGAAAATACACATATAGGAGAGGTACAAAGTACTATAAGAGGTGTAAGTACCATTTAAGACCACTTGGGAGAGCAGGGCAAGAAAGGGGAAGAGAGAATCAGGGAAGACTTCAGGCATAAACTTGAGTTGAGCCTTGAAGAATAGAAAGAAATTGATCAGGTAAAGATTTGGAGGAGTGAATTCTAAGTGGGAGGGTCTAAGCACAACTATGAGAGCAGAAACAGGCAAGGCCAACTTAGGAAGTAGTATGGTACGTATAATTATCCCTCCCACAATCACAAGAGTTCTACTATATGGAAAATCAATATAACAATGTTTAGCCCTCCCTTTGTACCAGAGAAGAAGTCTGCATTATTATGGTATTAAAAGATAAAATATGTTTATTATATAATACTATAGATATATTTTATGCATTTCTGAGTTTCTAAACTTTTTCTGTGTCATCGACTGACCTCTGTGTGTCTATAGCCTCTGCAAAACTCCCAAAAGATTCCCATTTCATTTCTTATGCCAACCTGTGATATACCGAAACTGTGATGGGAAAAGTAGCTATATGGAAGGGATAACTGTACTCCAATTTGGCTAGTGACTAGAGTATTTGATGGAAAGTAGCATGAATAAAGCCAAAAAAGGAGGTTAGTGGGTGGTAGCCATATAATGGAAGATCTTGAACGACAGGTTATGAAGTTGGATTTTGTTCAATAAGCGTAGGAAGCCATGAGAGATTTTGAGCCATGGAATGACATGAGCTGTGAATTAGGAAGATTACTCTGCCAGAGGCATATGGAATGAATTAAATCAGGAAAAGACTGAAAGCTAGAGAAGGAGACAGTTACAAGACCACAGCTCTAGTTAAGGAATGAGGTAACAAGGCCCTGTGAGGATGGAAAAGAGAAAATGGACATGGGAAATATTGTAGAGGTCCACTCAGATGAACTTAGTCATTAATCACATGTGAATAGTGGGAGAGAGGGAAATGGGAAAACGCTGTTATCATTAACAAAAATAAAGTAATCGGGAGGTGGTAAAGATCAAGAATTCAGCTTCTGACATATTAAACCATGAGATGCCGTTTGGGCAGCCTATTAGAAATGCTTAGCCAAACATGACAAAACAAGAAAATGATCAATGTTGGAGAAGATGTGGGAAAAATGGAACATTAATGTATTGTTGGTGGAGTTGTGAACTGATCCAACCATTCTAGAGAGTAATTCGGAATTATGCCCAAAGGGCTATAAAACTGTGCATATTCTTTGACCCAGCAATATCACTTCTAGGTCTGTATTCCAAAGAGATAATAAAAATGGAAAAAGGACCCACATGTATAAAAATATTTATAGTAGCTGTTTTTGTAGTGGCCAAGAATTGAAAATTGAGGGTATGTCCATCAATTGGGGAATGGCTGAACAAGTTGTGGTATATTAAAGTAATGGAATACTATTATTTCATGAGAAATGATGAGCAGGTGGACTTCAGAAAAACCTGGAAAGACTTACATGAACTGCTGCTGAGTGAAGTGAGCAAAACTAGTAGAATATTATACTCAGTAACAGCAACATTGTGTGATGACCAACTTTGACAGATTTAACTCCTCTCAGCAATACACTGATCTAAGACAATTCCAAAAGACTTGTGGTGGAAAATGTCATCCATATCCAGAGAAAGAAAGAAAAAAAGAAATGCTTAGTCAACAGGTCTGGCCTTAGGAAGAGATGGATGGGGGGGGGGGGGGGGGTGTCAGGCAAGAGAAAAGAGATTTCACAGCTGTGACCAATGTATGAGGAGGCCAAAAGGAGAGGATACAAAGGACAGGACCCCAGAAACATTTAAGACTGGAGAGAAGGGTGGGGTGGAGCCAAGATGGTGGAGTAATAGCTCCCACCAAGCCCAGCCAAATGCCTGTAAAAAATGGCTCTAAACAAATTCTGGAGCTGCAGAATCCACAGAATGATGGAGTGATGCAAATCTCTAGCCCAAGACAGCCTGGAAGGTTGCTGGGAAGTGTCTATCATGCCACACTGGGAGCAGAGGCAGTCCAGTGTGGGCCATGCATGAACAAAGGGGACCTGAGCAGGCCTTGGGGAGATGGAATCTCTCACACCTGTGGTAGTTTCCAGACTTCATGACCCCAAAACACTGAGGATAAATTGGAAGGTCAGTAGAAAAGCCTGTGGGACCAGTGCAGGAGAATGGAGTAGTCCAGCCCTAGCCCCAAGGAGGCAGAAGGGGGAGGGGGTGGAGGAACCTTCAGCAGCCACAGCAGCAGCAGGGGCATCTGCAGCCACTGTTTCTGGAGCTCTAGGGCCACAGATTGTGGAGGAGTCAAGCAATTGACATTACACCTACCCCCTCCACCTCCACTGGAAGCAGAGAACTACCTTGACAAAGCTCAAAAATCAAGTAAATGACTGGGGAAATAAGAAAAAACTGGAAAAAGAATCAGACTATAGAATTTTACTTTGGTGACAAGGAAGATCAAAGTATGAAAACAGAAGAAAACAAAGTCAAAGCTCCTCCATCCAAAGCCTCCAAGAAAAATATGAATTGGTCTCAGGCCATGGAAGTGCTCAAAAAGCATTATGCAAATCAAGTAAGAGAAGTAGAGCAAAAATTGGGAAGAGAAATGAGAGTGATGCAAGAAAATCATGACAAATGAGTCAACTGCTTCCTAAAGGAGACCCAAAAATTGCTGAAGAAAATAACACTTTAAAAAATAGACTAACCCAAATGGCAAAAGATCCAAAAAGCCAATGAGGAGAAGAATGCCCCAAAAAGCAGAACTGGCCAGATGGAAAAGGAGATCCAAAAGCTGACTGAAGAAAATAATTCCTTAAAGATTAGAATGGAGCAGAAGGAAGCTAACGACTTTATGAAAAATCAAGAAATTATAAAACAAAACCAAAGGAATGAAAAAATAGCAGACAATGTGAAATTTCTCATTGGAAAAATAAATGGCCTGGAAAACAGATCTAGGAGAGATAATTTTAAAATTATGGGACTACTTGAAAGCCATGATCAAAAAAAGAGCCTAGACATAGTCTTTCATGAAATTATCAAGGAAAACTGTCCTGATATTCTAGAAGCAGAGGGCAAAAAATAAATATTGAAAGAATCCAGCAATCATCTCCTGAAAGAGATCCAAAAAGAAAAATTTGTAGGAATATTGCAGTCAAATTCCAGAGTTTGCAGGTCAAGGAGAAAATATTGCAAGCAGCCAGAAAGAAACAATTCAAGTATTGTGGAAATACAATCAGGATAACATAGGATTTAGCAGTTTCTACATTAAGGGATCAAGGTGCTTAGAATATGATATTCCAGAAGTCAAAGGAGCTAGGACTAAAACCAAGAATTATCTACCCAGCAAAACTGAGTCATTCAATGAAAATGGGGAAAACATGGTCATTCAGTGAAATAGAGGACTTTCAAGCATTCTTGATGAAAAGATCAGAGCTGAATAGAAAATTTGACTTTCAAACACAAGAATCAAAAGAAGTATGAAAAGGTAAACAGGAAAGAGAAATCACAAGGGACTTACTAAAGCTGAACTGTTTATATTCCTACATGGAAAGATAATATTTGTAACTCTTGAGACTTTTCTCAGTATTTGGGTAGTTGGAAGGATTATATACATACAGACAGAGGGCATAGGATGAGTTGAATAGGAAGGGATGATATCTAAAAAAATAAAATTAAAGGTGAGAGAGGAATATATTGGGAGGAGAAAGGGAGAAATAGAATGGGGCAAATTATCTCTCATAAAAGAGGTAAGAAAAAACTTTTTCAGTGGATGGGGAAAGGAAGGAGGTGAGAGGGAGAAAGTGAAGCTTACTCTCATCACATTTGGCTTAAGTAGGGAATAACATACACACTCAATTTGGTATGAAAATCTATCTTACACTACAGGAAAGTAGGGGAGAAGGGGACAAATGGGGTGAAGGGGATGACAGAAGGGAGGGCAAATGGGAGAAGGAAGTAACTAGAAGTAAACACTTTTGAGGAGGGACAAGGTCATAAGAGAATAAAATAAATGGGGGCAGGATAGGATAGAGGGAAATATAGTTAGCCTTTCACAACATGTCTTTTATGGAAGTCTTTTGTATAACTATGTATAACCTCTATTGAATTGCTTGCCTTCTCAGTGGGGATGGGTGGGGAGGGAGGAAGGGAGAGAAGCTGGAATTCAAAGTTTTAAAAACGAATGTCAAAAATTGTTTTTACGTGTAACTGGGAAATAAGAAATATAGGTAATGAGATACAGAAATCTATCTTGCCCTACAAGAAAATAGAGGAGATGGAGATAAGGGAAGGGAGGGGTGTGATAGAAGGGAGGGCAGATTGGGGGAAGGGGTAATCAGAATGCATGGTATCTTGGGGTGGAGGGAGGGGAGAGGCTGGGAGAAAATTTGGAGCTCAAAATCTTGTGGAAATAAATGTTGAAAACTAAAAATAAATAAATTTTTTAAAAAAGAGAATTGAGAGGGAGAAAAGAACACATAGGAAAGGACACAGAAGAGCACTTCTGTTAGTTGGATGTACAGTCAGTTCTAAGACCTGGGCTTTAGTCTGAGTTCTTCTTGGCAGATCCATGGAGTCAAGTCTTTATGAGTTAACCTGTGCGAGTTTCTTTCATGAACTGTGAAATAAGGAATAGTAATATTCACTTGCATTACCTACCTCATAGGGTTGCTATAAGGAAAACATTGTGTGAAATGTAAAATGCTACGTCAGTGTGAGTGTTTACTAATGTGTCAGAGAAATATAGTCCTATAAGGAAACAAGAGAAAAACTCTCAGAATCTCTGAAGGTACATATACTATCCAACCCTATGAGGTCATGAGAAGGACAAGCAAGCTTCAATTCTCTACCAGAAATTATATGGCACTTTCAGGTGTGCAAAGTGCTTTATATGTTATCTCATTTAATTAGCATAAAGTGGGGCTCATCAAACTTCCCCCCAATCTGCCACTGACCTATGGAAATTTGTTCTACTGAATTTTTCTATGAGGACAAAGAAGGAATTTGGGAGCAGGAACCCCTGAAAACTCTTTCCTATGTATTATGATGTGCTCCATCTGCTTTGTGGACGTCTTCCTTCCTTGCTTACATAAATACTTTGAGTATGTCACTTAATTTCCCTACATATCAGTCTCCTTATCTGAAGGATTGGATGGTGTGGTGGTGCTAAATGAAGTCCCTTTCAACTCTATTGATCTTCTGTTGTTTTCCAGACTAAGCCAATGGCCCAAGGCAACTTATATCTATATGGCACTTTAAGTATGATGAAGTGCTCTTGTCCTTATGAGCTACATAATAGGATCATTCTATTATCTCCACTTCAAAGATGATGAAATGGACATACAGAGAAGTTAAGTGAGTTGCCCAGTATCACACATCAACTAAGTGGCAGAACTCAGATTTGAACTCCAGTCTCCTGGGCTCCCGAACTATACACCACACTGACTCTCCAGGGAGAAATAGCATGTTTAAGGAAGACTAAGAGAAAAACTCACAAAGGAACTCTGAATTAAAAAGTGGAATAGCCTGCACCTGAGAGTGGCAGGCCCACCAACAATGAAGATTTTCAAGCACCATAGAAGAAATAAGTTCAGGTATTGGTTAGAGTCCAGGGGTGAGGAATTTTCAGTCTCGAGGCCACATGTGACCCTTTAGGTTTTCAAGTTCAGCCCTTTGACTGAATCCAAACTTCATAGAACAAAGTCCCTAATAAAAGCATTTGTTCTATAAAATTTGGACTCAGTCAAAAGGCCACATGTGGCTTCAAGGCTGCAGGTTCCCCACCCCTTGGACAGACATCCTTTGAGGTCCTTGACAACTTTGATTTACTGTAATTATGAAAAGGTCCCAGCCAGCAGTGGTGTAGTGGAAAATGCATTACATTGGTTGCAAGCTCAGTTTTCCCATTAACTAGCTGTTTAACCTTGTGAGTTTCTGACTATGAGTTTTCTTATGAGTAAAATGAAGAGGTTGGAGCAGATGACCTCTACAGTCAGGCGTTCCTACCACTAGCATTCTGCAAAATGAAACAGTCCAGGCAACTTAGCCTGGGAACTGGATGACTTTGGGGGTTTCCAGAAGGCCGAAGTCATCAATCTATTTGTTTCTTATTTCCTTGCTGTCATTTGATAAGGGCAAACACCTTAGCCCCAAGTCCTGGGTCCCCAAGAAAATTGCTTTTCTACAGTTGCAAAAGAAAAGAAACATGTGGGTTGTTCATTCCTACTCTGGTCCCCTCACCTCTGCTCACTCAATTCTTGGCCCTAAACTATAACCCAGAAAAAAAGCCAGGTTGAAAAACTACAAGAACACACTGTAGGAAAAGGAACAGAAACAAAGGGAGAGAAAAAACTTGAATCTGAAAGAAAGATCCCAGTCCCCTGACATCCAAAAACATGGGAAGTCAGTGTTAAATGCAGCAGAAACTGAATTCTAGACCTCATTTTTCCACTAACTTGCTAGGTGACCTTAGGTAGTAGACAAACTACTTGGTCTTCCCTATATATCAGAATTAAACAATACCTGGGATCAGATTATCCATTTCACAGGATTTCAGGAGATTCCAGAAATGACAGAAAAAGGCTTTTTCAAACCTTTAGACAAAAAAACCTAACCAAATGTCAGGCATTCTTGATAAAGCTAGGTCTTTAAATGGTCACAGTCACATTGATGATTTCTGTTCCCTCCCAACCTCTAACCCATCTCACTGAAGGCAAGCCCCTCTTTCACTTGGGATGTGGGACATAGCTCTGTCCACACAAATGCAGATATGCATTTGTGCCTGGATTAAGTAAAACTGCAGAGAGGAAGTGCCTCACCAGCTAGTGAGTGTAGGAACTTTAATGAAAATTTGCTGCTTTCCTTCAAATGGATGGCATGGCAATTTGTAGGTTCATCTTGAAAAAACTAGCCTCATGAGGGAGGACTGGGATAGCATCACCTCCACCACAGCTGCCATTTGTTCATCTTGGTTCCTCATGCTGTGCGTAACATATTCAGGACATCTACCCACCAAAGTAACTGTCAGAAAGTCAAACTCCCACAGACTAACTTAATCTCTACGAATCTCCTGGGGTTACTGAGGGTTCCATTTAATCTTTGTCTCTTTCTGCAGCTTCTTATTCTGTAAGCCACATCCACGGAAGACTGGTTCTTTCTCACTGGGTCAATCATTACTGTTCTCCTTTACCCTATCAGCCACTGCAAATGTTTCCCAAAGATAAGGCATTGCCCACCTCCCCAACGAGGGCCATTCCCATTTTCTTTTCTCACATTCCAAGCTTCCAAAACCATTTTTTGCCAGGAAGATTTTTCTAGTTTACCCCACATGACCAATAATTTCTTTAAGCTATGACCAATCTCAATATATGTCTCCATCATATGAATAAAAACATCTTAAATTATTAAAATGGAAGGCATTTAAAATTTTATTTGACTATGTTCTTTCTTTAGTAATATTCTGTATACATACACTTCATTTATATACCTTATACTTAGTGTTGTCCTGCTCAACAATTACCTGTTACTCCTATCTTTTAACATTTTAACATTTATCCTAAATTCAATAAGGTATAATGGAAAGAACACTAGCCCAGGTGACCAAAGTCTAAATTTGCCCTAAGGTGGCCCTTCTGCCAGTTCCTTGCTGTGTGACCTTGGGCAGGTTACTTCCAAGGAGTTGGTGTCAGTTTCCTTATCTGTAAAAATCAGGAAACTGAACCAATTTTAATTCAATTTTAATATCATATGAGTCTATATTATCTGAAGCAGCTAGGTGGCTCAGTGGATAGAGAGCTGAACCTGAATTCAAATCCAGCCTCTGACACTTGCTAGCTATGTGATACTGGGCAAGTCAATCTAACCTGCTTTAGTTTGCTCATTTGTAAACCAGGGATAGTAATAGCACCTACCTTCCTGGATTAAATGAGATATCTGTAAAGCTCTCTGCAAATACTAAATACTTTAAGGACTTATTATTATTATTGTTCAAAATACCTATTTTTTGTGACTTTATGCCTTTTATATATTTTTGCCCACCAGATGTATATCAAACATACTTCCCTCATTAGACTATGAGCTACCAAGGGAAAAAGATGTTGTCTCCCTCTGAGTGAGTGAAAAGCATTCTTCTCTCCTCTGCTCTACCCATAGGAAAGACTGTGAAATAATGTAAGAGATATGGATCAGTTCACCCAAAGACTAGCATACATCAAGAAACAAAAATCAGGGGGATTGAGTTAGTTGCATCAACAAAGTACAATCGTTACATGCCAAGCAAAACTGCAACATGCCCATCATACTAGACTGACACCAGCAAGATCCCGTCCATAAATCTGGCAAAGGCTCAGAAAAAAAAAAAAAAAAGATGTTCCTAACAGTCTCTTGTATAAAAGTAGAACCCCTGGAGGCTTAATGTTAAATCTTCTCTCACGGCGACAGCCTACAAAGTGGGAAGGGAGAGGTTGGGACAGAGAATGGCTGCTCACAGTGCTGATGTGCACAAAGACATGATTCAGAGGTCACTCTGGGATAGATGGCAGCAGACAAACTGAACATTTCACACTCCTGCCTAGGGCTCATCGTTTTCTGTTTAGGGAATAGCTTCCTTCCAAGAAGGTATTACCCAAATCAAGCCACTGAGTTCTCCCAGAAAAAAATTGGAATGCTGGTCATTGGGTTTTGCTTTGAGTTGTCACTACATCTAGAACATATCACTAAGGAGAATGGGAAGTTTTCAAACATTGATTTTAAGAGGACAAAATTGAATACTCAAAGAGTCACAAGAAGAATAATACATCAGTGGCCAGCTAGTCCAACCATCTCCTACCAGGGCAAGGATTTTCTCCCATAATGGCCCTGACCATTATTGATAGTCAATGGTCATCCAGCCTATGCTCAAAAACTTCTGGTGGTAGGAACTCTTACTTTCCAAGGCAGCCATTCCATTTAGGAGCATATGTCTAGATCACATATTTAGAGGCAGCTAGGTGGTACAGTGGATAGTGCACTGGGTGGGGAGTCTTGAATTCAATCCAGCCTCAGACACTTTTACTAGCTGTGTGACCTTGAGCAAGTCACTTAACCACTGTCTATCTAAGTTTCTTCATCTATACAATGGGGATAATAATAGCACCTACTTTCCAAGGTTGTTTTGAGGATCAAATGAGACAAATAAAGTACTTGGTACATGGCCGGTACTATAAATGCTAGATATTATTATTATTATTAGAGCTGGAAGGAATCTTGGAGACTACGGAGTCTACCGCATTTTATAGAAGAGGCACAGACAGGTTAGCTAATGTGCTCAGGGTTGCACAGAGAATAAGTATTTGAGGTAGAATTTGAATCTAGGCCTTCTAGATTTTTAGGTCCTTTACACCATGCTGTCTCTTAGGCTGCTATATTGGGAAGTTCTTCTTGGCATGGAGTCTAACCCTTGCATCCTTTGCTCCAAATTCTGCTCTCAAGGCCCAAGCAGAAGACATCCAACTCCCCTTCCAGATGATAAACTGCTAAAAATCAAGGTGTCCTCAAAGTTTTAAGAAGTTTTAAGCTTGTTATATATACTCCATACACTGAAAAGGGACAGGCCTCACATCCTCCCTAAGTCATTTCTTCATCTGGATTGAGCTTCAACAGTTCCTTCCACTGATCCTTTAATGGACAGCTTTAGGGATGCTTCATCAGACTCCCAGCTCTTCAAAAGTAATCTAGTCCAACCAGAATGGAGTAGAAAACCACTCTATGATATCCCTAAGTGGTCATGCAGTGTCTGTTGACATGCACGCTTCAGGACAACCCAATTAACCTTCCTCACCACACACCCATTTCCCATCTCTATACCTTTGCATCAACTGTCTTCCCTGCCAAAATATACTCCCTCCTCATCATTCCTGCTCAGGATCCCTAATTTCCTTCAAGGTTCAGCTCCAACACTTCTGACATAAGGCTCTTCCTGATCTCTCCTGCCAACTGCTAGTGTCCCCTCATTATTTTGAGTTTGTACATTTTTGTTATATACTTACATTTGTACATTCTATTTCCCCTATAGAATACAGTTCATTGAGGATAGATATTGTTGCATTGATGTCATTATATCCCTTACACAATTTCTGGTGCTTAAAAAAATGATTGTTGAATGAAGATATCCAATCCTGTCTTCTTCTTCTGGATGTGCCCCATGTATGTGGTTGTTTTCAATTCTTCTCACCCAATGCTATTTCATTTGGTGATCTCACCAGCTTCAATATTTATTCTGTGCAGATGACTCTGATATCTATTTGTCTAGCCTAATCCCTCTCCCAAGCTCCAATCTCACCTCTCCAACTGCCTCTTAGACACTTCAAACTGGATAGCCCACTTAAACTTAACATATGGAAACTTCATCACCCCTTCCCTCAAAACCCTCTCTGTTGAGGGTACCATTGTCACCTCCATCACCCAAGTTTTCAACCTAAGTGTATTCCTTAACTCTTCACTCTCATCCCCATATGTAATCAGATGTCAAGTCCTGCCCTTTGCACCTTCACATCTTTTATACACACGCTTCTCTCCTCTGACCAGGCAACCACCCTGGTGCAGGTCTTTATTACCTCGTGCCTAGAGTAGCACACTAACCTGCTGGTTGGTCTGCCTGCCTGCTTGCTTCAAGCCTCTCTACATTCCTATCCACTCTCCACTCAACTGTCAAATTGATCTTCCTGGAGCATAGGTATGACTAGGGCTCCCTATTGCCTTCAGGGTCAAATATAAAATCCTGTTTGGCTTTTGAAATCATCCATAAACCTAGACCCTTTCTACTTTTCCAGTCTTCTTATACTTTACTCCCTTCTACCTACTCTGTGATCTGGTGACACTGGCCTCTGTTCCACTTCTCTACTCCAGGCATTTTCATAAATTGTACTCCATGCCTAGAACTCTCTCCCTCTCCATCTCCCCTCTCAATTCTCCTGACTTCCTTCAAGTCTGAGCCATAGTCCCACCTTCTGTAGGAAGCTTTTCCCATTCCTCCTTAATCTTAATGCCTTCCTGTTGAGATTACCTCCAATCTATCCTCTTCCTCTCTTTCTCTCTCTCTCTCTCTCTCTCTCTCCATAAATATATAAATACACACACAAACACACATAGATACATGTCTCCACATCTATATAAATATAGATATAGATATATAGATAAATAGATAGATCTTATTTGTACAAAGCTGTGAACTCCTGGAAAGCAGGGACCATTTGTTGCATTTATATCCCCAGCACTTATTAGCACTATGCCAGGTACATAGTAGGTACTTAATAAAACTAGTTGACTATTCCACTTTATTGACGATATCCTTTAAAAACTATCATTCTCATACTCTAGATGCATGATAAACTATAACATTTGCAGTGTTCCCAAATATTTAATAACCTATAACATCTACAATATTCTCAAATACATCGACAGAAAAAAAAGAAGACTCAGTCTCAACTAATTTTGTTAGATAATCAGGAGCCCAGATTGAACCTTCTGCAAGTCTGTCTCCTCCTCCACAGCAAGGAGAAGGTACTGGGTGGGGGAAGAGAGAGAGAAGAAATGCAAACACATAACAATTGCTTCCTCTCCCTTCCCATCTAATCTGGGGACAAATGGGGCATACACAGCCCCCATAGGAGGGAAGTGAAAGCTCCACCCTTCTGGACTTGCCCAAGATTTACTTGGGTGAGTTCCTCTCTCACTGTTGATCCAAATCAACCCAAAGGCAGCAGAGTTGTACCAAACTTTCTTCCTGTTCCTTAAGTATTCCCCTAAACGCTGAAAATGACCACACAATTCTTCATAAAGGAGTTTCTTCACCTATTTCTTTCCTTTCCCCACCTCTCTAGGATTCCCTAGCGACTATGCTACCACAATCAGGGCAAAGTACATAAAGCAGAACTATAACCTTTATTACCTTGGACACAGAATCAGGCCTGTGATTTCACTGCTATAAGAAACTCCCAAAGAGTGAAGGACCTCCATTAATGCATATCAGGACCTACTAGACTACTTAAGAGTCTTCCAAGAGTCCAGGGGCACGGGAAGGTTGAGCAAACTGCCCATGGCACTCTATGCTTCTAGTCAAGTTACCTAAAATCTCATTAGTTATTTTTGCTGTTAGCTCCACCATTCACTCATATTCTGCTTATCGGTCACTAAAACGCTCAGATCTTTTCCATATAATTGTTCTCTAGCTATGCCTCCCACATTTATACTTGTAAAACCTTTTTTCTCAACTCAAGTATTGTTTAGTACTTTGTATTTTCTCCTATTAAGTTTCACATTCTTTCATTTGTCCCATTAATCCAGCCCAGGGGTGGGGAACCTGAGGTCTCAAGGTCACATGTGGTCCTCCAAGTCCTCAAGTGCAGTCCAAACTTCACAGAACAAATCCCCTTAATAAAAGGATATGTTCTGTAAAATTTGGACTCAGTCCAAAGGCCTTACCCAACAACCTAGAAGGCCATATGTGGTCTCAAGCCTGCCAGTTCCCCACCCTGCCTGTGAGGTTATTTTGAGGTAATGATTTTGTTATAGTTTGTCAATTAACCCTGCTATCTTTATGTCACCTAAAAATCTGATATGCCTGTCAAATATGATAAGTATAACATATGCCATAAAAACTGAATAAAGGGTCAATTCCTGAGGTACTTCACTGAAGACCTACTTCCAAATTGACAATAATCCATTAATCACCATGTCAGGGTTCCACATATTCAAACAGCTTCAAATCCCCCTAACTATACTATCACTTTGTCCATAAAGATATCAGGAGAGATTTTGTCAAATACTTTCAAGGAATTTCCTTGCTATATACCAGGGTAGTAATCCTATCACAAATGGAAATGTGGTTAGTCTGGTACCATTTGAGCTTTTCTAGACAAACTCATGATAACAAAGACTAATTGACCCCTGATTCCCTTTTTAAATGCTCACAAATCACCCCTTTAATAATGTGGTTAGAATTTTGAAAGAATTCAAAGTCAAATAGTGAAAATATACTCAATAGGAAAGTATATGTAGAATCTATACAGAATTGTATGCAGTCGTGGGGAGGGAGGGAGGTAGTGGGGGGTGGGTGGGGAGGGATAAAATCGCAATTGTATGGCAGTGATTGTTAAACATTAAAAAAATTAAAAAAATAAAAAAAAATAAAAAAAAAAGAATTCAAAGTCAAGATTCTCATATTTGAAAATTAAGATAACATTTTGTCTCCAATCCTGTAGCATCTCTCCCATTTGCTGTGCTTTTTCTAAGATCACCCATCTAATATTGACAATGGTGCCTCAGGATTTACCCCTTGAAAATTTATTCAGTATTCTAGAGTAAAGCTCATCAAAACTTGGGGATTTGAAGTTATCAAGGGTAACAGCTATGTGCTCTCTATCGCCTCACTTATTTTGGATGGCAATTCTCAGTTAACCATTTTTTTTGTTCTATATTTCCTAGTACAGAAAAACAACAACAAAAACTGGAATCAAAATGGGAGTGGAGGAGTTCTATCTTTATTCTACAATCTGTTCTCATTCACCCCATCTCCCCCATTTAAGCTGACATGAGGGAACCCAGGAAACATGGTATCATGGCTTTGTCATTTTCTTTGTCCTAGACATTCATCCCTAAGGAAATAAGGGGAAAAAGAGAGGTTCCTTCAAAAGCCATCGTCACTGGTGTCTCAGCCTTATCGGTGTTTGTGTTTGCTTTTCCTTTGATCCTGAACCCTTTACCCTGATGACTCTCCCTTCTTCTCTGCCACCCTGGGCTAAGTAAAAGGAGTCTGTCAACTTTCTTATTATTCAAGCCAATACAGGTAAAATCAGAGTGCAAAGTAGAGGCTCTCCTTGGCCCCACCTTCTTTCCCTAGTCACACCAGGTAGAATGCTATGGCAAACGCTGAGTGGAATTTTTATATACTTTAGAGAGGCAGATTGGGTACAGAGGGCATGGGAAGAAGGAGGATGCCATGCTGGGTCTGGTATGTTAATCCCTACCTAATTCAAGCTATTTTCTGATCAGAATTCAGAGAGGGTAGTGAAATCTAAGCAGGGTAATGAGGAGCAAGGAATTCTAGGTATAGATGAAGGATATGGGAGCCTCATGCACAGAAACACACAATGGGCCATGAGAAATATACCTAAGCAGGAAATATGTTTAACATTCAAAGCCCCTTTTCAGTCTTATTACACATTACTCCCCATCCTGCTTTCTATGGTACAACCAAACTGGCCTTTTTTACTGTTTCTCTCACTCATGGCACTCAGTCTCCCATCTCCAAACCTTTCCATCAGAATGTCCTTCCTCCTCACTGCTACCTCCTTAAGTTTCTCTTGTTTCCTTTAAAACTCATCTCAAATGTCAACTTTAACATGAAAAGCCTTTCCTGATCTTCCCAGCTACCAGTGCTCTTCCCAAAATAACTTTGTGTTAGTTATGTGGAGATTTTGTTTATCTGTATATATATGTAGGTTATACATTTTATATGTGTGTGTACATAGGTTTGACAGGTTTTATGTGTATGCGTAAGTGTCGGTTATATATTTTATGTACAAGTTATATATATAATATATATATATATATCTTATGTATATATCCTTGATAGCAGGGACTATTTCATTGCTGCCCTTGAATCCCCAGTGCATAGCATAGGGCCTGGCAAAGTGCCCGTTTGCTGATTAACTGATGGTGAAGATGGCTAGAACATTCTAATAATAATATTAACAGCTAACATTTATACAGCACGTACTATGTCCTAGGCACTGTGCTAAATGCTTTACAATAATTATCTCATTTGATCCTTATAACAACCCTGGGAGGTAGGTGCTATTATTATCCCCATTTTATAGAAGGGAAAACTGAGGCAAACAGCCCAGGGTCACACAGCTACTAAGATAATCTGATGCTGAATTTGAATGCAGGTTTTCCTGACTTGAAGACTAGTGCCCTATTCACTGTGCCATCTATCCTACTCATCCAGCTGTTTGCTTGGCACTTGTACAGCATTCTTTGCCCAAGGCTTAAAGAAAATGGGGTGCTAAGTTTTAACTTTGAACCCGTGTCAAAGATAAGATATTAGCTGCCTTTCAGATTTCCAAGATTTGAAGTTAGCATATGCTAAAAATCATTCAATGTTTCTAAACAGGACTGCCCTGAAAACTTTTTAGCAAGATGAGAACCCTTCCATATTTTAAAGACCCTCTCTCTCTCTACCTCCCTCCCTCTCTCCCTCTTTCTCCCTCCCTCCCTCTCTCTCTCCCTCTCTCCCTCTCTCCCTCCCTCCTTCTCTCTCTCCCTCTCTCCCTCTCTCTCCCTCCCCCCCTCTCTTCCCTCTCCCTCCCCTTACTTGGACAATTCATTTCAGTTTTATTAACAGAAGTAAAGTATCCAGAACAAGGGAGATGATACTCTTGCACTCTGCCCTAGTTGATTACTCCAAGCATTATAATCCGGTTCTGGGAGTTACATTTTAGCAGTAAGAGGGCCATTAATAAACTTCAGTATATCCACAGAAAGGTATGAGTATTTTAAACCAGGCCATATGAGAATCTGTTAAAGGCACTAAAATTTAGCCTCGAAAAGGAAAGACATCCAATTATACAACACTATTCTTCAAATATCCAAAGGACTTTCATATTAAAGGACTGCATTTTTTCTACTCAACCCTGAGGTCAAAATTAAGAAAATGTCACAGAGGGGTAGATTTTGGTTCAACTCAAAGAAAGATTTCTTAACAATTAGAACTGCCTGAAGTGGAACGGGCTGGGTCAAGGTAGATGGGTGGGGTCCCTCATGAACTGCTCTTTCTGGTGGTCTTCAAAGAAAGATGGGATGCCCATCCTCGAAGGATAATGTATATGGGGTGTATGTGTGTGTTCGTCCTTTGCTGCCAAAGAAGACCATGTCATCAGAGAAATAATGACATGACTTGCACTTGACTTTGTTTTTGAGGAGGGAGGGCTGTATATGGGGTAAATGATCTGGGTAAGGGTTAGATGAGATGACTACTGAGGTCCCTTTCACTGCTTAGTCTCTATGTCCATATGCCCTTATAAAACTCAGACTCCTCAAGGGCAGGGAATATTTCAATTTTGTCTCTGTTACCCAGATGTATAATTCTGCAAGAAATTTATACTTAGATCTTCATAGTAATCTTACTTGGCAAGTCCTTTTTCTTTATTCCCTACCTGGTGGAGATGGAGAAATCTCACTAGAAATACCTTCTCTCGTGGATTTTCATAGACAGAGAAGAGAAAAGAAAGAGGAGGGAGATAGAGCATGCATTTACTAAGCACTTACTATGTGTCAGGCACATATGATCCAAATATTATCTCATCTGATAATTTTATTTGAGAGAGGAATCACAATGCAGATGTAATGGATAGGTGACCAGACTTTCAACAAACAGTGCTCCTGTTTAAATCACACCTCTGACACTAGCTCAATGACTATGGGCAAATCATATAACCTCTAGGTGCCTCAGCTGTAAAATGAGAATAACACCTGAAACAAGACGAACTTTTTTTTGTAGGCATAAATGGGATAATGCATACAAAGTGCTTTATAAACCTTAAAGTGCTAAGAAATATAAAGTACTGTTTTTCTCTCAGGAAAAGAATAGTGGGCAAACCTTGAAGAACTACTTCAGTTTAAGGTTAGCTCCAAACATAAGAGCCAGATCTGGGTTCTTCTCTGGCTTCTTTTGCCCTTGCAACTAGCAGTGTGCCTAGCAAAGAAAAATGCTGTTCTCAGGGTCTATAGGAAATCCTGGGTACAGCTGTCTCAGGAGCAGCTTCTACAGGCTGGTTTGGTGCCAACTGCACAGAGTTACTTTGGGATTCTCATCCTCTGCTGCTTTTGGGCCTTTAGGAGCTTGAATTTCAGATCATAAAATCCAATACTCTTATTTTACAGGTGTGGAAAGGGACATAGAGAGGTTAAGTGACTTTCTTAGGGTCACACAGGTAACGAGTGGCTGAGACAAGATTTGAACTCAGGCCTTCCTGACTACAAAATCAGTGTTCTATCCACTACTCTCTTTCATATCCCACTACTATGCCCTTTTTATCCCCACCTCCATACCATTATGTGTGCCTAAATCACCATGAATTCTCTCCTCCTCTATCCAGATCCCACTCCTTCAGGGACCAGCTCTGGGCCTGCTTAAAGCCTTTCCCTACTATTCTAGCTCACAACGAATTCCTAAGGTAATTATAGTCAGTGCCACATACTTCAGCTCTTAATTGCTCATTAATCACTTCACAAGTGTTTTGTCTCCCCATCTAGACTGAATTCTCCTGAAGGGCAAAAACTGGGTTTCTTGCTTCTCTGGGGTCTCCCCCAAGGTGTTGGGAACACAGGAGGTGCCAAATAAATACTTGTTGAATGGAAGGGAACTGAATTTAAAGGAGTTTACAGCCTGGTGGGGGCAGGCTGTAAACTGACACTGCAGTTCAATTGCCTCATATACATACACACAGCCTGAGTCTCAAGTCCAGAAAAGAGAAATATCTTTTGTGTGGCCAGCATGAACAGACTGCACTACCCAATGAGACAGCAGACCCCTCTCACCAGCCAATGAGAACACAGCCCTAAATAGCAACCCCTGAATCCCTGACCTCAGCCTTGGTTTTGCAGCAACATCACTACCTCCTACACACCTTTCATCTTCAACCCTAGCCAGGGGTAAAAAACAAAATATAAACAAGAAAACCTTTCCCAGGAGGCAGATGCAATCTAGAACACATTTTTTGGAATGGTTACACATGGCAAAAAGGGGATAGGGCCCAAATGATTGTCACCACTGTGGCAGAACCCAGAGTGTGTCAAGTTCTAAAGGTTCATAGACAGTGTTAGTTAACTGTGGCCCAGTCTGTGGGACCCCTCAGCTACACTATCCCCTTGTATTTCAAAGGGAAATGGGCAGACTCCTAGGATGAGAAAAAGACCCAGAATCAAGAGGCCCAGACCCTTGTCTCCCAAGCCTTTTGCCAGCTGTGAGCCTTTGGACAAATCACTCCAGTATGAATTGGGACCTCAGCTTCCTCTATAACTGATAGTGTTGGGTCAGGTGATTTCCACACTCTTCAGCCCTAAACCCTATGACCATGTGTGTGTCACTCAGGCTGTTGCCCATGCCTTGGATATTTCCCCTCCCTAAGAGCCTTTCAGGGCTCAGATCAAGTGCTACTACTTCCAAAAAAGTCTCTCCTGACCCTTCCACCACCACCACCCTCCCCTTAGGATGTCTGCTGCAAATTTACCTTGTTCAAATCTTGTGAAACTTATCTGTAAACGTGATGTGTCTATAACGGATAGAAAACACACTCTTTGAGGGCTGGGACTGTCTTCATTTTTGTATTTGCCCCCCACCCCCCAGTGGCTGGCACGTGCTAGGTGCTTAACTGACATCCTATTATATCATATCAAATATTAATCAGGGAGTCAACAGGACACGTATAAATATTCAGCAGCCAGGGCGGCTCATCCCTTGCCCTTAGAAGAGGAAATCGGAGACGTGTGAATGGATGGTGGGATGGATGGAGAGAAAAAAGGGGGCGCTTAAGCTCGTTCTGTTCATTAACCTGGGAAAGGACTCGGTGAATGGTGCGCAGAATGCTCCCACTATGATTCCCCAGGACCCTGACCGGCTCCCACCGAGGGGGTGGGAGCGAGGAAGGAAAGATCTGGTGACTGGTGGGACATACCTGCTCTCACTGCATTGTTTGCGCTCTCTCACCCGCAGCCACTTTCGGAGGAGGAAGCGTTTGCGGCGAGGTGAAGCGCTGGGTGTGGAGCAGTTGGACCAGGGAGTGTCCTCATCGCTGGACGGGGTTATCTCGATGGACGGCAATTGCAAGAACTCCTTGCCAGGGGCCAAAGGGCTGGGCAAGTCCGGGGCCAGGCCCCCCTCCAAACTTTGCTCTTGCACGTTCTTCATCCGGCGCATTTTGAATCTCCGCCGACGAAGCGTGGGCGTGGATGAGCTGGACCAGACTGGGCTGACCTCGGGGGCTCCCTGGGACTCCCCTGGCACCTGCAGGGCGGGTAGCTGGAGGTTCTCCATGATGTTGGCAGCTGGCATTGGGCTCTCGTCCTCCACTCTCTACACTCTCAGAAGTCTCTCTCTCTCTCTCTCTCTCTCTCTCTCTCTCTCTCTCTCTCTCTCTCTCTCTCTCTCTCTCTCTCTCTCTCTCTCTCCTTCTTCCTGGCCTGCCCACTAATAATACACTGTCCCCCACGTTAGGCAACACCTTGGCATGCTGCAAAGACTTGGGCAACTTCTTTATCCTGCTGCGGGATGGTGGAGGCAGCCGGCGAGTGCTCCGGAAGTGTCTACAACTTTCTCTACAACCCAGGGCTCCCCCCAAGCTTGCTGCCCTCCACCGGAGAGATGCCCGTGGCCGAAGGCGGGCAGCAGGCCGGGCTGCCAACCCCCCGGGCTTCCCTCTTGGGGCTCCCCTCTGGAGCGCTTGGCTCGCTTGTTTTTCTTCCGCTGGTTCTCCCTCGTCTGCTTGCGTCTCCGCCTTAGCTGGGACTACTCGGTGACACGCTCCCCGCGGGGCCGCGAGGCAAACTCTCAGCTGTTTGTGTTCTGGAGACCAGGTTGGGCAACCGGCTTGGAGCTGCAAGGAGGGCAGAGAGAGAGAGAGAAAGGAAGAAGAGGAAAAGACAGAGAGGAAGGAGGGGGGGAAGAAAGAGAGAGGGAAGCGATAATAACTGGATAAAAAAGGAGGAGGGGCGGGGGGTGGGGAGGGGGCGGGAGGAGGTTGGCATTTCTGTGGGAGATAGGGCATTCACAGCAGCAACAGCGAGTGTAATTGTACACGGGATCCCTTGGGGACAGAGCCTGCCCGAGTGTAAAGGCTGCTCCAATCAGCCTAATGAAATAGGATAAGAAACCAAACTTTCTCCAAAAGGCGATTGGTCAGGCAGCTTTCTCATTGTCTCGTCTCTCCTAGGAGGGTGGGCTTGGGAGGGGAGAGGGTGAATATGGGTGGGGGAGAGGGGCGGGCGGAGGTGGTGCTGAACTTTCAGAGCTCAGCTCCTATTCTCCTTGCACCCTGCTCCCCGTCTCCCCTCCCCAAGACACAAGGTGAAAGTCAGACCAGGATCTGGGGGTGGGAGGGACAGAAAGAGGCAGGCAAGGGGAGCTCAGGGAGTTTTCCAGCTGGGTGTATTCCCTCCTCCTTAAGATGTGAGGAGAATTTCCCCAAGGCAACAGGGTTGGGAGAAAGATGGGAAGAGGGTGGTAAATTTAGCAGGAGCTGCTTCCAAAAAAATGACAGCCTTTCTGAAAAGAGAGGAGAGTCCTCAGTTGGAGCTGTCAGAGATACCACATACCAAAGAAAGGACAGATGAAAGAGTGACTGACACAGACCGCACAGGACAAGAGAAAAAATGGAACTGAATCCTGAGGATTGTCTGACCCTTGCTCCACCATGTTCCAAGCCCAGATAAGGGTTAAAATGACTACCATCCAACAAAGAGCCAAATAGCCAGCCAATGCACCCTGCCCCTCGGCCTTTGGGAGAGATTCATTTTTCAACACAGTCAAGAGTATGGATAGGTTTGGGTCACCAAAAGGCCTGGGTCCTTCCCAGGTAGAAGTGCTGGGAAAATGAGCAAATTCAAGAGTCTCAGGATGGGCCTAGGGCACACTATACTAAAGACACTGGTCCTAGAGCCTTGAAAGTAACATGGAATTGAATCCTTAGGACCATCTCTAATCTCTCCCCCAGCCCAAAGCATTGGCCTATATATTCAAGTGAAGCAACTGGGGGATTGGGTTGGGAGAGAAGGGGAGAACTCAGCAAAAAAAAAAAAAAAGTAGATGAGAAAAGAATCAAAAGAGAGAGAAATATTCAGTCCAAAGACTAATTTCATTCAGTCTCTCCTGGACTCTTCACCTGAAGCCCCATCTCCTGCTGTGAGCCTATATAGACCCCTGGTTCCTCTTTGAGAATAAATTTCAAATGAAGGCTTTAGAAATAACCTCAAGGATAATGTAAAACCCACTACCGTACCATGTGATGATTCATCATAATAAACCACCCCAAGGAGTAACTCTATAGATAACTAAGCCTACAGCCACAGTCCCATCCCATGAACGTGAGGAAGTTTTTGAGGCAGAGTGAATCTTATACCTCCTTAAGTTACAGATGCTGGCAGCTCAGAGGACCATTAGAAACCCAGACCTGAATCAGTCTCCCCAAACCTTCAGCCCCATCTGTCTGATTCTTCTCCAGCTTGGGCTGTCGACTCCAACATCATTGGCACTTGGGTATCACTCAGTTTTAACTCCCGGATATGGCACAGCAAACAGAAACCACTTCGTATCAAGTATCAGACCCAGAAAGGAAGGAGCCGGATGTCAATATGCTTGAGACATTTCTGGCATCTGGGATTGGTGAAGAGGCTGCAGTTTGACTCTAAACTCCTGAAGCTGGAGCTGAGCCAAATCCCTGTAGGTCTGCTGGTTGCCAGTGTACATTGCCCATCCTGAGATTTTCTCCAAGATGTTTGGAAGGTTGCTCAGGTGGAAGAAGGCTCAAGGGAAGGCAAGTCCCTTGCAAAATGTTTCTTAGAGGCACTGAATTTAAACTTCTGCCTCCTGGGAATAAGAAAAGATCTTCCTTTCCACATATGTTTCCCAGTCCATATTTTTATCCACAGTAGATTCTAGATCGAAGATTCTATTTAATTCAGTTAAAATCAAATCTTGATCAAGCTTCAGGAGAGTTTAATCAATTATTATAATATAATCTCATTTATATGCACTTCCCTCTCTTTCTCCAGAGGTGAGGCCTAGGGGTGTGGAATATTGCATATATTATCAGAGAGTGTTGGTTGGTTTTGCTGAATTGCTTTTTTTTCTCTTAAAAAAAATCTTTGTTACAAGGGATAGTTCATTGGTGAGGGGAGATGGAAATTATATATTCAGAACTGAAGGTGATATAACAATAGATACAAATTTGCAAACTTTCAAAGGCTATTTAAATGTCATCTATTATTATTCCAAAAAACCTAATTTAAGGACTGAAGAGATCAATAGGTATGCCAATCATTTTTATTGCACTTAGACTGAGGCACCAAGTTAAACTGGAGACCAGTCTGGTTTGTCTGGGGACAGACACCAACAGAGAATCTCAAGAGAACACTGACTGATCTTTCTTAGAGTATTTCTGAAACAGGAGAACTTCAAAGAACCACTTCTCTCTACCAGCAATGACTACCTTCCACCAAAACTGTGTTAAAAAGGAGGAGTTCTTATTTACCCTGCTTACCCTTATACACTTTTTTACTGCATGGAAACTACATAGGGGTTTTTGTTTGGTTTTTTTAACAGTACCAATTTTTCAGCCAGTGGGTCTGGGTTCTGTTGTGACTGTCACTAAATCACCTGTGACCTTAGGCAAATCATCTTACATCCCTAGTTGTCAGTTTCCTAATCTGTAAAATGAGGAAATTGAACTTACTCATGTCTTAAGATCCCCATTCAGCTCCGACTTTCAAAGATTCTATATTCCATCAGTGATCTGGCACATGTGGTGAACACGTGCAATAAACTGTCCTTAAATCAAGAGACAAATGACGCATTGATGTACCAGTAGTGATGATGGGTTTGTGTGACTTCATCCAGATTTCCTTGTCTCTTTTGTAGTCATGGAACAAGGCAAGGCTAACTGGCCTGCGTATGGCTCAAACCCAAAACCTTGGCCTGTTTAGCCCCACACATGGTATTCTAACCAACTAAAATTGCAAAACTATTAGTATCTTTGTGTATTCTCTTGCTCATTTACATACATAGAGATTTTCCATCCCACTGCCATAAGCTTGAGACCCAATTGTTAATCATTAGATCCAAAGGCCTTTTCTCAGTTCTCATCCTTTTTGACATTTGAGTTTCACATCACCGTCCACACTCTCCTTTATCATCTCCCCTCCCATGGTTCCTGTGGCCTGACACTCTGGTGATTCTCATCCTACTACTTCTCCAATCTTTTTTTCTCCCTTGTTGGCCCCTCTTCCTCTTCCCACTCCCTTTATGAAACTGGAAATGGAACTGAAATAACTACATGTAACTGTCTACCCAAAATCAGCCCTTTATTCTTCTTTCTCTCCACTATTTCCTTTGACTTTCTCATCTCAAGGCTTCAACTAGCATTCACTGCTGGCTCTCAGATCTCTTGCACCTCTCCATTGGACTGTAGGCCTGTGTCTTCAAACATCAGAGGGCCATCTCTGTCTGGATGTCTTCATGGTACCTCAAAATATATAACATGTTCAAAACCAAACACATCCAGTCTGTACTACCTACTGTGCAGGATTTTAAGAGTTAAGGTTAGGCAAAGTCGGGAGACTTTGTGAATCCTACACCATTATAAGTAAATCAACCAACATGTACTCTGTGTCAGGTATTATGTTCAGTTCTGGAGATACAGTGACAAAAAGGAAATAGTCGTACCTTCATGGAGTATGCATTTTATCAATGAAGACAACATATACCTCCATACATGGGTATGTACAAAATCAGTTAAAGGTAATATTTGAGGGCAGGAGTCAAAGGGCACTAGCAACTAGGCCCCACAGAAAAGGAGGTGTTTGAGTTGAACCTTGAAGGAAACTAGGAATTCTAAGAGGCAAAGATGAAGGAGTTCATTCTAGGCATGGGAGACACCCTGTGCAAAGACATGGGCATAAGAGGTGAAGTAATATGTTTGAGAAACACCAATTAGGACAATATGACAATAGGACAATATAAAGTATGCACTCCTATAGAAGAGTAATGTATAATTACATGTATATTGTATGTAATATAATACAATATATATACATATGTATATACATATACATATGCACATATATATATACACAATGTAATCATATGTATATTGTGTGTAATGTATAATTATAATGCATAACATTGGAAGGGTAGGTTGGAGCCAAGGAAGGCAGGATATACTATCTGCTTATTATGTGCCAGGCACTGTGCTAAGTACTTTACAAATATCTCATTTGCTCCTCATAACAATCCTGGGAGGTAAGTATTGTTATAAAATTTATTTTATATTTGCTTTATTATCTTCATTTTACAGGTGAGGAAACTGAGGCAGACAGAGGTTAAATGCTTGCCCAGGATCACACAGCCAGGCAGGCAGGATTGAACTCAGGTCTACCAATTCCTAGCTCAAAGTTCTTTCTATAGTAGAGGGTACTGAATCCAAACTGCCTTCTAACTTTTCCTTCTAGTAAGATGATAGACTTTCAAGTATGCAAGGGTCTTAGAAACCATCTGTCACCCTCACTTTACAAATGAGGAAATGAAGGCCTAGAAAGTGGAGCCAATTACTTTTGAAGTACTTAGAAACATACTTTTTAAGTGGCACAGCCGGGATTCAAACCCAGTACCCTAATTTCCTTTTTCTTTGTGTATTCTCAACTCTAACTCTCCATTAGATTCATCTAGTCAGGAGAAACTCTCTAACAATTTAAGTTGTCCAAAAATGGAATGGCCTTCTTAAAGAAGTGGCGGGTTCTTCCTCTGGGGAGGTCTTCAAGCAGGGGATGAATGACTATTTGTCAGCTATGTTAGTGAGGGTTTCTTTTGTGTTGGCTGATGGAGTCCCAACCCTCAAATTCTGAGATTCTGAAATTCAAAAAATATAGTCTCAAAAGATGTCAGGAGTCAAAAAGTATTATATCAGGTTCACCAATTAAATTTAATTAAATACATTTTTTATTAAGTTCTTAATATTTTCAAGGAAGGCACTGTGCTAGGTGCTAAGGATACAAAAATAGATATAACCCTTGCTCAGATGGATTTTTACAATTTGGGGGTGGGAGTGGGGGGACAGGAAGGACAAGTATGCAAATAATATTGATGCAAGACAGAGTAAGTTAAGCGAAAAGTTTCCATCCCTGAGGCTCCCAGACAGTCCCGGAGAAGTTGGTGTTGGGAATGGATATTCTTAGAGATGATTCTATCATCTGGGATCAAGCTTAAGCTGAAATTTAGTGCCCAAAACTGAAAATGGACACAAATTCAGCACTAATCACAGCCACTGAAGTGATTTTCAGTGCATATGATGGGGTACAAGCCCAAGCCAAGATCTATTCCCTTTGGATCCGGAGGGCTTTTGTCCCATTACTCTGAAGGTCTCCCAGAAAGTCTGGCCTTTAAGGGAGGGGGGCTCCTTGGATTCCCCTTCCATTTCTCCCAGGCCAGATACTCCCTATCTTCTATGTAGCATTCTTTTGATATTCTTCCCTTTGATCCTATTACCAACCACTCCCATCAGGATCCTCCCTGGGTTTGATCTATGGAGACCATCCCTGGGACCCCAGACTCTTCTGGCCCAGGCCCTCCATTGTCTGATATCTCCTGATTACAGTCTTTTCTCTATATAAGGTCCATCTTGCCTCCATGAAGGCGCTCAGGTGGGATCCAGCACAGACTCGGTCTAGCTGAGATTCTATCTGGCCTGCTTTGGAATACAAGCGTTACAAATACTTAAGCTCCTTAAGAGTCAACTCAAAGTGGCGAATCTAATAAACTTTGTCTTTCTTTGGCAGGCTTGAGGCGAATTCATTCGAGCAGGACCTGGTGTGTCGGTATTTTGGGGTCCCCAGCACCCCTCAACCTCAACGGATCCACTCTAGAAATGAAGACTTGTTGCCATCAACCAAAAGCCATCAGCCTCTTTCTTGGAACAGCTAAAGCTGCCACTTTTACCAGAACTGATTTGTCTTACTTTGTACTCCCAAGAAAAATAACCTCCTCATTTTTCACATGGGGAAACTGAGGCTCTCATGGAGGGATTGAGGAAAAATTCAGCTACCAAAGGTTACTGAGGTTTGGTGTCTCGAACCACAACTTTAACCATTAAACTCCCTACCTCTCTATGTTGGGCTCTATTACTAAGCAACTTCCACCTGTTCTGGGATCTGGGATCATTATGTCACCTTTGGTCTCCTAGCCAGGTGTCAGCCAGAATGATCCAGGCACCCCCTCCCCCAACTCCCAGCAGGGCTTGTAGCTTTTAGATGTAGGCAAGCTCATATTACCAAGCAACTGTTGTTTATTCTGGGGAAGTTCTGGTTCTATTTTCCTGCAGACACGGGATACCCAACACCTGTTTATTGCTTCTCCAGACTCAGACCCAGAGACTATATAATAAGCTATTTAGCCTAAATTTCCTGGACTTAATTTGTGTGAAAAATACCAGCTGTGAGGTTGTATTTCTCCCTGTAATACACTCATAAGAGAGCTCAGGGTAGAGAAGGGTACCAACTACACTATATTCAGCACATTGTCTTTACACTCAGCTCCTGGTACCCCACCAAATACCCCAGAGATGCTGCCTATTCTTGAGAGGAAGTCTAGCATAGTTAAAAAGATGCCTAGCCTTTGGAGTCTCGAGTCTAGAGAACTGGGGCTTAATCTTGCCTCTGAAAGGAAAGTACTGTATAGAGGATTAGAGCACTAGATGTGAAGTTTGTCTCAGATGCTTAACAGCTGTGTCTGAGAATATCACTTCTCTCAAAGTCCCAGTTTTCCCTTCTGTGAAATGGGGGATTATATCAGCAAGGACCCCGACATACACAGAAGGGCCTGTTGTACAGGTTCTTAGATCTGCTTTTCTAAAAGAAATGCAACTTTTGAGGGGTCAACAATCTACTTTAACCAAGTACATATATCATTCACTTAGTTTAGAGGGAAAAGTCAGCACCCTAAACTTCAGAGAAAATACAAACAAAGAAATAAAGATCAACAGACAGGGCTTTCAACTGTCTGACCATAAGAAATACATACATAGTTACCAGAGAGAGAAGCACCAAATCTGGGTTTTCAAAGGGGAGGGGAGGGACTCCTAAGCGGCTACCCAGAGTCTCTTCTGCGGAAACAAACACTTTCAATGAATAAGCCCCAAAGTAAAACCTCACCTCAGAGTATAAATACACTGGTCACAGATCACAACCCTGGAGAACCAGGGCTTCATTAGAAATTAACAAAAGGTGTGGACCTTCCTACAAAACAAATCTCCCCTAACCAAACAGGCCCATTAATGGATGGGGAAGATCTTTAACTCTCATAAACATAATTAACATTACAGGTATTTGAACTAGATAGTTCCTTTTCAGTTTTAAATCTATGATACTAGAAGCCAAAGTTTTAAAAGAAACCAAGCTTTAAGTATAAATGAAATAAGACTACTTTAACTTCTCTTTTTGATTTGATCGATGGATTCTTCTTCAAGGAACATTGTCCTGAAGGGGAACTGGGAGTACAGGCATACAAAAGTGAGTTGTGCATGAGAAACTATGAAAATGATCTCTACAAGTTTATAGCAGGAAATAATAATAAGATGATCCACTCTAAAGGGACCCTGGTTCAAATTGTAGCACTGCTGCCTACTAGCTGTGTGGGATGGGATAGGAGGAACTGAACCTGGGATTTCATCAGTGTAGGGAGCTCTACTTAAGGAAATTCCCTCTATCAACTTGGGTATTGAGAGGTTAAAACACTTGCCCAAGGTCATCTAGCCAGTATTTCAATCACAGACTCTCAACACAGAGGTTAACTTTCTCTCTACTTCACCATACTTACTCTCTAAACATGAGTCACTAAAATTACCAATGAAATTAGCTCATGCTGCAACACAAGGGATTCAGGTGAGATTATAATGATTTGCTGACAGTGAGGCCAGTTATACATTCACTGGAATGGATTACTGAGGGTGGTTATAAAATGGCCTTTTATTTAGATCTTTAAAACTTGGCAGGCTTCATAGGGCAGGATGATTGCAGGCCTGTTTAAAAGCAAATGCCCAGGGGAGAAGATTTCTCAAATACCCCACTATGCTTGTGTATCTATGAAGGGAAGGACCAGGGAATGACCACTTGGTAGAGAGTAGAGAGTCTGAAAAGCACTGGGCTAGGCAATTCTCCCCATGCGTTTACCCTTATTTCTTCTGCTGGGGAGCCAGCCCCAAGGACTCAGAATGAGCTAGGCAGAACTGATCAGAAGAGATGAGAGAAAACAAAAAACCAATCCGAATAAAAGATAAGATGCTCAGAAACCACTTCTGACAAGGAGATGGGGTGGGGAGAGTGGGGGAAGCAGCAATATTTTTATGGATATCAGATGAGCCTGAAGTCAGCAAAACCTGAGTTCAGATCCAACCTCAGACATTTTCTAGATGTGTGACCTTGAGCAAGTCATTTAGATGTCATCTGCCTGAGTTTCTTCAAGCTTAAAATGAGGGTAGTAATACCACCTACTTCACAAGGTTCTTCTGAGGATCAAATGCGATATTTACAATGCTTAGCACAGCTCCTGCCACTGAAGAATGGTGCTTAATAGACACTTGCTTCCTTCCTTCTATAGAGAAATATTTCATGAAGGATAGTCATACAGGTAGTACTCTAAGCTATGGAGAACACTCAAATTTGACCCAGCATCGTCCTCTCCAAGCAGTTTCTCTTTTCAAGCAGAAGCCCCTTTTCAAGAGGTCAAGGGTATGTCATCTGATCAACCCTCCCTTGTTTAATTTACTATCAAATGGTTTATGAGTAGAGCAAGTACATGGTTCAGTCATGTAGTTTTGCTGACTGAATCCATTCTAACATTACCATCCTCTGTCCTCAAAACCCCAAGTCAAGATCATACATAGGGCAAATTACAGGATTACAGATTCCAAAGGCTGGAAAGAACATTTAAGGGTCATTTTTGTCAATCCTCCTGTATTTGAATGGAATACAACTGGGAGTAATTAGGATAAATTAGATTCTGAATAATCTGTAGAAATCAGTAATCCATTTTCTCTCTTAGAAGTCTCTCATAGTCCTACCAAATTCTTTTTACGATGCAAATATGATTCTGATACCTAAACCAGGAAGACCCAAAACAGAGAAAGAAAATTAGAGACCAATTTCCCTAATCAGTATAGATGCAAAAATTTTAAACAGGATATTAGCAAAAAGATTACAGCAACTTTTCACAATAATAATACATTATGATCAGGTAGGATTTATACCAGGAATGCAGGGCTAGTTCAATATTAGGAAAACTATCAGCATTATTCATCTCTCCCTCACTCAAACCAAAGTCAACTGCAAGTCATGTCATCATTTCCCTGATGTCATGGTCCTCTTCAAAACCAAAGACAAACACAACCTGTGAGTAGATCAGGTTGCCAGAATGGGGACCCAGCTAGCTGGGTAACTCACCTCATCCTCTCCCTTTCCTTCTCCTCTCCAAAGGAAGGTAAATTTTGGTGTCCAGAAGCTGCCTAGTTAACTTGAGGTTTACTGGCTAGATCTTTCTTTTCTTTCTTTCTTTCTTTCTTTCTTTCTTTCTTTCTTTCTTTCTTTCTTCCTTCCTTCCTTCCTTCCTTCCTTCCTTCCTTCCTTCCTTCCTTCCTTCCTTCCTTCCTTCCTTCCTTTCTTTCTTTCTTTCTTTCTTTCTTTCTTTCTTTCTTTCTTTCTTTCTTTCTTTCTCAAACCCAGTTCACTCTGAAGCTCATAGATTGGACCACAATAGGTCCCTGCCCCAGCTCAAGGACCTTAATGGCTGCTTTTTGGAACCTCCTGGCTTAGAGTGGATGTCAATGGCAACTGTCTCTCTTTGGAACAGCAACCCTGAGGGTACTGTCCTCCCAGCTTGATTGTTTTTTTTTTCTTTTTCTAATTAAAGTGGCCATCCCTTGACTACTTCTTAAAGAGGCCTATTCAATGAATGGGCATTACCTTACTCTAAGTGAGTAACTGAAAAAGCCTTAGCCTAAAAGGGCCAGGGTCTCCCATTACATCCTGGGCCATCTCCAGTCATCCTGATGAATATCTGGTCACTGGATCGAAATGGCTGTGGAGGAGAAAGTGAGCCTGGTGAGCTTGTACAGCCCTCCCTCACTGAGATCAAAGTCAACTGCAAGTAATGTCATCATATCCCTGATGTCATGGTCCTCTTTGAAAACAAAGGACAAACACAACAATCAGCATTATTGATCATATCAACAACAAAACTAACAGAAACCATATGATTATCTCAATAGATGCAGAAAATGTTTTTGATAAAATACAACACCCATTCCTACTGAAAACCCTGGAGAGCATAGGAATAAATGGAGCCTTCCTTAAAATAATAAGTAGTATCTACCTAAAACCATCAGCCAGCATTATATGTAATGGGAAAAAGCTAGATGCATTTTCAATAAGATCAGAGGTGAGAAAAGGATGACCATTATTACCACTTTTATTCAATGTGGTACTAGAAATGGTAGCTGTAACAATAAGAGAAGAGAAAGAAATTGAAGAAATTAGAATAGGCAAAAAAGAAACTAAGTTATCACTCTTTGCAGATGATACGATGATAACTTAGAGCATTCTAGAGAATCAAGTAAAAAAAACTACTTGAAATAATAAGCAACTTTGGCAAAGTCACAGGTTACAAAATAAACCCACATAAATCACCTGCATTTCTATATATTACTAATAAAGCCCAACAGCAGGAGATAGAAAGAGAAATCCCATTTAAACTTACTGTAGACACTATAAAATATTTGGGAGTCTACCTGCCAAACCAAATCCAGGGACTATATGAACACAATTACAAAACACTTTTCACACAAATAAAATCAGATCTAAGTAATTGGAAAAACATCAGTTGCTTGTGGGTAGGCCGAGCTAATATAATAAAAATTACAATTCTACCTAAATTAATTTACTTATTCTGTGCCAAATCAAACTGCCAGATAATTGTTTTATAGAGTTAGAAAAAATATCAAAATTCATCCAGAAGAACAAAAGGTCAGAATATCAAGAAATGCTTGGGAAGGTGGCCTAGATCTCAAATTGTATTATAAAGCAGCAATCATCAAAATCACTTGGTATTGGCTAAGAAATAGAGGAGAAGACCAGTGGAATAGGTTAGGTACTCAAGACACAGTAGTCAATGAGTATAGCAGTCTACTGTTTGATAAACCCAAGGACCCCAGCTTCTGGGATAAGAACTCACTGTCTGACAAAATCTGCTGGAAAAACTGGATAATAGTGTGGCAGAAACTGGGCATAGATGAATGCCTGACACCATACACAAGAATAAAGTCCAAATGGGTACATGATCTAGGTATAAAAGCTGATACTATCAACAAATTAGGTGAGCAAGGTGCAGTGTATTTGTCAGATTTATGGAGAATGGAGAAATTTATGGCCAAATAAGAGACAGAGTACATTATCAAGTGGAAAATGGATAATTTTGATTACATTGAATTGAAAATTTTGGTACAAACAAAGCCAATGCAACTAAGATTAGCAGGGAAGCAGAAAACTGGGAAAGAATTTTTACAACTAGTGTCTGTGATAAAGGCCTTATTTCTAAAATATATAGAGAACTGAGTCAAATTTTCAAGAATACAAGTCATTCCCCAATTGATAAATGGTCAAAGGACATGAACAGGCAGGTTGCAGAGGAAGAAATTAAAGATATCTATAGTCATATGAAAAAATGCTCAAAATCACTATTGATTAGAGAGATACAAACCAAAACAACTCTAAGGTACCACATCATACCTATCAGATTGGCTAACATGACAAAACAGGAAGATGATAAATGTTGGAAAAGATGTTAGAGAGTTGGAACACTAATTCATTGTTGGTGGAGCTGTGAGCTGATCCAACCATTCTGGAGAGCAATTTGGAACCTTGCCCAATGGGCTACAAAAATGTGCATACCATTTGACCCAACAATATGGCTTCTAGGGCTGTATCCCAAAGAGATCATAAAAATGGGAAAAGGTCCCACATGCACAAAAATATTTATAGCAGCTCTTTTTGTGGTGGCCAAGAACCGGAAATCAAGGGAATGCCCATCCACTGGGGAATGGCTGAACAAGTTGTGGTATATGAATGCAATGGAATACTACTCTGCTATAAGAAATGACAAACAGGAGGACTTCAGAAAAACCTGGAAAGACTTACATGAACTGATGTTGAGTGAAGTGAACAGAACCAGGAGAACATTATATACAGTAACAGCCACAATGTGTGAGGACTGTTTCTGATAGACTAAGCCCTTCATAGCAATGCAAGGACCTAAAAAATTTTCAAAGAACTCTTGATGCAAAATGCCATTCACATTCAGAGAAAGAACTATGGAACTGGAATGCAGAATGAAGTAGACTATTTTCTCTTGTGTTATGTTTTGGTTTGTTTTGTTTTTTATCATGGTTTCTCCTATTCGTTTTAATTCTTCTATTCAATATGACTAATGTGAAAATGTATTTGATAAGAATATATGTATGGAACCCATATAAGTTTGCATGCTGTCTCAGGAAGGGAGGAGAGAAGGAGGGGGAGAAAATTTAAGATTTATGGAAGTGATTGTTGAAAACTGAAAACAAGTAAATTAGTTAAATTTTTAAAAAGAAAAAGAAAAAAAGAATTCTCTCATCCTAACACTGGCACTAATAGGATATGACCAATATTGGTAGTTTTATCAGGATTTTTTATTCTGTGCAGCTGTTATATTTCAAGAGGTATAGGATATATCTGGCCTGCAGCATAGCCTAGCCTATATATCAACAGGCCATTTAAAAAATGGAGTTATTAATTTCACTGCTCCAATTGAAGCTTGGCAAAGTATCAAATCATCAGCCAGAGTTTATGATTAATAATAGCTCACATTTTTATAGAGCTTGAAGGGTTACATCACTCTTTTCATACATTATCCAGTAAGATCCTCATGATAACCTTGCAAGCTAGGTAGATGTCACCATTATTATTCTCATTTTACAGATGAGGAAACTGAGTCTCAGAGAGGCTAGGAGACTTGCCCGGAGTTGGTCAATTCATGTGCCAAGCAATGTGTTAAGATTTGGAGATATGAAGAGGGACAAAAACAAAGTCCCTATCCTCAAAGACCTCATGTTCTGCTGAAGGAGGCAACATGCAAAATATCGAACGTCCAATATTCTCTCCCTACATTGAGCTCCCCTAGAATGCATTGTCTATGCCATTCATTTCACAGGTATCATACTCCCCACCTAGCTTCTTATGGTTCGAATTCTCTGATTAGAAGCTAAGTTCCTTAAGGACCCAGAGTGTAATGGCAGTGCAGACTTCTTTATGCTGCCATAGTTCAAAACCAGCATTTATTAAGTACTCAAACATGTAACTGGGGAAAAATGAAATACTAAATAAATTAAAAAACAAACAATATATTTGTGTGTGTGTGTGTGTGTGTGTGTGTGTGTGTGTGTGTGTGTACAGACAGAAAGATAAAGAAATGACTGAATAAGTGATTCAATAAGAACTTTGTACTTAAGGTTGTTTTGACAACTATGGCAACACCACCATATTTAAAAAAAGATCCTTGCTCTTTGGTTGATGGCCTACTTTATTTTAGGAAATGATCAATACTATAAAATTCCATAGTGACCAAATGGTCTCAATTCTCCATTAGTTTTCACATATCTAAGCACCCATTCTCTAGAGATTCCTGTGTGTCTGTTCCCCCTCCCAAAGCTCAGCAACAAGTCCAGGTCCATAGCCAGCTAGTGTTCAGTTTTAATGCCTTGGACTGCTTTACCAACACTGCCTGTCAGTTCAAGGCCCCCAAGGTACAAGGTCCTTCAAATCTTTCTGAGAATGGAAGTTCCCTGAGGACAGGGAGTCATTTTCCTTTGTCTTGGTGTCCTTAGTGTTCAGCATGATGTCTAGCACATAGTAGGTACTTCATTGTTATTGTTGTTATACCTCATCAATACTTACTGATTCCAATAGCTATTACTGTTTCCATATGAAAACCTGTTGTGAAAATGAACTCTGATTTCCATCTCCTGAGACCAGGGACAAGGAGGACAAGTAACCCCGTTTTAATTTTTGGTGTTGTTTAGTGAGTTTTTGTAACCCCATTTGGGGTTTTCTTGACAAGGATACCACAGTGGTTTGCCATTTCCTTCTCCAGCTCATTTTATATATGAGGAAACTGAGGCAAACAGGCAAGATTAAGTGACTTGCCTAGGATCATACAGCTAGTAAATACTTGAGGTCAGATTTGAACTCAGGTCCTCCTGACTGCGGGCTCAGCACTCTATTCACTGTGCCACCTAGCTGCCCATAACTTCTGGTGGGCAGAGCAGCCAAGTGATTTGCTTAATGTTAGCTCAGTCTGTCCCAGGACTCATACCTTGCAGTTCCCTTGCCCTCCCTGCAATAATACCAAAGCCAGGCTCTATCCGCAAACACCTGAGCCCAAAGTCAGGTTAGAGGCAGGATGTTGGTGCTAATAGCTTACATTATAGCAGCAGGGGAGGGTCAAGGGGGAACCTTTACAACCATTTAAAGCAAACCACAGAAGATACTTTCTAATTGCATGAGAAGAGACTTAAGAAGGTTTGGCCCTCAAAGAGGATTCGGATTGACTATTTTTGATAGCCTGCTCTAGGTGAAAATACCTAGATGATTTACAGGTCTTTTATCTTTCTTCAAGGAAGGCATTTCTGTGGAATAATGGTAAATAACTTCCCATCCAAAGATGATTTTTTGAAAGGAACTAAGCTCAATGAAAGCTGAAGCATGAGATACTCCCACTTTCAAAAAACGGCTCCCATTCTGCCGCAGTCATGGCTGCTTGGTGTCCTTGGAGACTGTCCTTGATACGGGAGAAAAGTCTGGGACATCTATAGCCCACCTCTTCTAAGAACCAATATGAGGTAATCACCATAATTTAAAACTAGTTCAATGACTGTCTGATATTTTAAAAACTCAAGGTAAAGACTGAAAATATGGCACATATCCACTTGGCTTTAAGCAAACCCTACATATGAAAATGGGGGCAGGTAAGTGGAATTGTGGATAGAGTGCCAAGACTGGAGTCAGGAAAATTCATCTTTCTGAGTTCAGATCTGGCCTTGGACACTTACTAGCTGGGTTACCCTGGGCAAGTCTACGTAACCTTGTTTGCCTCAGTTTTCTCATCTGTAAAATGACCTGGAGAAGGAAATGGCAAACTATTCCAGTATCTTTGCCAAGAAAACCTCAAATGGAGTTATGGAGCGTCAAATCCAACTGTAAGATGACTTAACAACAACAAATATATGAAAATACAGATGGATAAAAATGGGCAAATTGGGTCCTCTGCTTTACTGGTTTGCCACAAGATGCATTTGGCTAATCAGCATCCTTGAGTTAGTTAAAATAGGATTTCAAGTGATGGGAGCATAATCCACACCCAGCTTTTAAGGGACACTTCTATTGCTTAAATGCAGTGAACCAATGTGCAAAGTATACAACATTAACACACAACTTTATAATGAAGTAATCTGACGACTCCAGATTTCCTAAGGAAAAAAAAATGGTTAGCCAATTACTTAATTCTCTCAATTGATCCCTGGAAATAAATTAAAAGACTCTCTCAGTGATTAAGGAATTTTAAATAAATCAATCTCCCTTTGAGTCTTGGCTCCTAGAAATATAGGATGTTGGAGCCAGAAGGAACCACAGGATCATAGACTGTAGAAGTCACCTAGCCCAGAGGTAGGCTAGGCCACATGTGGTCCTCTAGGTTTTCAAGTACAACCCTTTGACTGAATCCAAAATTCAAGGATTTGTTCTGTGAAGTTTAGAGTCAGTCAAAGGGCTATACTTGAGGACCTAGAGAGCCATGTGTGACCTTGAAGCTGCAGGTTCCTCACCCCTAACCTAGCCCAACCCCCTCATTTTACACATGATGAACTGAGACCTGGAGAGGTCAGCATTTTTTTTTAACCCAAGGTCAGACTGCTCATAAGCACCAGAGCCAAGATTCTCTTAGAATTGCAACTCCCTCGTTTTATAGATAAGAGGATTGAAGCACACAGAAAGGAGATGACTATCCCAAGGTCACACAGTCCAGCTCTTGCAGATGAAGTAACTGACAGGCTTAGCTCATGGTAACAGCTCACTTTGGTGCAGGGGGTTCTAACCTGGGGCCTGATGAATTTATTTTATATTGTAACATAATAAGCTTATTTTGTAACTCCATATTTGATTTATACATTTGAAAACATTATTCTTAGAAGGGTTCAGGCTCCACAGACTTTACCAAACTGTCTATGAGGTGCATGACACAAAAAAAGATGAAGATTTCCCTATTCCCCCCAGCAGAAGAGCTTGGTCAATTAAAGTTGTTTGGAAAGTGAATGTTTGTAGACCAAATTATATATTTCTACTGTCTCCTATTATAATTTTGGAGATATGCTTCAACCATTTTGGTCTCAAAGAGTGAGTTTTAAAAAATACACAAGAATTCTGACTTTAACTTCAAAATGCATGCTCGTTCAGTAAATTATTTCATATAATTACTCCAAACAATCAAACACAAGTATATCTCACTATAATCATATCCCAAATGTGAATAAACACTCCAGACAGGCATAAAAAGTAAATTAGGATTTACTTTACAAAAATAATTTATGCTTTATAACATTTTCTTTTATTGTTGAGACTTCTGATTTCATTGGTGTAGTGAATCTCCTCTCTCAATACTGAACTCCCTCTGCCCATACAGTTTGTCAACAGTTATACAATTTATAACCTTGGAGAGTTGCTTTTGGCACGAAGAGGTGATGGAATCTGCCCAAGAACACACAGCCAGCATCAGTCAGACTGAACTTAACTCCAGGTTTTCATCACTCTATAGAACTCCAAGCCAGCTCTCTACCTGCTGTCTACTTACAAAAAATAGACTTCCTCTAAATGGCAACTTCCTCTAGTGCCTTTAAAATACAATTTGATTTTTTTAAAAACTGATTTACAAAAGAATTCTTCTTCAAGAACTTGACTCCTAAATTAAAGGACACAATCAACCTACATGCTTTTGCTCTCCCCCTATCATTTAAAAGTACATTATCTATAAGGCCTAGAAACTTGAACCAGATGAAATAAAAGTTTGAATTTATATAGGTTCTGCCTCAAATATGTTCACATAGATGATGCTGCAAAAATAAAGTTGCCTTGGGTTCCTATACATATGTATACATATGTATAGGAACCCAAGGTAACTATATATGTGTGTGTGTATATATATGTATGTATCCATGTATGTGTATGCATCTATTAAGTATGTACATGTATACATATATTTGCACGTATATACATGTGTGTGACTTACGTGCATATGTGCACATATGTGTGCGTGCACATACATCACTGGTTTGGAGCTCAGCAAATGGGTGTAGTTTATTACTGCATTTAGTTATTAATTCAATTCATATCCCTGAAAGACACCATGCAATCTGTTCTTGCTTTGGGCTTCTCAGTGCCTGAAATTTGGATATTTATAAGTAGCAATGTTACTCCACAGTTATCAGAATAATCTGACAGCAACATGGAGTGGTGGCAAGACTGTTGGATTTACAATAAGAAAATGTAGATTCAAATCTCTGTTCTACTCCCTCTTACCTCTGTGACCCTAAGTAATGCACTTAAACTCTGAAGGCTTATTAATCATTCAGGTCTAACTAAAGGATCTCTAAAGCCCCCATCCAACTCTAAATATGTACTCCCACTGGGAAGAATCACTACAGTTACTTTAATTAAAAAATAAAAAACAAACAGTGAGAAGCTCAAAGATTAGTGCAGTTCAAAGATTAGTTTCATTAAGTGGTTCTAATTCCTTTTACTTAATAAGAATTCTGATGATCTGATTGGGAGTGGTGGGGGAGAGTGACTGGGGCAGTCGAGGTCTCAAGTTCTTGTCGATTGTCAGTTCCAGTGGTACTCAATGGTTCTTTCTTCCCGGAGCTTCTAACTGAGACTAACTATTGCCTATTAGAAAACTGCTGGACTCCTACAAATGAGAAAGTGAGAGCCTTCACTAACTTTACTCAAGTTGTGGTTAGCCAGTATTTTCTGAAGCAGCAAATTCTAGTACTAAAATAATAACTTGCCAAAAAAAAAAATAGCCCTTTCCTAATCTAGGAGCCTTGACTGATCTTAAAGACAGGTACCTAAGCTACTCCCTGGAAATATTCAGGCCACTGCTGCTGGTTTGGGCTCAGGTGTGGAAAAGTCCCTGATCCTGTGGTCTTCCACGTGAGTGGGTGTGCCCTCTGCGCAAGCCGATACCCTGCACACTAAAGGCCGCTCTCTCTTTGAACCTTAAAATTGGACATTAACTGCCATTCCCATTATAATAAAACCTCTTCAACTTAAATCTCAGAACATCCAGTTTAGCTCTCACTTGTGTCAAATGTCATTCAAATGTCAGGAGCTACCAGGAAAGCCAAGGGGCAATTCCCTTCTATTCAATTCGAACATTTATTAAGTGCAACAGGTCAGACGTGAGACTCAAACACAAGAAGGAGAAAGGATGGCTGCCCTCAAAGAGCTTCCTCCACCTTCTTGGAAGAAAGTGGGGCTACAGGGTCTCCAGGGGTGGGGAACTTGCAGCCTTGAGGCCACATGTAGCACTCAAGGTCCTCAAGTGTGGCCCTTTGACTGAATCCAAACTTCATAGAACAATGTTCCACCTCACTTGAGGACCTAGAGGGTCACACATGGCCTTGAGGCCACAGCTTCCTCACCCCTGGTCTAGGTATTAGGCAGCTTCAAAGGAAGTAGCCTTTATTCTTTGATATTCTTCTGATTCTAAAGACATAAGATCAACACACCACCCAAGTACTTTACATACATCTTCAGGCTTTGTTGGGTTGTGTGAGTGTGTGTGTGTGTGTGTCTCACTTCCCACTTTTCTCCTCTTCAAAGAATGATTGCTGTTACTAGATTTCAACTTGAAGGCTAAAAGTTTGTTGGAAAGGAGGGACTCCATATTTTGATTTTCCTAAGCCGAGATTCTCAGAGGAATGGCTCTACTGTTGGGAATATTCACCTTGATCCCTAGTTTCAACACTGGGGGAGGGACTAGAATAGACTGGTATGCAATTCAGTGTGCGTCAACCTGCATGCCTCTCCAAGGCAATGTCCCTGACTCCAGTTCACAAGGCAATCTTTCTGCTCAGAATTTTCCTTGCTAGCACCTTATCACATCTGGAAGCATAGAGGAAGCCTCAGAAGAAGCCACCTGTGATGAATACAGTCTCTGCTCTCAACTTTCCTTCTTGTTTAGTTTAAAATCTCAGCTTTCTGAAGTCACAGCAGCTGGACTCTGGTCTGCCAATAGCAAAGGAAGAAACCGAAACCTGGGCCACCTGGACACCTGGAAACAACATGCCAGTCACAAAAATGACTGGAAAATTCCTAGTTATTTGGCCCATTTGCTGTTCTTTATCTGGAGGGAGGGAAAGAAAAGAGGAAGGTTAAGCCGGGCAAAGGGCAGATAAGATTCTGCCTACTTTCTAAGAACTCTAGTCAAGGTGGTTCCTCTTCCTTTTCTCAGAATGAGACTTCTAGACTGGTGTCTGGAAGAAACCCAAATTCTCTGGGGGTAGACATGCATGGTGGAAAAACTGTTCTCTCAATATTTTCAAATTCAAAAAATGACTGCTAAGTCCGATAATGGGAAAGATAACATCCTAACCTTTATTTCCTTCTCCAAAAAAATAGGAGTTAACAAGGACACCTGACATTTACATAGTTCTTTAAGGTTTGGAAAGGGCTTTACATATCCTCCTCCACAGAACTGTCAAATCAAAGGTCTGAGCTACATCGCTCACCTTCCCGGCTCCAGAGGCTTCTGAGAGGCTCCATCACATTGAAGATAAAATAAAAACTCCTCTGATGAGCATTTAAAGGCCTTCACACTTTGGCTCCAGACTGCCTTCCCAAGCTTACTATATATAATTCTCCTTCCTTCACTCTACATTCCAAGCAAACCAACTTGCTTAGTGCTCCTTTGGGTAGGCTATTCCATCTTCCCCTGTATACCTAGGCTCCATGCTTTTATATAGGCTGCTCTCCACAGCTGGGATGCACTGGCTCCTCATTTACTTCCTTCAAAGTTTACCATCAATGTCATCTCCTACAGGAGGCCTTTTCTGACTCTCCCTGGGTGCTAGCTACCCATAACCAATCTCTGAGGTTACTCTGTATGTAGCTTCACTTTAGGGTTGGGCATGGTGGTACAGTAATCCCTGTTCCTGGCGAGATGGAGGTGGAGATTGAAGCTGGCTGGTCTCTTGAGCTCCAAAGCTCTCAGCTGGGGATCAGCTGGGATATGGCAAAATTGATAGGTTGTCCACATTGTATTCAGCATTAATATGGTGAAATTCCAGGGAATGGGGGGAGAATGGGTTGCCTCAGGAGGGGCAAACCTGCCCAGGTCAGAGAACAATCAGTCAAAGCTCCCCTGCAGATTAAAGCAGTACAGGGCAGCTAGGTAGCAAAATGAAAAGGTAGAGAACATGAAGTCAGAAGAACCTGAGTTCAGATCCTGCCTCAGATACTTACTAGCTATGTGACACAAGGAAAATCATAGATAATCAGAAATTTAGAGCTGGGAGGGACTTTGTGTTTAGCCGTTTCAGTTGTGTCTGGTTGTTCATGACTTCATTTGGGGTTTTCTTAGCAAAGATACTGGAGTGGTTGGCCATTTCCCTGTCCACCTCATTTTATAGATGAGGAATCTGAGGCAAACAGGATTAAGTGACTTATTCAGGGTCTCCCAGCCAGTAAGTGTCTGAGCTTGGATATGACCTCACAAAGATGAGTCTTCTTGACTCTAGACTTGGGAGCTCTAGCTACTGCACCAGAGGTCATCAAATCCAAACTCTTCATTTTTTACAATGAGGAAACTGAGGCCAAGAAGTTAAGTGACACTGGGAGTCCCAGCTTTTTCCTCATCTGTAAATAAGGATCCATACTAGCACCCAATCAATAAAATATGTGTAGAGTGCTTTGCTGTCTACAGGTTGTTACCCAGTAGAAGGTAAGCTCCTTGACAGCAGGAATTCTTTTTGGGTTTATCTTTATATCTAAGCACACCCAACAACAATCTAGTAAGGTAGGTACCTATTATTACCTGATTTTACAGAGAACACTGAGACTTAAGGAGAGTAAGAGACTCATCCAGGAATATATAGTTAGTGAACATCTCAGGCAGGATTCCATCCTCTACCTTCATGATTCCAAATCCAGGGCTCAGTTTACAGCCTATCCAAAACTGCAAATTACAATGGGGCAGCTCTATGGAACAGTGAATGAAGTGGCAAGGCTCATCTTTCTGAATTCAGACCTGGCGGTGGACACGTTAACTGCATGATCCTGGGCAATTCACTTAACCCTGTTTGCTTCAGTTTCCTCATCTTTAAATAAACTGGAGAAGGAAATGACAAAACCACTCCAATATCTACCAAGAAAACCCCAAATGGGGTCACAAAGAATTGGACACAACTAAAAACGACTGAACAGCAATTACTCCTATCTAGTACTATTTTAAGCCTGCTGTGTGTTAGAAGCCAAGATCATATCTGGAAAAAACTAACACACTCGATTCATCCCCTAACCCTCAACCCCTCCCTTAGTTAAGGAAGAGATGGGACCAGAAGCATCACACCAAAAGCAACTCTAGCCAAAAATGCTTCTTCTTCTTATGTGGCTTGTTTCAGTGAAGATACTGCCCTCCAGTGGTGGGACCTCACATTGCAAGGCAACGCACTTTCCATTTTACTGGCTCCAAGTACTTGTGGGGATAGAAGCAGGGTAGACTTCTACAGTATTAGCTCTTGAATTATTTCGGAGATCATCTAGCCCTATCCCCTCATTTAAAGAGTAGCATGGTACAATAGTAAGAGCACTAGTGTTAGATTCAGAGCTTATGGGCTCAAATACTTCTTGGAACTTATTATGGGCAAATGTCAATTTTTCTGGCCTCAGTTTCCTCATTTGTAAAAGTAGGTGATTGAACCTGATCATCCCTAAGGTTCCTTCTTCCTCTAATTCTATGCTCCTGGGTAAAGGAAATTCAAACTCACTTTCTATAATTCTCTTATATTGTATCAGGATAGCTCTCTGGTTACAAGGAGAAACTCATCTTCAGTTTCAGCACCAAAGATATGTCTGTGTATCTGTATATATGTATATGTGTGTGTATACATATATATGTATGTGTGTATATATGTTTATGTATATGTGTGTATGTATATATATGCATATATGCGTATATATGGATGGATTTATATGGATGAATATACACACACATACTTATGTGCATATATACATATAAAATCACAGGTGAGAGTTGGGTAACAGGTGGACACCAAAGGTGATAAGCAGCCCTGAAACAGGCTGAGCAAACTCTCACACAAGAGGTGCCAGCCCCCCCTGAACATCCCATACACAAAACTCATATTCTATTCAATTCAGGAATTTATTAGTATCCAACATCTACTAGGGTCCCTGTCATGCAATTTTTCCTTTAAAAATGGGGAAATCTGTCCTCAAAACTTATTTAGTTCAGTAGGCTAAGGCTCAAGACAGTGAAGTGTATCTCATGTTGTCTAGGGTATAAAAAGGGAAGCCAACAAGAACTCAGTGCCCTTCTGACTTAGGAGAAATCCCATTGTCTTACCTCACTCATAGGACCTTACATATCCTGCTGACAAGTTGTACTTCCATATGAAGGGGAGGATAAGCATGTCTACCTTAATGAAGGCTACCTCCTTACTGAATAGCTTTTCTGTATTATGGCTAAGTAAACTTCCTTTTGTTAACTACTATATGGTCTATAAATGTCCCATTTTATTCCATTATTTTTTTGTGTGTGGAGGCAATCAGAGTTAAGTGACTTGCCCAAGTCACATAGCTAGTAAGTATCTGCGGCTGGATTTTAACTCAGGTCCTCTTGACTCCAGGGCTGGTTCTCTATCCACTGAGCCACCTAGCTGCCCCATTTGATTTCATTACTAAACCTGAACCACCAGATCAGTCTGACTGGGGCCTGGTCAATAACATTTGATAAGTGTCAGCAAGATAGGATCAAACTGTGGTTTTCATGATTAAAGTGGAGGAAAAGGTATCCTAAGCTTTTGGGAGGTGGTACCTGTAAAGATGTGGGCAGCTGTGTGTGACCTGGAATCAGAAAGATCTGAGTTCAAATGTGGCCTCAGACACTTACTAGCTGTGTGACCCTGGGCAAGTCACTTAATCTCTGCCTGGCTCAATTTCCTCATCTGTAAAATGAGATGGAGAAGAAATGGCAAACTACTCCAGTATCTTTGCCAAGAAAACCCCAAAAGGGGTCATGAAGACTTGAACATGACTAAAAATGACTAAACAACAACAACCTGTATGTGTAACCTCCATGCCATTTACTATAAGTACAGCCAAAGGGAAACTCTTGGAATTGCCCAAGACAACCTTTGTAGTTAACACAAAACAATTTGGAATCCCAGGAAGGGTGGAAGATATTTCCTTTCTCAGGTTGGAGAGGGGGCTAAAATATTTCCCTTTATATTAACTTTTTATGGCTAGGGAGGAAGGTAAGAAGTACTTGATGGTTTATGGTGGATTATAGGAACTGATGCCAATTGTTGAGGTCATTCCTGACCTCTTCAATATGGTAAACCATATAGTCCAGTTGTCAGGTGAGTCGTACGAGGTGGTAGACCTCGATAATGCTTTTTTATCTTTTCCTATAGCAGAGCACCGTCAAAATTCACTTTTTTCCTGGAAAAGAATCCTTCCCCATCCTTCCCCATGGCTACCTTAACTTCCACTCATAATGTCACAATCTGGTAGGATGGGATATGAAAGGTGGGAGACATCAATGTCCTGGGGGCACTGGTGTTTACCACTATCTGACAACATGTTGATTCGGTCAACTTAAGACTCTATAGCAGATGGTGGCTCATATGAAGGAGAAGGGTGGAAAGTCAACCCTAGATAACCTTTGAAAAACAGTTGTTCCCTTGTTACTGGGCCCTAGTTGTTACTGAAGGAATGACATAGGGTCCTACCATCACCATTCACCCACAATTGCCTATAATGAGTTGAGTGATATAAGATTGTTCCTCTAACAAGATGGATAGAACAGAGCAGACTCTAACATTAAACAGAAATGGTAAATTGAAGATCATTCTCACGGTACCTTTGTAATTAGGTTATGACTATGCCAAAGTCTAAGGCTGCTAGACCCAGACTTGACACCTGGACTTCTCCACTGGCCCTACCTATGAGTCTTGGCTCCTGAACAACACTGTTTTGTCTGACTGACAACTCTGCCTGCTACTATAGGAATACACAACTGACCTCCCTGCCAGCCATTAACCTAGTAATGACTGCCAGATACTCAGAGAAATGAGCCCAGTGGGCTGAGCTGTAAGTCACATGGATGGTATGAAAGCCTTTAAGGATGAAGTGAATAAGATATTTATCTACACTAATTCCTGATAAATGACCATGAACGATCTTTCCAGGACCTGTGATCCAGGGCCTAGAAACAACAAGATAGGCTTTCCCACTAAGGACGAATTTAGCTGATGCTTCCAACCTCATGCCTGGAGCTTATCAGCACTGTCAGAGACATCGTAGGCCCTCTAGTGAACTAAACAACCAGGTAAATGCCATTCCAAGAATGGCAGAAGTTGGAGAGAAAGTTTATTGTCAATTTGGACATAGGGATCCTGATGTCATGTTGTGGTGGGTTTGGTACCAAATGATGACTCCAAAGATGAGGAAACCATTCCTGCCCAATAGGATTCTTCACACTTACCACAGGTGATCTTTAACCTGACTACAACTGGCAGATTGGCCTTCTTCCCCATTTCAGAGCAGGAGGTTTGTTCCTTCTTAACACTAGCTTTTCATCATGCTACCTGGCTACCACAGTTGATTGTCCCACCTTCCAAAAGCCAAGTCCATGACAAACTATCACCAGCCTAGGAAGGTAGAATGGGTCTCTTCAGTCCAGCAGTTTTTTGGAACCAACCTCTAGGAAGACTTACTCAATAAAGACATTTTAGATGCAGTTTATCTTTTAGACACAGTTCTGGGCGACCTTCTCTGGTCCTTCCTTCTTTACTCCATCCCCAGTATAGTTATCCAGGTCTCAAGATCCCTGCCTCCTTAGGGGTCCCTATTTACCCTAGGAAAATAGCTCAGGGCCCCCTAAATTGTCAGGTCTCCTTTCCCCTAAGATGATTCAGATAACTCCTTCCCAGAAAGGGCTTAGGCATCTAGGAATGGTATTGTTGGGAAGTACCTTGTTTCTAATAGCATGTGGGATATTAAATTGTCTCTATAGTCAGCTGCATTGTGAATACATATCTTCCTAGAAGAAAGGGGACACCTCACTGACTGTCAATCTAGAGTCTCTGGATAAACATGAGGAGTCATTACCCAGTGCTGGCAAAAGAAGGGTACAGCCTCTCAACTGGAGCCTCTAGAGGGGGCAAAGATCTGATATTACCCCACCTATAGAGCTCCCAGGGAGAGGAAGGTCCTGGCTGGTGAATCAGAAAACATCAAGGTAGTGGTAGTATACAGTAAGTCTCAATTTAAACCCTGGCAACAGATCAGGTTTCATGCAAGAGGGTAATGACCTCTTGGCTACCTTCCTATAAGTGATGGAGATTGGTGACTATGCCCAACGTGTCATCATCTGCTCTGTGGTTCTGACATTCCTAGTGTCACACCTACTTACTAGCACTGCTTTACATCAAGAAATAGATATGTTATATATAAATACATACGTACATATACATATATATGCATGTGCTTACATGCACATGCATACATACAACTACATACTGCACATGTATGTGTACAATGCATCTGTACATATACATGCATACACACAAAGCATGCACACAAACATGCATGTAGGCACGTGTGTATACATGTGTGCATATAACTATACCATTGTGTGCATGTGTGCAAGCATGTGTATGCCTGTATTGTTTATGTGCGTGTGTATGTATGCATATACATGCACTGGTGTGACCACAGTATCACCCACCAGATGGCAGATCTGAGACTCAGCCCTTCTAGAGAGGGGAGATGAAGCCTGGGGTTTCTGGTTTTCATTACCCATCTTAGGTCACCCTGGTGTTACAATTTTTCAGGGAATCCTAGCATTACTTCCTTTTTAAAAAAAATTTTGTTTCCCTTACTTGTGCTAAGCTCCTCCTCCAGTGCTGCCTAAGTCAAGCTTTCCACATCCCCAAGGTCAAGGTTGTGCAGTAACAGCCCTAAGGCCAGAGGGAGGCACCTATACCACCTGTGCCTCATATGACTCTTCTGGGTTATAGTAAACTGAAGAGAGGGCACTCCATTGTTTCCTTAATACATGAGTGACTTTTCCTTTCCCTTAATGTCTTTACCACACTGAGCAGAAGAAAAGAGATGGCAATTTTTGGTCTTCTATTCAATTGGATGATCTTTCTAACCCTTTCATTCTGAGAGACATAATTGGCAAAGCCAACGCAATGGACTACAACTCATGCTTGAAAATACCCGAAACAAAATGGCTGTAATCCATTTTGAAGAATGACTGCATTCTGTGTGTTAGCTTTGTGTACTGAGCTATATTTATAGCTTTATCAGCCAGAGGGGAAAATCCTCTTTGAAGCAAATCTAAGACATTTTTCTTCCCTCTGAAAGCTTACAAGAGCTAATGCCATAGCAAATCATCATTAGCAGAGGTCTCCTCAGTTTTAAGTGAACCCAAATAATGGGAGGAATGATGACTTTTCACAGGGCATAACACTCCCCAAAGATTTTAGATATGATTGCTACTGATAGATCAGCTGCATCTTCTCAGAATACCGACTTTTCTTTGATTCAAATCTCTCTTGGCTCAGATGGGTACATAGAGTAAGGAAGTATTTGCTCAGTGGGACATTAGCAGGGGAAAATATCTCCCCATCTGAGACTGGACAAGTAGCCATCTCCTCCTCCTCCTCATTACTATTACTATTATTGGAGGTTGGAGCCTAAGCTGTTAATCTCTGGAGATGCAAAGAAATATGAGACCCATGGATTCGACAGCCAGTGAAATCCAAACCATCCCTCCCTAGGCCCTCCTATCTCTTCAGAAGATAAAGATTAGACAAAAGCTCTCAGGTTATCAATATTATCTCTTCTTGGCTCTCTAAAGTAAAATTAAATTCATTCCTTAATTTCAGAAGAAAGGAAATCAAATCAACAAACAGTTCCTAAGTCCTTGTGGGATTCCACCAAATGACATTTCCTGATATCTTCTAACAAGTCTCTACTGGAAAGGTACAGTTTCTGGCACTGTTGTTAATGTGAATAGGAAATGTGGCCAAGGATCAGGAAAAGCAGAGGTCCCTAAGCTTCCATTCAAAACAAACAAACAAAAAATATATTTCACAAAATTTCCCCAAGGCCTTGAGGGAGGCATGCAAGACTGGTACAAAATGTAGCAGCAATAGCATTTCCTCAGCATTGGTGGATAAGAGTAAATCACATGTCCATGCTCTCACCATGGTCTGAGAGTGTGGAGCTAGTTAAGCTCAGGACTGATGGCCATGGAATCCATGATCTATTGCAAGTGGGTAATTACTCAAGCTACACAAAGGATTCTGATGGAAAAGTAGCACTGAGATGATGAACAGAAAGTTCTTTTCTGCTTCTAGATGCGTATGGGCTTCCTATTTTTAAAAGATTCAGAGAGCAGGGTTAGAGCTTGGTATTTTTGAAGGCTGTGGACAGGACTGTATGTACCCAGCTACCACTCAAGTCAATTCAATTCAACGCTTATTAAGCATTATGTACAAGGCACTATAGAGATAAAAATATGAAACCAGATACAGTCCTTGCCCTGAACAAAATTATAATTTAATAGATATGACCAGACTCATATGCAAATAGCTACCATATGAATGAGAATACCACCGGCATAAAAATGTTGAGATTCAAGTAAAATGCTAAAGGAGATCTTGGGGAAAAGAAACATCACTTTCTTTTGGGGGAAATCAGGGAAAGTTGCTGGAAGGAGACAGGTTTTGTGGTTTTAAGAAACTGCAGGGTTTTTAACAGGCAGGAGCTCACATAGAAGGTGGGAGAAGGAAAGAGGCTGGAATTGTTATTTGTTGAATGCTAAAATTTTAGAGACAGAAGGAGCCCAATCCTTTCCTTCTACAAACGAGAAAATCTAGACCTCAGTGGAGGCAGTGGGGGAAGAGAAAGGGGTGAGGGGCATCTCAATCCCAGGCTTAAGCAAAAATAAGGTTGTATGTTTGAGAGAAGCCAGGATTAGAGCAGTGATGACGGTGAGTTGTCCAGTTTAGTTGAAATGTAGAATTAGTTACACAAAGAAGAAAGGTATGAGGTAAGACTGGAAAACAATGAGAAAGAAGTAGGCTGTAGAAAGCCTGGAATGGCAGTGTAAGCCAGTGACACCAAAATGAGGACCCAGGCCACGATGCAATCAGAAAGATCACTGAGGGTGCACAGAGGGAATTGCACCAATTAAGCATGCTCCCTCAGACTCATTCTCAACTTTTCCTTCTTCTTTACCTTATATTTCATTTTTTAATCAACAAGCATTTATTAAGTACTTATTATGCGTCAGGCATGATATTAATTGCCAGGGATGGAAGCAAAGCAAAAACACAGGCCCTGCCTTCAAAGAGCGTACACATATGTACATATAAGATATAAAGTGTCCTTGGTAGTAGTGTCAGAGGGAAGGCACTAGCAGTGGGGGTGGGGATTGTGGGGAAGGGCCTGCCTGGCAAAGGCCTATGCTGAGGATTTGCCTGTTTCTTTTTCTAAGTCAATTTTTTTCCGATCATCAAGCATTTTTTTTTTTCCGCTGCCTATGTCCTCCCACGTCCTCCAGGGAAAAAGAAAAGAAACAAAACCCTTGTGCCTCATCCTCAATATGCAGTCAGTTGCCAAATATTGTCCATTCCACCTGCACAACATTTGCTGCATCTTTTCACTCACAGGCCACTCCCTGGTTCAGGTGCTCCACACCTCACCTGTATTACTGCAGTCGCCTACTCACTGCTTTCTCTGCCTCCATACTCTGCCCTGTCACTGTAGCCTTCCCCTGGGCTGCCAAGCCCATACTCCTAAACGGCAGGTCTCACCGTGTCTTCCTCTGGCTCAGGAAGCTGCAGGGGCTCCCAGACGCTTTTAGAATCAAAGGCAAACTGCCCCATTTGGCATCAAAAGACCATCAAAATCAGCCTCCAGCCTACCTTGCCAGGTTTAGTGTCCATCACTTCCGTTCGCTCTCCGTTCCAGCTAAACGGTCCTGCTTACTGTTCCCCAGCTACAGTGATTCATCTCTTCTCTTTGGGCTTTTGCCCAGGCTGGCCCCACATCTGGAGTGCTCTCTCTACTCATCTGTGCTCCAGGAAAGGCAAGCACCTTCAAGGCTCAGCTCAAGTGCCCTGCTGCAACACTCCAGAGTTACTTTGTATCCATTTTGTGAGCATATAGAATATGGGGCCTGGAGTCAGGAAGACACATCTTCCCAAGTTCAAATCTGACCTCAGACACTTACTAGCTGTATGACTTTGAGCGCATCACTTGACCCAGTTTGCCCCAGTTTCCTCATCTACAAAATGAACAAATGGCAAACTACTCCATTATCATTGCCAAGAAAATCCCAAATAGGGTTATGAAGAGTCAGACACAACGGAAAAACAATGAAAAGGATTTGGTATTTACTTACCTGGGTACATGTTACCATCTCCCTCCTCCCATTACATGTAAACATCTTGAGGACCAGGGACAATTTTGCTTTTTGTCTTCACAACCCCAATAATTTAACATAAGGCAGGGCATAGAGTAGGCACTTAAGAAAGCCTTGCTGAATGAATGTGTTGCTGTAGGTTCATATACATCAGGGATCACTGCCCAGTGGGCATGGATCCTAAGGTAACTGTAAGATTTTTTTAAGATATCACCGAAGTTAGGGTAGAAAGTCTGTGAACTTAAAAAAGTATCCTTGAATATTCGAAGAGAGTCATTGTAACATTTTTTTTGTACACTCCACATTTTCAGATCTCTCTCCTCTTCATACACAATCTTTCACATACACACACACACACATACTCTCGCTCTCTCTCACACATACATACCTACTCTCTCTTTCTCTCATACACACTCACACATACTGTTACACTCTTTCACACACACTTTCATACACTCTCTTACACACATACTCTGCTACACTCTTTAACATACACACACATGCACTCTCTCTTTTTCTCTGTCACACATACACACACACACACACACACACACACACACACCTCCTCCATGTATGCTGCTTATAGACTTGCATGGGCACTTGTTTTCAGGAAGACATGATGCTGGCCACAGGTGAATACCCCTGAGTCTCACTCCAACAAAGATTGTGTCTTCTAGAACAGTAACTGCATTATGTTATGATAAAACCCATGCTGAGAGGCCAGAACAATGGCATATTTTTAAAAGCAAGAATTAAATAAAAAAACAAAACACCTGATCATAGTAGCCTTATTCTCAGACCTCCCATGTACATTAGGATGAGGCACTCAAAACAAAGATCAAACTGGAAAGCCACTCAGTCCTCCTCGCCTAAGTCCACCCTCCCCATTCCAGCCTGGCCAATCTGAACTAGACACAGAACAAAGACAACAGCTGCCAACACAAATGCAGGAAACTACTCAGGAGCAATAGGGGGCAGGAGTGGGAGGGGGAATGAGGCTGGAATTGTTACTGATTGAATTCTAGAGCCAGAACACAATCTCCTCCTTGTATGAACAAGAAAACTGAGACCTCAAGAAGGAAACTATAGCAAAGATACACAGCTAGTGAGTGATAGAGCCAAGATGTGGGAAAAATGGAGGGAGGGAGAGAAGGAACACGCATTTATTAAGTGCTTACTACATGCCAGACCCTGTGCTAAATGATCTATAGATATTATTTCACTTGAGCCTCACAACCACCTTGGGAGATGGGTCCTAGTATTATTCCTATTTTACAATTGAGTAAACTGAGGTTAAAGTGATTTATCCAGGGTGGCACAGTTAGTAGATGTCTGAGGCTGGATTTGAATTCAGATTTTCCTCACTTCAAACCCATTAATGCTCTAACCACAGCACCACCTAACTGCCTCTAGGAAGAGGCAGAACCAAACGTAAGTCAAACTCAAAGCTATACAGTTGAAAGGTACTTTACCACCCCACCTCCCATTTTACAGATGAGAAAACTGAGGCCTGGGGAGGCTGACTACCTAATGTCACACAGTGTGTAAGTTTCAGAAGCAAGTCACTTTAAAACTTTATTCTGAGAAGCAGTTCATAGCTTTTACCAGATTACCAAAGGGGTCCATAAGATCATCTTAGACGTTTTCCTTTAGTAGCCCTCCCAGGAAGCTGACTTCCCTTAGAAGATCCTGACTAGATCCCCAAACATCCTCTTCAGTGCTGAATGTAAACTCAGGTCCTCTGACTGGAGAGCCACTGTTCTTTTAACTTCTATCTGGCCTAGTTTTCTTTCCATCTTACCACATAGTGTCAATCATCACATTTCCATCTGAGTGACTTCTGGCATAGCTTACTACAAACACCAATTCCACTCAGAAAGCTGCAGTTTTGTTTTTATTTTTAATCAGAACATCAGAACGGTTCATTCCATTTACCCATAACCAATACTCCTAAGCCTCCTGAGACCAGAGATATTCCATTTCATCTGGCGAGCAGAAAGAATATTCTTTCCCCTGTCAAAATGAGATTTTGACCGGAGGTTTTTAGAGTTGTCATGTTGCTCAAAACAGTCTAGATCAGGGATGGGGAACCTGTGACCTCAAGGCTACATGTGCTTTCTAGGCCCTTGGATGTGGCCTTTTGACTGAGTCCAAGTTTTATAGAACACATCCTTTCATTAAGGGGATTTGTTTTGTGAAGTTTGGATTCAGTCAAAGGGTCACACTTGAGGACCTAGAGGGCCCCATGTGTCCCCAAGGTCGCAGGTTTCCCATCCCTGGTCTAGACTGAGAAGAGCATAAAAACAAAAGAACTGCTATTTCTAGGGAGATCCATGGTATATACAAGTCCAATATCTAGAGCCTCAAGTACCAGGCTCCTAGTCCCTCCAGGACCAGGATCTTATATACCTGACCACCATCTTGAAGATGTACCCCAGAACCAGAAACTTAGATACCAACCCTACCACTTGTCACAATCTCATGGTTCAGTGGCAGCAATGATACTAGACCAAATTTCCCTTCTTCTGCAATACTTGGGAACATAGATTGAGAGTAGGAAGGAACCTCAAAAATCATCAAGTTCAACCCCCTCGTATTGCAAATGATGAAATGGGTGGGGGCAGCATAGAAGGTAAATGATTTGCCCAAGAACACAGCGGTAGTAATCAGCTGAACTGGGATTCAAATCCAGATTCTTTGGCTCTAAAAATAACTTTCTTTCCACTGGCTGCTCTTTGTAATTCAAAGGACTATCGAGGGTAAGAACTCCAGGTCAAATGCACTAACATTCTTGTCCCATGGCTAGCAAATTCCTACCCCTTTCCCACCTAATCCTGGCATATTTGCTGGCAGGCATTCCAGTGAAAACCATTCCTTTCCTCTACTACTAATCTCTCATCCCCATCTTCCTCAGCCCTAGACCGCCTAAGTCCTTATCCAGCTCTGCTCCCTTCTCTCTGGAACCCTTCTCTATCAGTAACAAATTTCTTCATCTTGTATCTTTTCTTTTCATTCTCCTTTCATCTTCTGATATTCACAGAGACCTGACTCCACCTAGAAGATGCAGCATCCCCCACCATCCTTTGCAATGCTAGATGTCCCTTCTCTGGTGTTTCCGCTAGACTTGACCACGAAAAGGAGTAGGTATACTCCTTGCTCCAAACTGTCACTTTCAGACCTCCCAGTGCTATTATCATCTGGCAACTTCTCCTTTGCAGTTTGCTCCATTTACATGCCTCACCTTGTCTAGTTATTGCTAGTAAGGTTTTTGCTTCTCTCTCTACACCAGAGTTCTTAACCTTTTTTGTGTCCCACATCCCTTTAGCAATCTAGTGAAGTCTATGGGATAATGTTCCTAAATGCATAAAATAAAACAGATAGGTTACCAAGGCAGTCAATTTTATTGACATACAATACTCTCCCATTTGCAGTTCTCTATATGTGATGTCCCATCTCCCACCTCTGGGTCTTTGCACAGAATGCTTCCCATGCACAGTCCTCTTCTCCTCCTCACCTCTACCTTTTGGAAACCCTAGCTTTCTGAAAGGCCACCTTTTTCCTCCTTAAGGCTTTCCCTAATATCCCCTTAACTGCTAGCACTCTCTCCTTCAAAATAATTGCAATTATTTTATATAATATTTACGTATTTTCTTTTCTATGTTCATTATGTTTTCCCCAAAAGAATGTAACTTTCTTGAAGGAAAGAATGATTTTTATTTGTTTTCCCATCCCTAGCATCTGGCATAGTGCCATAGCAGATAAAAAGTGATTCATAAATGCTTATCAAATTGAATTTACAGTGGCATTAAGGCATGAGCTTATGACAAAAAAAGCATTTATGTAGCAATTTACAGTGTATAAAGTACTTTTATGCAAATATTTCACTTGCCCCTCATGATAATCCTGTGAGATAGGTAATAAAATTGTTATCATACTCATTATGCAGATGGAGAAACTGAAGGGTAGAAAATTAGACAGATAGAGATAGATGTTAGAAAGAGATGGATGAATGGATAGATGGAAAGATAGACAGATAGCAACCTACCAAAACTTATGGGATGCTGTGAAAGCAGTTCTTAGGGGAAGTTTTATATCATTAAATGTATATTTGAATAAAATAGAGAAAGAGGAGATCAATGAATTGGGCATGCAGCTGAAAAAGTTAGAAAACGAACAAATTGAAGATAGGAAGATAAGTTAATAGGTAGATAAATAGATAGAAGACAGACAGATAGACAGACCAAGAGATGACCTGAGTAGCATACAGCCGTAATTCTCAATCTGGAGTCAGAGGACCCCAGTTTTGGATCTCACTTTTGCCATTTTCTACCTATGTAACCTTAGGTAGGTCATTGGATCTCTCTGGGATTTAGTTGCTTTATCCTGTCAAACAAGGGACTAACCTTGATAGATGCCTCCTAAGATCTTCTTGAGCTAGGACCCTGTATTGCTGTACTCTTACAGGATACAAAAAGCTCCAATAAGTTGTCAGATTTAACGATGAATAAAAGTTCTTCCCAAGATTACATCAATAGTTAGTTATCAGTGAGCTAAGAACACAAACCCAGTTGACTTAAATCCAGTGACCTTTTCCCTTTTTCTTTGATGCCTTCAAAGTGTTACCAAGCACATCCATCAGCCACAAGGTTAATCTCAACAACTTGTTTCCCAAAACATCCTCAGTTTCCTTTAGAGTCAATTATGCATTTGGCAGGAAAGGAAGTTGGAAGAAACTACAATCCATCCCGTAACGCATCTCTGGAGATTGTCATTCATGTTTAAGCAGCAAGTGATACAGAACAACCTCCCCTTTCCCCCCCAGCCAGTGCTAGCATGTGTTCATGGGCCTTGAGTGCCACAGGGACCCCTGTCCCACTGGGTTATATTATGACCAGGGCCAGTCAGTACCTGAATGCAGCCCTAGCCCTATAAACTGGCCTGTGATCTATCCCTGCTACAAAAAGGTTGAGTCAGGGTGGAGGAGGAGAACAGTTCACAGAATGTCTTGTTCCCTACTTCTAGCTCCTTTGAAGAATGGTTTGAAAAATCATTTACATTTGACATATTGCAAGTTACTCTGAAAGAAACCAAATCCTGATCCTCTTCCCACTCTCCACCTACTGGAACCCTCAAATCACTCCAATTCAGCTACAACCTAATAAGTCATTTGGATGCATAAGCAATTACTCACTTCAGGGCCCCCAGAACTATTTCAGACACAGCACAGACCTAACTTTAGATGTATCTACACATTATAACGGAGAGGGGAAGCAATTACCCAGGCCAAAAACAGCCCATGAAGAAAAAAGAGGGAGGTTAGGTTTGAGCTAAGCAGAACAAATCTAATTCCTCCTAACATGACAGTCTTTCATATATTTGAAGATAGCTCTTATCTCCCTACCCCAACCCCACATACATGAATTTTAATTTACCAGCTAATATTTTCACCTTTCCATTCATTTTGCCCATGGAATGAATGACCTTGACTACTTCTGAGGACAATTACAGGAACCAGGACCCAGAACTGGGTGACTCCTTCCAAGTTCACATAGAAATAAGCGGTGAGGGTAGTATGAACATGGTAATGAGCCCATGCTACCAGTCCCACCCTAATCTTGAGGACAAATCACTAAAAATACTTTAAGGCCATGATCCTAAACCTCACTGATAAATATTTGTCTAATTAAGCTGAACTGATCGGTAGCTCTGTCTCTCTGAACTTGTCAGAGTTAAGTCAGGCATATAACTTCATGGGTCCCTCAGAAGTAATCTATGAATGACTAATCTATACTAGATTTAGAAGGTTAGAGTGATCCCAGAGGATGTTCCATTTCAGGGAAGCTAGAGGTTTTTACTTTTCAGGGAAGCTTTTTATTTTTGCATTCAGCTCATGAGCTGTATGATCTTAGGACAAGTCAATGTACCTGAACCTCAGTGTCCTCTCATGAAATGAAGAGGTCCATCCTGATGACCTCCAAGGATTAAAAAAAAAAAAGTAGCAATGTCAAGAGCTCACAAAGATAGTGCTTATTTTTATAGAAGTTATCAAATCCCATTTAAGGAGCTGCTTGGCTCTATCTCACACTCCAAAGGTTTGGAACAGGGTTAAGAATTACTCCAGGTACCCCTCAAGATAGTATAACAGTAAAGGGATCTTTCTGCCCTCTGGTGATTAGGATGATTTAAAACTTCAATGTGACCCAAACTAAACTGATGTTCTTGCTAGAGGAGGAAAAGTTCTGGGAACATGAGACCTTGGAGCTAGAATTTATCTTAAAGATCATTCAAGTCCATTCACTGGACTTTTTCATTTCACAGATGAAATTATTCAACTCTTGAGTTCAATTATTCTCTCTACTCAGGTGGCTCTCCAAGATCTACAAATCCAGCCCCAGTCTTGTCCTTGAATTCCAGAGCCATATCACAACTGCCTATTAGACATTTCCAACTGTATGTCTCATAAGCATCTCAAATTTAATATGCCCAAAATAGAACTCACTTTCTTTCCCCAAAAGCTCATCTTTTTTTTTTTTTTTTCAAAATTCCCTATTTCTGTCATCCTTTTAGTCACCTAGTTTGCAATCCTGGTGGTACCCTCTACTCCTCACTCTCCTGTTCCTCTATTCCACATATCCAATCAGTTGCCAAATCTGGTTTCTGCCTCCAGAGCCTTCACATATCAACCAAGTTCTCCCTACTCTCACAACTCTAGTTCAGGACTCCATGACCTGTCATGTAAGACTATTGCAATGCCCTCCTAACCAGTCTCCCTGCTTCTGGACTGGCCCAGTCCAAGCCTTCCTCCACATGGCTTCCAAAGTCATTTGACTAAATTCCAAATCTGATGGTGTGATGTGCCGACTCAATAAATGTAAGCAGTTCCCTATTATTTTGGGGACTAAATAGAAGCTATTTGGCATTGAAAGCCTTTCATAACCTAACCCTCCCCAACCTCCCTTTCCAGACTTATCTCATATTCCTCCCCTTCATGTACCCTGCGGTCTTGTCAAGCTGACCTTCTTACTATCCCCCATACAGGCCACTCTGTTGCCAATCTTGGTGCTTTGCACTAGCGGTCTGCGTCTATCCCCTTACTATCATCTCTTAGAATCCCACTATTCCTTCAACACACCGTTCAAATGCCGCTTTCTACATGAAACTTTTATTTATCTCCCCAAATGTTAGTGCCTTTCCCCAAGTTATTTTGCACCTATTTCATATTTTCTGTAGACTCGTGCTTAGTTTGTAAACTCCTTGAGGGCAACAACTATTTCATTTCCTTTTTCCCCAAGTACTAGAAGAGCAGAATACCCGGCACACGGAAGGTGCTTAATGAATGCTTGTTAATTTATTGATGGATGAAGAAACTAAGTGATTTACCCAAGGTAACACAGCAATAGACAACCACACCAATTTGCTTTTTACTTCAATAACAGTGAATTCAACAAACATTTAGTAAACACCTACTGTATATAAAGCATCTTGCTAATCACTGGAGAGGAAATGAATATTAGATAAAACATATTCCTTGACCTCATGGAGAGAAAAGAATATAGACAAAACATATTCCTTGACTTCATGGAGAGGAAATGAAAATTAGATAAGACATGTTCCCTGCCTTCACTGAGTTTACAGTCTTAATAGGTAGATATGACAAATAACTGTAATACAAAATAATATACGATCAGTGCATGAGAGAGGTAAAAGTAAAATGCTGTGTGAGGTCCAAGGGGAAAAGATCAACTGGAGAAAGCAGCTAAGGTTTCATGGACGAAATGTTTTTTTCAGTCAAGTTTTAAAAGGTGGGTAAAACATTCAACAAGGGAATGAAGAGGGGATTTCAGATATAGGGAACTGGGTGAGCAAAGGCACATAGATGAGAAACTATGGGAAATGTTTTAGACTGTGAATAATCCAGTTTGGCAAAAACACAGGGTATGTGATGGAGAATAAATAGTAGGAGACAAGACTGGATAGAAAGAGTGGCACCAGATTGTGGAAGACCTTGAAATCCCAGTCTCTATTCAATAGGCAAGGGAGGGCCATTTCAGGGTTTTGAGGACAGAAGTGTCAATGATTTAATCACTGCCCCAGGAAAATTAATCTGGCAGTGATCTGAAGGAAAGTTTGGAAGGAGGGTGGAGTGATTGTTCGAAGATGAGCTAAAAAGCTATTGCTGTCCAGATAGGAAGTCATGAAGGCCTATCTGGGCCATGGATTCTAGCAGTCACTTTCTCCATCCTCATATCTCCAGTGGAAATAACACCTAATTCATCCTTGAGAGACATCTCATCAATCCCTAACAACAGCCATGAAAAGCAATTTTTAAAAAATTTCCCCATAGCCACCCTTCCTGATTTCTCATCACTGCTTTAAAATGAGGTGGCTACATGAGGGAGCCGAAGCTGACCCTTTAATAGTGAATTGTCTGTGAAAATTTAATTTACCTGAGATGGCTTTCCTCAATGGACCTGAGGATAGACAAGACTGCCCCCTGAGGAACCCTATGTTTCCCCAGTTATGTGATCATTTCCTCTCATTTTGTGACAGGTGAAACTGAGGACCAAAACAAATAATCAAAGAGGTGACTCAACTGTCCTCAAATATACAGAGGGATAGTATATAGTTTAATGGACAAGATGCTGTCTCCACAAAAGACAAAACAAAAGGAAAGAGACTCAAATCGCAACAGGAGAAGACTGAAATTAATCAGAAGAAAGTTCATCAGAAGTAATGGAATTGTATGTTTTCCTTTTCTTTTTAAAAATATTTATTATCCATTTATGGTTAACATTCTTTTTCTTTTTCAATTTTGAGCTCTGTATTCTCTCCCTCCCTTCCTCCATCCTCCATCCACTGAAAAGACAAACAATATATCAATTAACCATCTGAAATCATGCAAAACTTATTTCCATATTACCCATATCACAAATGAAGCAAGAAAAAAGGCAATAAAATTAGATTTCAAGTGCATCAATTCAGAGTTCATCATTTCTGTCTCTGAGGGTAGATAGTATTTGTCATCATGAGTCCTTTGTAATTGTCTTGGATCACTGTAGTACATATACTTTTCAAAAAAGCAGTGGAATCTCTGCAGACCACGTCAGGGGTGAGAAACCTGTGGCCTCAAGGCCACATGTGGCCCTCTAGGTCCTGAAGTGTGGCCCTTTGACTGAATCATTTGTTCTGTGAAGTTTGGATTCAGTCAAAGGGCCATACTTGAGGACCTAGAGGGCCACACATGGCCTCAAGGTCATAGGTTCCCCACCTCTGGTATAGACAGATGCTAGGCCATTTTGGAGTTATATGTTACTGTTAAAAGTAGGCAGCAAGGTGGGACGGTGGACAAAGTGCTGGGCCTTTAGTCAGAATGAACTGAGCTCAAATCCATCCTCAGACACTTACTAGCTGTGTGACCCTGAGCAAGTCACTTAATCCCGTTTGCCCCAGTTTCCTCATCTGTAAAATGAGCTGAAGAAGGAAATAGCAAAGCACTCCAGTATCTTTACCAAGAAAACCCCAAATAGGGTCCTGAAGAGTTCAATGTGCCTGAACATGATTACAACAACAACAATGTTAAAAGCAGCCTTAGAGATTATATATCTAGCCTATTTAGCCCCATTTTACAGATGAGAAAAATGAGATTTAGAATGGTTAAGTGAACAGTTAGTCAATCAGTTTGCATTTATTAAGTGCCTACTATGTGCTAGGGGCTCAAGGAGCTCACAGTCTAATGGTAGAGACAACAAGAAAACAATTACATGCAAACACTACATATACAAGATTAATTAGAGATAACCAACAAGAGGGAACACACTAGCATTAGGGAGAATCAGGAAAAGCTTCTTGCAAGAAGGCAGGGTTTTAGCTGAAACATGAAGGAAGCCAGGGAAGTTAGGAGGCTAGGAAGTCAAACACGAGAGATCTTGGGTGGCTGATATTCCCAATATTAAGGTTACAAGACTGAATGATCTCTTATGGTCCCTTTTAGTCCCTAAATTCCAGTGGTATCTCTTTTAATAGTTTCAAAAATGACTAGGGAAGCAAGGAATAGTTTATTTGTCAGATTTATAGAGAATAGAAAAATTAATGACCAGACAAGAGAAAGAAAACATTATGAAATGTAAAATGGATAATTCTGATTACATTAAATTGAAAAGTTTTTGCACAAACAAAGCCAATGCAACCAAGATTAGGAAGGAAGCAGAAAACTGGGAAAGAATTTTTACAACTAGTGTCTGTAATAAAGGCCTCATTTCTAAAATATAAAGAGAATTGAGTCAAATTTACAAGAACACAAGTAATTCTCCAATTGATAAATAGTCAAAGGATACGAACAGTCAGTTTTCAGAGGAAGAAATTAAAGATAGCTATAGTCATATGAAAAAATGCTCTAAATCATTATTGATTAGAGAGTTGCAAATCAAAACAACTCTGAGGTACCATATCACACCCATCAGATTGACTACCATGACAAAACAGAAAGATGATAAATGTTGGAGAAGATGTGGGAGAATTGGAACACTAGTTCATTGTTAGTGGAGTTGTGAGCTGATTCAAACATTCTGGAGAGCAATTTGGAACTATGCCCAAAGGGCTACAAAAATGTGCATACCCTTTGACCCAGCAATATTGCTTCTATGTATGTTCGTCCTCCGTTCCCGAAGAATACCATGCCATCAGAGAAATAATGACATGACTTGCACTTGACTTTGTTTTGAGTGAGAGAGGGCTGTGCAGGTCACCAGCCTCACTTCTCCTCCAGAGCCATCTGAATCCAGTGACCAGATATTCATCAGGATGACTGGAGATGACCCAGGATGAGGCAATTGGGGTTAAGTGACTTGCCCAAGGTCATACAGCTAGTGAGTGTCAAGTGTTGGAGGTGAAATTTGAACTCAGGTCCTCCTGACTCCTGCACTAGTGTTCTATCCACTGCACCACAAGGCTTCCCTAGGACTGTATCCCAAAGAGATCATAAAAATGAGAAAGGGTCCCACATGTACAAAAATATTTATAGCAGCTCTCTTTATAGTGACCAAGAACTGTAAATCGAGGGAATGCCCATCAACTGGAGAATGGCTGAACAAGTTGTGGTATATGAATGTAATAAAATACTGTTGCGCTATAAGAAATGATGAACAGGAGGACTTCAGAAAAACCTGGACAGACTTATATGAACTGATGCTGGGTGAAATCAGCAGAACCAGGAGAACATTGTTCCCAGAAACAGCCACAGTGTGTGAGGATTGTTTCTGATAGACTTAGCCTAAGATTGCATGCCGTCTTTGGGAAGGAGTGGGGAGGGAAGGGGAGAAAATTTAAAACTTATGGAAGTGATTGTTGAAAACTGAAAACAAATAAATTCATAAAAAAAAGATAAAAACAGTTTTTTTAAAAGAGTTTCAAAAATGGAGCCCCTGCCCAAGTAGAGTATCAAACATTTATTCGTTGCCTATTTTATGACAGACACTCCATTTGAGATGTAAATACAAAAAAAATGAAATTATCTCCACTGTTAGGGTTAGTGCTGAAGTCAGTAGCCCTGGGCCTGTCTTGGTCAGGCTCTTTCACACACAAACTGGTAGGAATCCGTATCTCTGGGGACAAATGATATGCTTTTATCTCCAACTATTCTCAGCCCACTCCTGTTACTTCCCTCCCACCCAAGGGCCACTTCAGAAGCTCATCCTACCTCATTATCCCATCTTGGGGGCAGGAACAAGAAGAGGTGGGTCTAAAAAGGTCATCAGCTGTAGAAGGTGGTGAAGTAGGTGTGAACAGATGGACGGTGCAGCTGTCACCAGAGAAGGCCTCAGGCAATGATCCACAAATGCACTCCCACTCTACCTTGTCTTTCACTTCATACCCCAGCCCCTGTGCTGAGGCTGGTCTTGGTGCCGTAACAATTTCCCTGTTAGCATTCTAACGACAGATTGAAATTTTACATATAGTCTTCCATATGTAGTGCAGTACTTGGTAGGGAAGGGTGAGAGGGGAGGGGACTTTGTGGCAGGCAAAGCTGGCTGCACGTATTCCAATTAATGTCAGTACTACATACAGATAGAACTTCCAGAGAAGGCAAGTCAATATTGGCTCTCTCCCTTCATTGTTGTCTCTACCCTCAAGACTCAGTTAATTACCTGACTGCCCTCTGGGAGAGTCCATCATGACTTCAGGAATAGAGAGATTGTGTTGGAACTTGGACATATAAACAGAACTGCAACATGAAAGGGCTTGAATTGTTTATTATTAAAAGGCTGCTGGTGAAGGAGATAGAGAGCCTTCAGAGGAGCCAGTATCACCTAAGTCCTGCGTTGGACATGTACAAGCTGCGTGACCCCAGGCAAATCAGTAATCTTTCTGTGCTAGTGCCCAGGCAATCAAAAACTGTAATAGAGCTGATGCTTATCTGCCTTAGTACAAAGAATTTCCTCTCCAGGAGACTCCCTGCACCAAGGAAGTCATACGTCTTGGCAAAAAAGTGAGTTTATACACACTTACACATATACATAAATCTTTTCTCACATGGAGCCCCCTAAGGGAAGTTTGCTTAGGGGAAGCTTGCTTGTAGGAAGGCTTTCACACCTTTTGCTAATTTCTAATTAGGCATTGAGTCAGGAGGATTATGATGCCCTCTGGCTCTGAGACGGGTGTATATATATATATAGATATATGTATATATATACATATATATGCATATATATGTGTATATATGTATACACACATACATATACATATATACATACATATGAGTGTGTGTGTGTGTGTGTGTGTGTGTGTGTGTGTATTCTGAGGTGAGGTTTAGCTTCGGGGGCTCACTCTTTTTTTTTTTTTTGTTATTCCAAATATTTTAATAAGAGTTCTCGGCTAGGCATTTAAAACACCAGTTTGTGAGGATAAACTCCATTGGAGAGAGAGAATACAGAACGCAGATAGCCACGGAGCTGAGGAATTTTCTTGATTTTCGGCAGGATCTGTGAGTCCACTGTTTTCTGATCAGCCTTGCGCTGCTCTGTAATCTCGTATTTCTCTTTTTCTGTATCAAAAATCTCTCCTTCTTGGTGTCTGGGTTTACGGAGCCTCTTCTTCTTAAAGTAAGCATCAGTAAGATGATTTGGAATTTTTACACCTGAAAGGTTAACCCTGGTAGACGTGGCAATGACAAATTTCTGATGGGTTCTTCTCAGAGGAACACGGTTGATGGTCAGGGGTCCAGTCACCAGTAGCAAGCCACTAGCCAGCTGCTTCAGGAAAACCACTCGCTTGCCCCTGTGGCGGCCAGTGAGCATGATCAGAACAGTGCCTGGGGTGATGCTAGCTCGAAGTCTCCTCACATGCTGGCTGAAGGGCTTTTTGCCATGACTTAGCAGCTTTCTAGGCACATCCTCAGTAGGGTAATACCTAGGCATTTTGCGAATCTTTACCACACGGGTTCCTCCATTCTTATCGCCACCAACTGGCTTTGAGATAGTAGCAGGTACCTTCTCTTTCTTTTTCCTTTCAATTCGGGTTTTTGGTGCAGCATATTTCCGCTTGTACATGGCTCTCCGGGAATACATTGCAGACCTGGAGTACCTACCAATCCCTCGGGCCAAGACTGGGTTGCGACTACAATGCTTTCGAGGCTTTTTCACCACCTTTTCAGCCACATCTTCCTTTTTGCTCTCCTTTTTTTCCTTTTTAACCTTCTTTTCCTTTGGTTCCTTTGGGGGCTTTTTGTTCGCCATCTTGAGAGACGGGAAAGAGGTCGGGGGCTCACCCTTTTTTTTTTTTTTCAAGTTTATTTTAATCTATATTTCATAGAAAAACAGTAGAAAATACATCCATGTTTATGAAAATTCAGGTCTGCACAAATTCTTCTATTTACAGGCAAAGGAAGTAGGGACATTATTGGTTGCAACTGCAACTCCCGGTCTGGGAGTCTTTGCAGACACAGTTCTGGGCACACTTGGCACATCCTGCTGGGCAGCATGAACAGCAACTTTTCTTACAGGAGGTACACTGGCATGATTTGCATTTGCAAGAGCCTGCACAGTTGCAAGAGCCACCATTCTCGCAGTTACATTTGGGGTCCATGGCTGGCAGGTAGATGTCAGGCACGTAGTTCTTACAAAAGGAGGAAGATGTTTTTTCGGGGGCTCACTCTTGAGAAGGACCTTCTGATTTCCTGGTGGAGACTCTGAGTGGCCGTATGTACAGAACTCCCCGACTGCTGGGATATAAAGGCTCTCTCAGTCTAGGGATGTATGTAAAGTGTATAGTAATAGTACTTTGATTCAAGCAGTAGAGCCCCTGTCAGTCTTTATTTCTCTGCTTATATTTTCTCTGTATTTTCTCCGTTTGTATTTTCTCTGAAGTTCAGGGAACTGACTTTTCCCCTGAATTAGTGAATGTAATTTTAAAAGATTATTGACTCCTTAAACAGCTATCTTTCCTAGTAAAGCAGTTCCAAGAACCTGTGCTAGCAGGCCACCCTGGGTGTGCAAGGATGCTTGCTGTTACACCCTTTCCTAAGGCTCTCCTCTTCCTACTCTCTCAGATGAAATCCTTGGCTCATATTTTACAGAAAATAATTAGGGCCATTTGTCATGAAGTCCCCCTCCTCTCCTCTTCCTCATCTTTTATCACTCAGATGCCTTCTGCCATTATTTCCTCCTTCGCCCTTGTCTCACATGATGGGGTGGCCATTTTTCCTTACTAAGGATAACCTTTCTACCTGCTAAAGTGATCCCATTCCTTCCCATCTCCAACAGACTGTCCTCTCTGTCATCCCCACTCAATCATTTATTTTCAATCTTTCCCTAGCTGGGGGCTCACTCTCTTCTGCCTACAAATATACCCATGTCTACCCTATTCTCAAAAAAAACAACCCTCTCAGTTGATCTTTCCCTCATATATCTCTTTTGCCTTTTGTGGATAAACTCTCTGAAAAAGCTGTTCTAAAATAGGTGCTTCCAAGGTTTCTCCCCTCACTCTCTTCTTAACCCTTTATAATTCAGCTTCCAAGTTTATCATTCCACCAAAACTGCTCTCTCCAAAGTTAGCAATGATCTCTTAGTTGCCAAATCTTTATTAACTTTTCCCCAATTCTCATTTTCCTCAATCTCTCGGCGACCTTTGACACTACTGATCACTTTCTCCTTGATATTCTTTTCTCCCAGGGTGAGGAACCTATGGCCTCAAGGGCACAGGTGGCTCTCTAAGGTCCTCAAGTATAGTCCTTTGACTGAATCCAAATTTCAAGGCCTCTTTGTGACCTCAAGGCTGCAGGTATTCCACCCCTCCTAGACCTTCAGGACATCACTCTCTTGGCTCTCCTACCTATCTGACTAGTCCTTATTAATCTCCTTTTCTGGATCCCCCTCTAGTTCAAGCCCTCTAACCAGGAGATTTCCCACAGAGTTCTGTCCTGAACCCTTTTCTCTTCTCCCTTTTTACTACATGACTTGGTGATCTCATCAGCTCCCATGGATTAAATGACCATCTCCATGCTGATGAAGGATACACAAGACAGACCTGTGTCCAAGGACCCCTGTTTATGAAGCATGTTGTAAATGTCAGTTATAAATATGAGTCATGATCTGGCTAGCCTGGGGTTAATGAGGAGCAGGTGCCTCCCAAATTGACACACTTTAGTGGGCACCAGGGGAATAGAGCACATTATCAGGGGCTACTCATCTGTGGCAAATCCAGGTAAATAAAAGGTGACAAGCAATCAGGCATCAGCTTGGGAAGGAGAAGTGAGGCCCCTGTGGCAGGTGAGGCAATCCTGCTCCATTCAGCTTCCATCTAGCCCATGGCTCCTGAGAAATATCATGGCAGCAACCAACTGGGAGGACAAATTGAATATGATTTCTTTATTTCCAATTCTTTATTTCCATCAGTGATCTCATTCTAGTCTCACTACACCCTGGGTAGAGAGGTTCAAGGGTCATATAGTTAGATCTGTAAGGGATTTCAGAGGATTTTTTAGTACAACCTTCTCATACTTATAGCAAGGGAACTGAGTCCTAGAAGGGTTATAAGTGACTTAGAATCACAGCTCCAGAGCGGGGCACAACCTTAGAAATCACCTAGTCCAACCCCCTTATTTTACAAATGAGGAAAATAAAGCCCATCACCACACAAAATCACACAGGGGATGCTACAATCTCCCACAATTACCAACAGCCTTCCAACATGCAGTTGTACTTCATAGGGCCGACACTCAAACCTGGGTTCTCTGACTTCAATGTTCTTTTTACTACATCTTGACTTCTCCTGTTTTACAGATGGAAGAATACCAGCCTAAAGCAGTAAATCAAACATCAAAATTTAGAACTAGAAGGTTCCTCTAAGTTCATCACCCTCATTTTTACAAATAGGGAAACCAAGGTCCCAAGCAGACTTGACTTAAACAAGGATATAAAGAACCAGGATACAAACCCAAACTCAAGAGTCCTTGGACTCCAAATCCAGTATTTTCTATGCTGTCACACTGCCTTACACAAAGTCCTAAAGGAACTTGAATCTCCCTACTCTAGCTAAGAGATTTTTGCCATTAGATGATGGGACATCTTTGAATAGAAGTAAAAGTTGCTCATTCTCCTCCTAGGATAATTTTATTTTCTTTATTTTTCTTTATTTCCTATTTCAACTAGGAAAAACAGGTAGGAGAGGAGGCAAATCAGTACACTCTCCTTTTGAAAACTGAGTCCAACTACTATTTGACAATAAATTGAGACACATAAAGTTTGAAAATCTTGAAAAAAGGAAATTGGCTCACACCTAAGTCAAAATAAACAGCACATTATAATAGAGCCTGAGCAAACCGTAGGTTTAAGTTTCAACTCTACCACATAATAACAGTGAGACTTTAATGAAGCTCCATTCCCCTCTCTAAGGCTCAGTTTCCTCACTGTAAAAATGAGAGGGTTAAAGTAGAGGATCTCTAAGATCTCATTCTTAACATTCTGTCTTTTCACTAACTCATCACACTCCTGATAGGAGGAAAGTTCTTCATTGGGTCAAACCTGAGTCCCTCATTCTGAAGTCCATTCGTTATCATTAGGACCCCAGCAAAGACAGAGATTAGCTTTGCAAAGGCATCCTCTGAGTCACTGGTCAAGTTTACAATCCCCTTCCACCACCCCCAGTCCTCAGTGGAACAACTCTCTCTGAACATGTAGGCTTTATGAAGTCTCGCCTTGAGCTTTATCTGTCTTTTTCAGGCTAAGTCCTTTTTGCCCTGAACTTCCTCAACGTTCCCACTGCTTACAAGTAGAGAGCCAACTCTGCAACTCCCTCAATCACCAACACCCTCCCAACAAGTCCTAATCACGACTCTGGTTTATATAGCATATTAAAGTTTACAAAGCCCTTTCCTTATAATCATTGCTGTTGTTAAGTCAGTTCAGTCATGTTCAACTCTTTATGACCCCAGTTGGGGTTTTCTTGGCAGGGATACTGGAGTGGTTTGCCATTTCCTTCTCCAGCACATTTTACAGATAAGGAACTGAGTCAAACAAAGCTAAGTGACCTATCAAGGATCACACACTAGGAAATGTCTAAGGCTAGATTCAACTCAGGTCTTTCTGACTCCAGGCCTGGAACTCTTATCAACTGCACCACTGAGCTGACCATTAACTCCATTTACAGGTAAAGAAACTGAGGCTTAGGGAATTCAAACTGCCCAAGGTCAGTAGCATTGCTAGTGACCATAGGATACACAATTTGAACAGGTCCCCTGACATGCTAAGAAATCCAGCATTGTTTTCACCCTTCCATGATGCCTCTCCTCATTCCATTTTCCTTCTTATGTGCTCACTAGCCCTTACACAAATTCATGCTATAAGTAACCATGCACATATACCTGGGCACACTGTTAGATGGTATGTAGGGAAAGGGTTGGACCAAGAACAAAGACAGATAAAAGGGCCCAGAGCAGCTACAGAGTTAGGATGGGCTGAGATGGTGGAAAGACTTGGAATGCCAAACCCCAGCTCACCTGTGTTAACTTCCATCTCAACAGAAGTCCAAACTTTCCCTGTCAATGAAACTGGTGAACGTGGATGGAATCCTTTTAATTTCTTTTGGTTGGTTTCTTTCTCAATAGAATAGTAAGTTCTTTGAAAACAGGGACTGTTTCATTTTTGTTTTCTCAGTGCCTGGCGCAAAGTAGGCACTTAATAAAATTCTTATTGACTGTCTTTGAGAATGCCTGGCTTGGTCTATGCGCTTGAATGAAAGAAAGGAAGGACATCAGGATTCCTGCCTCAAAGTAAAGTGGGTAAGTTCCATGTTTTACCTACGATTTTGGTTTCTTCCTGAAATAACCCTTGAACTTGGAGATGTAGAATCCCCAGCCTTAAATCTGTTCCAGTCTTCTCATGAATGATGAAGTTGTGGAGGGCTAAAATCTCAAAAATGTATGGTTCTGTGAATCTAAAATTATCATGATAAAAGTAGAATCCTAGAATTTTTGTTGTTGTTCCTTAAGGATAGAAAGGACTTTAAGGGTCAATCTAGTCCAACCTTGTCATTTTGCAGGTGACAAAATGGAGACCCAGAAAGTTAAGTGACTTTCCCAAGGTCAGAATGGCTAGAACCCAAAGCAACCTTGAAGGCCATCTATTCCAGCCATCTCATTTTAAACATGATGTAATGGAGGCCCTAATGTTACTCATACAGATAATGGAATGTTAGGCCTTGGATAGACCTTGTCATTTATCTCCTCCAGGTCCAGAGAACCTTCAGAAAGATCAGTGATTTGCCGAAGGTCATATATCTAATCACTGGCAGAGCTATAAATAGAACCCAGTTCTCCTGATTTGAAGTCTTGTACTCTTTCCATTCTATTTCCTACCTAAAGTACACAGGAAAAAGACCCTTGAAGTTCAGTGGGTTTTGGGTGGGATCTGGAACATGGTTATATAAATTTAATTGTTAACTTGAGAGAAATGGATCCCAAGACTGGTCCTGGAGCCCCATAAAATATGTTTTCAATTTTTTTTTGTATGGACATGTATATTATTCATTGATATAAATAACTTTGCACATATGGAATTACTTTATTTCGATATATTTTAGTACTTCAGGGCATACATAGGTAGATGTCTATAATAAGACACAAATAGGGAGAGTTACAGGAACTCAAAGTTTTTCTTTCCTGGAGAGCTGTAAGGATAGGCCACTAAGCTACAAAGCCTGGAGGCAAGGGAATGGATGAGATGACTTCTGGAAGGCCCCTAAGGCTATCTGCACTCTCCCATGAGGGTCCATGTTTGCCCCGTGTGACTTTTATTTGCTACCATAAGAGCACTAGCTTGGTGGCTTTTGGAGTTTCTCTCTTTAAGAAAACCCTCCGTCTGTGCTGATAAACACTAACCCTAATGTGTGTGTGTGTGTAGGCCTCTGTGTGGGTAAACACTGCCTTCCCGGATTTCTTGGCAATCCATAGTAAGCCGTGACTCGGAGAGGGAATTATACCAAATGAGTCCTTTTCAGAAAATTTTCCTGGGGATACTTCAAGGCCAGAGCTGTTACTCATGAAGCTCAGTCATTGTTTCCAAAATTACTATCATCTTGATGTTTGACAGTTCCCAGAGTGGTTTTGTGCCTATACCAAGGGACTCAGAGACCACTCTGTAGCATGCTGACACTCCTACCACCTACTACTGGTTGAAAGGAACTATAATTAGACTTGGCTTTGTCTTAGCCAGCTCCGGCCTCACCTCCTCCAGGAAGCTTTCTCCAGACACCACAATTCACCATGTTCTGTCCTTCTTCCAAACTTTACACCTTCCTTCCCACATCCCCATGAGCTCAGCGATGCAATAACACAGGTCTCCTTGCTGCTCCTAGTACAATACAGTCTCTCTATTCCATGCATACTCCTGGGTTGTCTTTCATGCACAGAATTTTCTCCCTCTTGATCACTGCCTCCTGTCTTCTCTGGCTTCCTGCAAGGCCCAGCTAAAATCCCAATCCTTGTTAAGGCTAATGTGTCCCATTGATTATTTACTATTTAACCTTTACATAATTTGTTTTTATGTCACCTCTCTCATTAGAATATGAATTCCTCGAGAGCAGGAACTATCTTTTGCCTTCTTTTGAATCCCCAGCCCTTAGTCATAGCAGGCATTACGATTATTGGTTATATTGCTAGCATTATGATTATATTACTAATACAATAGTATTATTTATTACATATTATTAATAGATATTTATTGACTTGATTGTCTTTCTTACTCACTTGGCAGTCAGAATATGCTGTATCGTAATGTTACAAGGTCTTCTGCTTCTATCCTTTACACTGCTACCAGATTAGTCTTTTTTTTTTATAGATCTGATCATGTCACTCCTCTGCTCAAAACCTGTAATGACTCCCTATTGTCTACTAAGAAAAAGGTCAAATTCCTTATTTTGGCTTTCAGGGCTCTACACAATCTGGCATGATGTCATCTAACCTTCATTTGTACTACATCCTTCTTCATAACTCAACTTCCACCCACAACTAGACTACTTGCTGTCCACCAGCCTGCCCCACCAGCCTGTTTTCTGGTTTCCTAAATACTTTCCCCACTCCCTTTCCCACGTGACAATTTGCTCTCCATCCTTTATGGCATATCTCCTGAGTCACCTTCTCTAAAATATCTTCCCTGATTGCCCCAATTAGCAATAACTTTCCCACCTTAGATGTCATAAGGAACTTTGTGTCTCTCTCTGGTGTTTATATTTTATTGGATCTTTGTTTCTGGCTGATGATTTCAACAGAGAAAGAAGCTCAACATGTCCAAAATATAAATCATCTTTTTCCCCCCAAAACTTTCGCTCTTCTATCTCCTATTCTTCCAGGTTCACTACCTAAGCCCATTCCATCAGCTCTTGTTTGACCTTACATATTTCTCATGTGTGAGGAAGCCTCTTCTCTCCACTCACACAGTTACCGCTCCAGTCTAAGCCTTCATCACCTCTCATCTGGACAACTGCAATAGACTTCTAATTGGTCCACCTTTGCCAAATTTCCTCTCACCGCAGTTCATCTTCCGCATACCCGCTAAAGTGATTTTCATAAAGCGCATGTCTGATTATATCATTATTCCCACCTCCACCCTTCAAAAAACTCCAGTGGCTCCCTATTACCTCTAGAATCAAATGTAAACTTTTCTGTTTGGCATTTAATGCTCTTTACAACCTGGCTTCTTCCTATCATTTCAGTCTTCTCACAGCTGATACCTTTTCATGCAGTCAGACCGTCCAGTGATGCTGGCCTCCTTGCTGTTCTCTCCTCTCCAAGCATTTGCACTAGCTGTCCCCCATGCCTGGAATGTCCTCCCTCTTCACATCTGTTTCCTGGTTTACCTGGCTTCCTTCCAGAATCAATTCAAATGGGCAGATCTTCCCTGACCCCACAGTCACTTGAGCCTTCCTTCTACTCTGTATGTATCTTCTATGTACCTGTTTAATTGCATATTGTCTCCCTCAAGAGGACAGGGCTTGTTTTGTGTTTTCACCTTTCTTTGCATCCCCAGAGCATGTGGAATGAATGATCCAATGTCCAATAGGATACAAAAAGAAACAGGGGGCCACCAGTCTGTACGTAAGAATTCCTGCGGGCCACATAGTGTGTTAAATTTAAAATCTAATGTTATCTCGGCTGCCAGCTGGTTGAATGTTTGACACCTTCCTTCTAGCCTGTTCTAATATATGAATCTTTTTGGATCCTGACTCTGTCATCCTTATGTTAGTATCTCTCTCAGCTTGTAGTCATTTGCAAATTTGATGGGAATGCTATCTTTGCCTTTATTAGCCAAGAAACGGATACATTTTTAAAAAGGTTGAAAGACATAATCTCCAGCTACAGATCCCTGGTACCCTTCATTGAAGACCTCTTTCCAAGCTTACAGAGCCATTAGTGACTACTCCAGCTGTTCAATCAGTTCCTAATCCCTCTAATTGCTCTATCTTTAGACCATTGTCTCTCTATCATTGGCACAATACTTAGATGACTTAATCAAACGAGTTTTTTCTCATTTGCCTCACTCCTGCTAAAGAGATGACACTTTCTTCATGGTCAGTTTCACTTTCAATTTAAATATTTTTTTCAGGCTCTAGCTTCCTTAAAATCTAAATAAACTCAGTAGTAGTCCCCCACCTAACAGTTTAATCCTTATGTCAAAAGAAGAATTAAGGTTAGTCTGTCAGGACCAATTGGTTTTTTGTTTCTTTTAATCCTTTATCTTTCCGCTGGCCTCAGCTGGTTCCAGAGGAGAAAGTGAGACTGGTGACTTTGCACATCCCTCTCTCACTTAAATCCAATTTACTTGCAAGTCATGGCATCATCCTTCTGATGTCATGGTCCTCTTCAAATGAAGGACCAACAGCAACCTGTGAGTAGTAGGTTCTATCCCACTGTTCCAGTTGAGCAACACAGTTCCTTTCCTTCCTTCCTTTCTTCCTTCTTGTCTTCCTTCCTTCCTTCTTCCCTCCCTCCTTCTCTCCTCTTCCTCTCTCCCCTCCCTCTGTCCACATACCCTCACCTGTAGGTGCTCTGCCTAAAGGAATATAAACTGATCACTGAAAGTTCACAAGATATCTTGGAGTTTACAGGTTAGATTTTAGAGATGTGAAACCTTCTCATGGTCAAATTCATTTTCAATTTATGTCTTTTTTTTTTTCCATTTTCTGGATTTACCTAGCTTTGAGTTGGTCAAGAACTATCAACCCTTTTCTTCCCTCCTGTACCTTTAATCAAATACCAAAGTGAACTTCTAATATCCCACTCCCAAATCTCCTTCATTCCAGCTACCTCGTCTCTGAAATTACTACTACTCATCTCATCAATTGGATTTGATTTTAAATCATATGCTGAGGGTATGAAAAGTTCAAGTACCTATCAATAAAACAACATATTTCATTGGTTAGACTTATCCAGTCAATCATTCAACAGCAGAAAAAAGCATTAGACCAAGGGTTCACAACCATTTTTGGTGAGTGTCATGGACCCTTTTGGCAATCAGGTGAAGTCTATGGGCCCTTTCTCAGAATAATACTTTTTAATGCTTAAAATAAAGTACATAGGATTACAAAGGAAAGCAATTATGTTGAAATATTATGAGCAATATATTTTTTAAAAAATAAGTTCACAAGGGTAAGCAGGTTAAGAACCTCTGCTAGAGTGTAGCATCTGCATTGTTTAAATGTAGTGATGGATCAAATACAGTATTGATCAGAGGCAGGCGAATAGATGTGATGACCTTTGCACTAACCCTCTTCCCATCCCTATATAGTACAAATCTATAATGATGGTACATTGAGCCCAAGTTATCAGAAACAAGAGATGTATCTTTCTCATACCATACAGAGTTAAGAGGATCCGCTGTTGTCCTCTGAGATACATCAAGAGAACTTCTCAACCTACTGGGCCACTCCTCCAGCCCATCCCTCTACCTCTAATTAGTTTCAGGACCGAGAATTTTACTCTACTCAATCACTATATTTGTCCAGGTCTTGGACATGGGTGATGAGATATTTCACACATTAAATGCAACTCTGCCCAGAAAGAGGAAGAGGAAAAAGTGGGGAGGGATCAAGGAAAGGATGTTCCCAACACCCTCAGAGAAATGAGCAAAATTCACTCACTCCACCTCTGCTCAAGATTCTTTTCCCTTTGGCCAGCCTATTTTCCGAGGGTTTCCATGGAAACCTCATAAATTCTATCTATAGGAAGGAAAAAAAATTAAAAATAAGAGACATCCTAAGGTATGTATGAATTAGCTCCATGGAAACTAGACAGAGAAGGAGGGAGAGAGGGTTCACGTGGAAAGTAACAGAGCTGATCATTATCTCAACATGTAAAACAGGCTCAGTACAAATCTATCTATTAGTCAAAGAAGGGGGGACGTATTAGGGCCAGGGCCATGGGGGAACAATGTTGTGTTTAGACAGCTTTGGGGTCTAGCAGGGACCTTGAATCATTTAGTAAAGTGATCTGAGACCAAGGGATCTAATTCAGAATAAGGAGCAGGGCATATGTGGGGGTGGGGAGAAGGAAGAGGGAAGAGAAAGAGGTTGGGCGAGAGAAGAAGAATCAGTCTTTGTTCTAATTGCACTACCAGCAGCGCCCCATGACCTTTAGGCTGGCATGTATTTAAAACCGTGACTGACAGTGCTGATTATCTCCATGTTATCTCATACATAGCTTCTTTATACATATTTTTTTTGCATGCTTTCTCCCCTATTCCACATTGAGCAACCTGAGAGTTCATCTCTGTTTATATCCCCAGAGCTTAGCACAATGCCTGGCACATAGTAAGTGCTTAATAAATACTGACTGACTGACAAACAAGTATCTGACTTTCAAAAGTCTGTAGAACAAGGGAATCTACTGCTTCTCTTGGTTAATTACATGATATCCAACAACTTTGTTGTTAATTGGTAGGAAACCTTCCTAACCATTAAAGATATTCAAAAATTAAATGGATGCTAGACATTGTGGTTCCACATCTCCTGAGGTTGTCAGGCAGAGGATATCACTGGTGAGAACATAGAGGGGATTCCCATTGAGGAAGGGGTGGAAATAAATGTTCCCTGTGAGGTCTAATGGTCTTTAAGGCTATATGCAGCATAAAGCAAGCCTGAGCAGATCCTGCCAATATAGTTCCAATGATGGACCGTGTATCTATAGTCCAAAGATAAGCCTACCTTAGCCTGGAGAAACTTGTCATCAGATTGGCTGCTGTAATGAATTTTTTAGCTGTGGTAAGACTGTGAAGTTATAGAGGGGTCATGAGCTGTATCAGAGGACAGAATACCCACATCCACAAAATTAAATATCCTTTAAGAACTGAAATAAGTATCTATCTGGCACTGGATGTAGGTTCTACACCATAGCATTTCTTTTCAGGCTAAGTCTACACCTGAATGAGTTCAACTCTCCCCTTTTGTCCTACAGATACTCACAGTGCACTTTGAGATATGAATTATATCCCAGTTAGATTATGAGCTACTTAAGAGGAAGGCACATGTCTTGGTACCTGCCTGGGAGTGGATGACAGAAGTATTTCAGTTTTCTTTGCCTTCCCCAAGACTCCTTCATCCATTCAGGACTATGTTGATGGCCTGAAGAGTAATTCTAGTACTAATACTGTTGATGACAATGATGATGAGGACAACTTACACTTTGCAAAGTGTTTCTGATATTCATGCCAACCTTATGAAATAGGTACTATCTTTTATCTTCATTTTATAGATCAAGAAATTAATGGGTGATTCAGTGATGTGCCCATGGTCATCCAGCTACTGAGTATCCAAGGCACCTCCCGATAGCCATCCTCAAGCCAGGGTACTACCAAAGGAGGAATATAGCTATGCTTACCTAAAAAAGGGCTTATTTGGACAAGCCCCCTGCACAAGAACAGAGATGCCATTCTCATGTAGTCACTGGATTCTCCTAATTCACACCCCATTCCTGAAGCCTGTATATGGGTGAGGCAATGCTCCTCGTTCTGTGGAAAGTCATGTGAAGCCACAAATTGTAGCCCCATTTTCCTTCAAGTCATCCAAAGCCCAGCAGAACTGAGTGTAATGTATCTTGGAATGTGAGCTCCACGTACCTTTTTAATCTCTCTCTCTCTCTCTCTCTCTCTCCCTCTCCCTCTCCAAGGACTAGTGTGAGCTCCTTGCACCTTTTCTTTGATCCCTAACCTTCTTTCCAAACATTAATTATAGTGACACACATAGCAGGTGTTCAGCAAACCATCAGTGCCAAAACTCATTTTAGGCCCCAAGAGGTCAGGTGACTTGCCCAGGATCACAAAGGTAGTGTATGGCACAGTCCAGACTCAACCCAGTGTTTCCAAATTCAAATCCAGTGATCTTTTCTATACACCCCCAAGATCTAGCCTATAACTCTGCCCACAACAGATACTTAAACAGATGTTATGAATATATTACTAATTAGCAAGTAATAAGATCATTCGCTCAACCTTAAAGCTTACTATTATCATGTACCTCAGTTCCTTGGCTGTTCACAGAATTTTCCAGCTCCCCATGACCTCCATACTAAATGCTTCTATTCTTGTCTACTTTCGCATTCTTGGTGGTCACTACTGAGATATAAAACTGGAGACAGAGTTGGATTCAGACTCTTCAGGAGGACCTTCTTTCTTTCCTCTTTGGATATAGTATATGCTCCACCTTCTGGTCTTCTATGCTCTAGTTACCCAAAGCATCTGATCAAACATTAAAATTGATCATTTCCATCAATAAAGTCAGATAAATTCTAATTTCACTGAAAAAATGGCAATATCAGTGGAATTTTTCTGACCGGTATTAAACTTGATACTAATGTTCTTGGGCACTTATCTTTGGATTTCTTTAGTACCCATCAGCCTTGTGAGGCTGTGATAGAAATAAGGCTGTCATTGTATATCCTTTGTTTTCAAAGAGGACCATGACATCAGGGAGGTGATCCATGATGTGCAAGTGAATTGGATTTAAGTGAGCATGACTGTGCAAAGTCACCAGCCTCACTTTCTCCTCCAAAGCCATCTGGGTCCAGTGGCGAGATATAGATCAGGATGACTGGGCATGGCCCAGGATACCGTGGGAGACCTTGGCCTTTTTAAGCTAACGTCTTTCCCAGGTCTCAATATGACTGAGGCAACAGCCATTCAGCGATTACGTCTAGGTAAGAAATGAGACAAAGAAGAGCCTCTTTACCTGATCAAACAAGACACTGTGACAGTGACAAAAGGATATTTCAGCCACATAGAAATCAGCCTAAAAAAATTTAGTTATCTCTCCTACTTCCTTCTTTTTAGATTATCAGCCAAATCAGTGGTAACATCCTAAGCATGACAGTCATAACAGAGACTTACACTCTTTTACTCCAGTAATCTCAGGAGAAATTCAAGGAGGCAGACAGCGTATAGAAGGGGGAAGAATGTTGGTGGCAAAAGTAGGAGGAGCCCATGCACATTTTCATCATTATAGATTTAAGACTGGAAAGAGCATCAATGGTCATATAGTCCAACCCCTTCATTTTAAAGGAAAAGTGAGGCCCAGAGAAGTTAAGGAACTTGCCCAAGGTTACACAGGTAGTAGTAGAACTAAGATTTGAACCCAGGACCTCTGACTCCAAATCCAGCCTTCCTTATGGGATGAAGATTTGCTGAACCCATTCTCAAGGCTACTTTCAAAATCATGATTCCTAGAAGTATTGCTTCAAGTTTATCAATAATGCTTAAAATGCAGTAGATTCTTGGGTAGTGAAGACTTCTCCATCAGCACATTAACTAAGTACAACCCAAGTGGGAGAAGGGAGTTCATACCCTATGGGATCTGAATGCAATCCAAAGGATGGCCAGAAACCCAAAAGGTTCAATCTCTCCCCTTCCTTTGGATCCAAGCAAGTCTCCTTGCCTTGCATGTTCAGTTGAATTGGATGAGATTTGTACAAAAAGAAAAAGACCAAGGGTCATAATCCACAGCCACAAATGAGAAATGCCAGCTTTGTGCTTGGATTGTTTCTTGGTTATGAGTGGGTACAATTAGAGAAAAAAAATCAAGCCTTCTGATGGCTCAGAAGGCTCATGGCTCCATTCTACCTTTTTGCTTCTATGCCAAGTCAGAGTTTTCTTTCTATACCAGAGAGGTCAGCAACCTTTAAAATGTGATATGCTTAGGTTTTTACCACCTTCTTTTCTGTGGATGAAAATTTATATGAACCAATACAGTGAATAAGCAGAATCATATGCAATGTCTATGACAATGCAAAGAAAAAAAATCACTACAAAGAAAGTTGGCTTCTCAGTCATGGAAAAGGGATAACTGAAAGATCAGTTTTACCCCTCACAGCTGAGAAGTGGGGTACTACTAGGTCATAATACTGCATATGCTGTCGGACAAGGTTCCTGTATGGGATCTGTTGCTTAATTGTTTTTCCTAAACATAAGGGTTCACTTTGAAGGAGGGAGGGTTGGGAAATGACTGACTGTGATTTAAAAACCAAAGGTATCGATAAAACATTTTTTAAAAACCCAACATGGATTATTTTAGAGTGTGCAGATTTCTCATTCCAACAGTTTGCCAAACATTGTGTTGACTAGAAAGGGCTGATGGGGCGCCTATCCCAGAGTTCTTTTCTCACACCTCAACTCTGACAAGGCTGAATACAAAATAAATCTGCTAAGTTTCTAACCTAAGATAGAATTGGGTTATCACCAATTCCAGGTCTCACCCCCTTCCTTTTGGCATGCTGGGAACTTGGGAGGAAAGTGTACTGCTTAAAGACTCCAGAAAATGAGTGTAAAAGGAGGGTAATCGCACACCTTCCTAACACAAGCACTGCTGCTCACCAGCAGCAGAAAGGGAGCCATAGCAAAGGGGCCTGCACTATGTCTCTTTTTGTCCTACATGGTATAGATTTTCACACTTGCTTCCAGCTCCTAGTCTTCACCACGAGGATGTGGTCCCTTTAGCATGGGACCATATACGTTTTTGCACTCTTCTCCCCAATACACTGTCAACTCAATGATAGGAAAAGTCTGTGTTTGACATTTTTCTCATAACATTTCTACCTTTGCTTGTCCATGACAAAAATAGCCCCTAATATAATATAAGCACAGAGAAAGGCTTGAAATAGATAAATATAGACACACATATGCACATATGTTTGTATATGTTTATATGTGCATATATGTATAGATACATATATTCAGTTCTGGGAATGAATTTTCATTTCTTCCTTATAATTCTCAGTTCTATTAACCAATATATGTAAATAGATGAATGTGTATGCATGTATGTATATATGTATATCTACCTTCATATCCACATATATATATGTATACATACATATACACATATATTTGACCCTGGGGCTGGATTTTCATTTTCTTTTCCTCTTTAGAATCCTCAGTTCAATTCACACACATCTATCTATCTATCTATCTATCTATCTATCTATCTATCTATCTATTTATCTATCTATCTATCTATACGTATAAGTGTATATAGGTATGTGTATGCATGAATGTAGATATGTATATTCTCAATTCAATTAGCCAATATAATGTGTGTGTGCACGTGTATGTATATGTGTATATATACATATATGTATGCCTACATATATATTTGACATTGGGGCTGGATTTTCATTTTCCTTTGCTCTTCAGAATTCTTAGTTCATTTCACCAATATATGTCTATATGAGCATGTATATATATGTACGTCTATAAATCTCTCTCTCTCTCTGTGTATATATACATATATATATATATATATATATATATATATATATATATATATATATATATGTAGATACACACGTATATTTGACCCTGGCTGAGATTTGTGGTTTTCTTTCCCCTTTAAAATTCTCAAGTGAATTTGCCAATATATGTCTGTACATATATACATACACATATGTATATAAATCCACATATATGTACACATATGTTGATGAATTGACTTGCAAATTCTAAAGAGGAAAGGAAAATGAAAAATTTGATCCCAGGATCTAGAACAAGTTCCCTGATGACTTCAATGTCCAGACTTGGGGAATGGCTGCCCTAAGCACACTCAGACATAGGGATGCCCTCAGAGATCTCAGAGCAGACCCCATGCCAAAGGCAGCCTCATGACTTTTTGTTCCGGGCCTTTTATCTCCCAATAGCTAAAGGGATGATTAGCTCCACTGAGCTGCCATTCTGCCACCCTCTACGTGCTGAGTCAGTCTTCACCTGGCATTGTGATTAACTCACAGGCAGCCCAGGTGTTTTGTGGGGAGTTCAAATCAGGCCTTAGACCTTTAGTAGTTCTATGACTGGGCAAGTCACTTAACCCTGTTTGCCTCAGTTTCCTCATCTGTAAAATGAGCCAGAGAAGGAAATGGCAAACCCCTCCAGTATCTTTACTAAGAAAACCCCAAATGTGGTCACAAAAAGTCAGATACAATTGAATACCAACAACATATACCCATAAGAGCATGCTGGGAAATATTTAGCATCAGCTCTCCAACAAACATTAAAAAAAAATTCTTTATTCTGGTCTTCTGTTTTTTACATCATGATAGTCATCACCAGTATCCCTCTCTTTCCCCAAGAGCAATCTCACGTAACAAGTAGTTTCTTTAAAGATCAAAAAGAAGGAAAAAAAATCAGTACAACTGATGAATACATTGAAAAAGTCCAAAAGTATGTGCAATGTCTAACACGTGTGGACTTCCCACCCCCATGAAGGGGCGGGTTGTGAGTATCTTCACATTTCTTCATTCAAGTCATGCTTAATCTTTAAAAGTTTTTAAATTCACTTTTGATTTCATTGTGCGTAGTTGTATTCTATGTACGTTACTGTAATCATTGTGTATATTGTTTTCTTGGCTATGCTTTACTCTTCATCAGTTCATGAAGATCTTTCTATGTTTCTCATCACTTTTCTTATACATCATTTCTTATAGCACAGTAATATTACATATTCAAATGTAATACTACATTTGAAGTATCAAAATTCACTTAGTCATTCCAATCTATGGGCATCAACTTTGTTTCCAATTCTTTGCTATCACAAAAAGTGTTGCTATAAATGTCTTGGTGATTATAAGGATTTTTTTCTTATCAGTAGCTTTCTTGGGGTATAAGATCAATAATGGAGTCTTTGGTTCGAAGAATATGGATGTTTTAGTCACCTTATTTCCATAATTCCAAAATGGTTGTACCATTTCACAGCTCCACCAGCAATGTATTAGTGTGCCTACCATTTCACAACCCTTCTAATGTTGACTGTTAACATTTTTGTCATCTTTGCCAATTTGAAAAATGTGAGTCTGGAAGGTCACAACAAACATTTAAGTTTAATCTGCATTATTAACATTTCTTAATATTTACAGTTTTATTTATTTATGCATTAAAAAAGCACAAAATTCAAGATGGCAGAACACAGAGAGGAGAAGACCAAAGCACTTGCAGTGGTCAGGAAGGATATTGGGGAGGGCACAGAATGATGGGCTCCTGTTGGCTACTCTGATGATCCAGGGCAGTTGAGGGACATGTCCTGAGGATGGTAGAGGGAGACAATTCAACACTCAGATTTGACCACAGCCAGTTAGTTATATGAGCTACATCATCCACCATCCCCCCAGCCATGCTTTTATAGACTATCTTTCCTTAGAGCTTATCAGTGGGTCACTTTATCTTCCTGGTCTGGCTATTTTAGGGTTCAGTTTGTAGCAACTCTCTTAGATACTTCAGAACCTTCTCATTTTTATTCGACTAGTAGCACCTCACATTCAAGAGTAGAGTACATCATCTCCTTGCTGCTCTTTTCTAATTTTAGGGGATCTTATGAACTTCAAAGAGTCTGGAAGACTGGTAGCAGTGTTCCCATTAAGAGCCAAGGTCGGATTAGACAAGATGAGGAAAACAGTTATAAGCTCTACAAACAGCCCAGCAGAAAAATTGTACTTAAGAGGAATCCATTGAGAAATCCATGAAAATGACTTCCAAAGATGAGTTACCTCTTTGCCACATGTATCTGAACTTGAGCCCCCTTTCCCATGGACTTTGTATGTACTTGTGAGACAGTGTCACACTTTTGGAGGTTGTCTTGTACCAAATGTTGGTAGTAAATACTTCTTTCTATAAATTAAGCCAATTAATTAATATCAACTAATCATCATGGGGGAAACTACATGAGAGAGGAGCTTATAAGCTATAGTACTACACATACACCCTCTTCACCTCTCAGGGATATCCTTAGATTCCCAAAGGACAAGTGACAGCCTTGTGCTGGGCACCTCATCTGCCAGTACAAGTAGAGGTTTGAAGAGTAATTCCAGAGTCTACTTACAAAGGCATCTAGGTGGCACAGGGGAGAGACCATTCATTTCCCACCAGGATACCCTCCTCTGGACTTTCCCATCATGCCCCAGAAAACTTTATCCTTGGAACTCAAAAGTATCCTCTGCCCCTGGGGCCCCTCTCTCTAATTGGAGGCTATATAGTTCCTCCCAGAACCTCCATTTAAGCAAAGAGTCCAAGCCAGTCATCTCTTCATTTCCCATCAGGGAATTCTCCTCTTGACTTCTCCAGGGTGCCCCCATGAGGGGTACCTACTCTCTCCTCTCCAGCCTCAGCTTTTCAGCTCCTTTTATGTGTTATTTTCCTCCATTAGAATGTAAGTCCTGAGGTCAGAGATGGTCCTTCCTCCCAGCACTTAGCACAGTGACTGGCACATAGCAAATGATTAATAAATGTTGGTTGACAGCCTGACTGACTATTACCTTTGAAGGCACTACTATCCCCCCAGTTACTCATGCTCATCAAGCTGTCATCCTTGACTCTGCACTACTCCAGCACCACCCCATATCTAATCAATTGCCAGTTCCTGTCAAGTCTACCTTTAAAATATGTCATGTTGCCTCCTTCTCTCAAATTGGTCTTTCTAAAATATAGGTATGATTATGTCACACACACACACACACACACACACACACACACCTAGTACTGAATAATCTCTGGTGATTATTTATAGTATCAAATATAAAATCCTGTGTTTGGTTTTTAAAATCCACCTTAACCCACCCTCTTCTTACTTTTCAGTCTTTTTATACCTTACCCTCCTCTCTGTATTATGAGATCCAGTGACATTGATCTCCCTGGTGTTTCTCACACAAGACACTCCACCTCCCCACTCTGGGTGTTTTCATCAACTGCCTCCCATGACCAGAACTCCTGCCTTATATCCATCTCCTGGCTCCACTGGCTTTCTTCAAGTCCAAGCTAAAATCCCAACTTCTGCAAGAAGCCATTCTCAGTCCTCCTTAATGCCTATTACTTTTCCTCTGTGATTATCTTCAAGGTATCTTGCTGTGTACCTTGGTACATGGTTATTTTCAAGTTATCGCCTTCATTCACTTGTAAGAACAGGAGCTAGATTTTGGGTTTGTTTTTTGTTTTCAATTTTTGGCCTTTCTTTTTATTTCTAGCACTTAGCACAATGCCTGACATACAGTAAGCACTTAATCATCTTTGTTGAGTTAATTAAAACCAGTGATAATCTAGCACACCCTCTAGATATGGTAAGAGTGAACTTCAAAAGGATCAAAGAAAGGATAGGAAGGATCATATGAACTGAAATTCTACAAGCAGAGTTAAGCTAATAGTCACAGGAAGTTCTTAAGCATGAGATTCTGACAATACCAAGAAAAACAATTCCAATGAGAAGGAAAAGGGGGAATTGCCTGAAAAAACTGATGATGTAAAAGCAGAGGAAGTCACCAACCAACTTAGATTTTAGGGAAAAACACACACACAAAAGATGGAAGTGAGGGCAAGTAGTAGAAGGAAGCACAGACTTGAAGAGTTCAACTGGTAGAGAAGGTCAAGCTCAGAATGAGAGGAGGCTGTCAAGAAAAGCTAAGATCGACAAAAAGTTCAAGTTGTAGAGTTTTTAAAGTGATCTTGGAAAAAAGAAGTGGATAAAAGAAGGGAAAGGCCAGCTTCTTGGTATAGATGTCATGCTACTGGTCAAAAGGGTAAAGACAAAGCTGCCTTTTTATTTTGCTTCTGTCTTCCCTGACAAGGAAAATGATCTTTGAACTAGAAGGCACAAAACAAAAATGGCTAACAAAATTGAAACCTAAGAGAGGCAACTAGCATTTATCAGAAGCCTACTATGTGTCAGGAATTGTGCTAAGTAAATTGGAAGAAAGCACTTGGCTTCCCTGATAACTTCAAGTCATTAGGTCCAGATGAACCATTTCTTAAGGTAATGAAAGATATGGCAGATGTAACTGTTAAGCTATAATCAATGATCTCTGAACATGGCCAAGGTGAGACTTTGTTTTGCTTAAATAAGTATATATTTGTTCTAAGGATTTTTTTTTTATCCATTGGGACTTGGGAGGGGTGGAAATTGGAGGTGGGGGGGATTGCTTGTTCACTGAAAAAAATAATGAAGAGAAAAGAAAGGGAATAGGAGAGTTCATACAGAACTGGAATGGGACAAACATTACCATTTTCCAAAATTAAGTGAGAAGGGATTCTGTAAGCCTTGTGAGTTTGATTTCAATTCCTGGCAAAAATCTAAAATATATTATTAAGCAGATAGTTCATGAACATCTTACCTAGAAAAGGAAACAGTAATCACAAAGAACTAGGATGGCCACATCAAGAACAGGTCATTCTAGACTAATATCATTTCCTTTTTTGTGTGGGTTATTAGATTGATAAGTCTACATTTCAGCAAAGCATTTGGAAAAATGTTTTTTTTTCTTTTGGTCTGTATCTTCTTTCACAACACGACTAATATGGAAATATGGTTTGCATGATTGTACATGTATAAAAAATAAGTGTCAAAAATTTTCTTTACATGTATTAGGAAAAAATAAAATAATATTAAAAAAAGAAAAAAGAGACTGTCATGACTTATTTGTGGAAATGACCAATATACTAAGGTTACATGGACTCAGAATTAGTCGAGTTACCAGATCCAAAAAGTATACATTAATAGGCCAGTGTCAACTTGGAAGGAAGTCTTTAGTGGGGAAATGAAGGAATCTCTGCTTGAGCCTCTGCTATTTACCATTTTTTATCAATTACTTACATTAAATATGTAAATAGCATGCTGATCCAATCTGCAAGTGAGATAAGGCTGGGGGGGTGGGGGTGGTCAGCTAACATATTAGATGACAACTGGGATCCAGAAGATCTAAACAGCCTAGAACAATGGGGTGAACCTAATAAAATGGATTTTAATAAGATTAAATTAAATTTAATTTAATAAGATTTGAATTAAATTAATGAGATTAAAGTTTTTCAGTTGCATTAAAATAAATAAGCCTTCACAAGGACAAGATGGGGGAGGTATGGAATGACATCAGTTCATACAAAAAGGGTTTGGGAGTTTTAGCTCAATATTGACATTAATAGTGTGATTTGGCAACCAATGTGATCTTAGCTTGCATTGAGAAATGTGATATCAAAAACTTATGTAGAGTTTCTGTGTGCTCTTCTCTAGTCAGACCATACCCGAAGTAATATGCTCAGTTCTCAGTCACGTTTTAGGAAAGACAGCAATTAGCCTTAGAGTGTTCGGAAAAGGGTAGTTAAAATGGTAAAGGGCCTTGGGTGCCACATATGGATCATGTGAAGGAGCTGGGGATGATTCTCCGGAGAAGATGAGAAGAACATGTTGTTCATCTTCAGGTATTTGAAGGGCTTTCCCTTGAGAAAAAGATTAGACTTTTCTGATTAACCTCAGAAGATAGAACCAGAAGCAACAGTGGGAAGCTGCAAAGAGGCAAATGTATGTTTGATGTCATAAAAAACTTCCTATCAATCCTAAACAATATTCCGCTGTCATTGGTAGTTGTTGATTTCCCCTCACTGCGGATCTTTAAGCAAAAGCTAAATGACCACCCATTAGCTATGTTACAGAAAGAACTCATGTTCATTCAATGGGCTGAATTGTGTGGCCTTTAGGGGACCTTCCAATTCTGAAATTCTATGATCCCAGTCAGTGTTCTTTCCACTCTGCTCTCCATTTGGAAGGCTTCCATCCCCATCTCCAACCCCCTCTATATTGTCTAACTTCTCTTCCTTTAATACTGAGTTCATCCTACCTTTTCCATAACAGCCTATGGTCATATCTCTCTCATTTAAACTCTAATGGTATTCAATTATTTGATGATAGCTATATATAGATATGTAATATTAGCTTACCATTGATATGTCTTGCTTCCTCAGTCTCCTTAGGGTGATGATAGCATGGGTCTAAAATGTTTCTACATCACTATACTGCCTTGTGCAATGTTTTGTTGTTCAGTCATCTTTCAGTCATGTCTGACTCTTCATGACCCTGTTTGGAGCTTTCTTGGCAAAGATACTGGGGTGGTTTGATAGTTCCTTCTCCAGCTTATTTTACAGATGAAGAAACTGAGGCAAACAGGGCTAAGTGATTTGTCCAGGGTCGTACAGCTTGTAAGTGTCTGAGGTTAGATTTGAACTCAGGAAGACGAGCCTTCCTGACTCCAGGCCCAGCACTCTCTCCTCTGCACCATCTAGCTGCCTGCCTTGTACAAAACCCTTTACATAATAGGTGCTCAGAAGAAAGAAAGAAAGGAAAAAAGGAAAGAAAGAGAGAGAGAAAGGAAGAAAGGAAAGAAAGAAAGAAAAGAGAGAGAGAAAAGAGAGAAAGAAAGAAAGAGAAAGAAAGGACTTGCTGATTTAAAAGCTTACCTGCCTAATATATCAGGAAACTTCTTACTATATATTCTTTACAGATCTCTTACCCTTAACCATGTTGAGGGCAGTGGAGCCAACAAATTTCCTTTCAAGGCAGTTCCTTGGGCCCCTTCCCACCCTAATGAATGAAACTCACAGAGAGGGATAGTAAAACAATATCTTGCTCCAGAGGACATATAGTAAGAACTTCCCTGAATGTCCCTTCACATCTCACCTATGGCACAGCAACACTACAGCTGAGAGCTTCATCTAACTTCTGCCAGGGACTGCTTCTTCTCATGCCCCAAGCACTCAGCACAAAGTGAGAGCCCATTAGCCTTGAATTGAGGTAATCTGGAAATCAAAGCAGACAGCCATTGTCTGCTACTTTGCAATAATTTAGCCAAATGGCATACCAGTGTGCTGCAAAGCAGCAATGAAAAGAAAACTTAAATGACTTCTGGAGAGTCTGTGATCTTGCCAGGAAAAGTATTTTGATCCTGAGATTCCATTGAACTGAGGTCTCCTGCATTACACTCCAATTCTGTCCTTCTGACTGCTTTCCTTCTCAAAGATATTACCTCTGTGGTCAAACTTCTATGCCTTCTCAGGGCCCATGCTCAAGAGGGCCATGGCTACAGCTAAGAGTCCAGCAGAGATGGTTCCGGATGGGCTTAGGAGATTAGAAAGAGGTAAGGGTGGGATGGGATTCATTTGGAATTACCTTTGTCCCAAGGATTCATGAGCAAAGCTGCCTGCCTTGGAGAGATTAGTTCAGTTAAGTGTGGACATGAGACAAACAGATCAACAAAACACAGCAAAAATTAATGAGTTAAAGAGTCAGAAAAACACACAGAAAACAGAAAGACAATTCAGACCAAAAACACATCATTTTTGACATTTTGAAAGCAGCTCCAAGTGTTTGAAATAGACAGAGACAAATGGTGTGAGCACAGTTACCCCGATACATTAAGACCGCCCCCTCACACTGCTTCATTTTCTCCCTATGTACATAGTAAAACTATTAACATGGATTGTCAGAGGAAGCCACCTGGCTGTGATTTGACCCTTCGTCTGGAGGACATTGCCTTAGAGAAAATTCAGAGGGTAAAAAGTAACCACCAATCTTGAAATGTTGGATTTGTATACCTTCAAGATCTTCTTAAAGACCTCAGGGGCTAGCCCAGTTGATAACACCATTAATCTCATTCCTTCCCACTGTTCACCAAGGGAATCTTGTAGAGTTTATGATTTGGATTTTATAAAGAGGGCCTACAGTTTGCTTCATAGGAGAGGGAGGAAGAGAATTTCCTGTCTCACCAGTACTTCCCAAATTATGGAGGTCAAGAGAAACTTTTTGGAGCAAGAACCATATTGACAGAACCCCAAACACTGAGCTCCCCGGTCTACTTGAGAGGTATTTTAACCGACAAAGATTGCGAATGTAAGCCATAAAATGACTGGGTGGTTAATATTTCTCTTCCTGAGCTTATTTCTTTTTATGCACATGAAGGAAGGAGGTAAGAGGAAGACTGAATGATTGCCAGACATGGGGTAGGGACTGGGGTAGATGGAAAGGCAAGGTCTCATCCCTGACTGTATCTTGGCTTCAGAACACTGGCCTCTGTAGACCAGTATCTACCCAGGGAAAGAGAGCTATGAAGGATCCCATCTTGTGGCTCACTGACAATGAAGTTTTCTCATAGAATCCCTATAAATGTCACACCAGGGTTCCACAGAGCCATTTGGGAAGTGCTGTATTAGGATTCAAAGATGTGCTTATCAAGCAATGTCAATGGACTTCCACCCATGTTCCTGTTCAGAGTCAGGCTCTCCTTTGCTATGAGACTGAAAGAGAAACATGGAACAGTGGGAATGATCCTGAACTCGGAATGAGATAAATTAGCTTCTAGTTTTGTCCCTAGTAAGGCACAAGATCGCAGATTTAAGAAACTGAAAGAAACTTTAAAAATCATTCAGTCCAACTCCCTCATTTTACAGATGAGAAAACTAAGGCCCTGAGAGGTTAAAGGACTTGGCCAAGGTCGCAGAGTCAGAATTTCAGTCCAGGTGATCTGACTCCTAATCCAGGACTCTTTCAATGCGGACACTTTTTACTCCTTCATTCCTCTCTGGGTTCTGATCCTGCCTCTCTGGTCTTCTCTCTCCACCACGTCCCAGCAGCCTTCTCCTCCTAAAGAGATTCCTCTGCCCCTGCAGTCCCTTCCTCAAATTGGTCAGTTCTTCCTAAAACCTCCATTGTAAGGCAAGGTCCAGCTATGTTCACTCCTTCATTCTTTTCTGGCTTTGTTTCTGACTTTCTCTACCAGAGGGTACCATCGTCTGACCCCCACCCCCACCTTTTCACTTTCCTTTTATGTGTTGTCTTTTCCTGTTAGAATGTAAGATTCTTGAGGGCAGGAACATAGTGCCTGGCACACAGCCATAAGTGTTTACCTGCCTGGACTTGACTCATTTAACCTGATTTGACTTCAGTGAACCTCAGTTTCCTCATCTGCAAAATAAAGACAAAAATAACTTCTCTGGGGTCCTCACAGAATTATCTCCTAAGGAAACCAAAAAAGAGGGAGGGGAATATACTTAAAAGAGCCCTATAACCATAAAGAGAAAAAAAGTGTAAGCAATTTTCACTAGTTGAAGTAGCATTTATTTTGCAGTGAATGGTTTTTTCTAAGTGCTTGGCTTGCGTTTTTCCCATGTTCATCCACTTTTTTTGTCTTAGAGACAATAAAAGCTTTACAGACAAGGAATAGTGAGGGACTCTTGTTACAAGCCTGGACATAGGCTAGGCCTTTGGTCACTACTTTCTCTTTAATGAGGATAAATAGCTCTGGCACAGGTGGTTAAAAGGCTGCAATGGAAAGTCTTGTCCTCACACTTCCCTACTGGGAACAAGGAAGACAGAGAACATAAATGAACTGAGATGATATTGTACCAGGCTAATGGCCCCAGGGGAATCAGATGGGATTATTCTCTAAAATCACTACATACTTGGAGTCCTGAATTCCACCTGCCATACCAGATCTCCTCTGCACAGTACCAGAACAACTCTTGGCCAGTCAGTCACACTGTAGTCTAAATTGCTGAACATCAGAAAGAGTACAGATTGGTTGGTTTATTAGTACAAATTCTAGTAAAATTTATATGAATAGAGGGTTGGTGTAGATATAGAGGGATGGTGTAGATATTCCAAAAGTAATTTATTTTTGGTTCACTCTTGGAGGAGCCACAGATGCACCTACTTAGTCTAATATTAAAATTAATTTTTATTCCTTGAGTACATATCAAGATGCTTTGTATCTTAGCAGGAAGACCAAAAACTCTATAGTCTTTAGAGAAGGACAACCCACTTGGCCTGAACTCCGGTGTTCTGTTCTCTCTTGGGTCACCCATTTGTGATGGGAACCATGGGAAAACTATCAGTACATATCAGCAAGACACTGAGAAGGTAGAAGGAGAGTTCAGAGCAGAAATATGTGGGGATGGTTTCTGAATGAATAGTCCTCCACAGATAAATAAGAGGGTAAAATTAAGATAATGGTTGAACTAAGACCCAGAGTAGTTTGAGAAGTGAATGAAAGAAATGGAGACAAAAATAGACAGTGCTGGTTTTTCGTTTGTTTTGTTTTGAGTAGTTTGGCTGAGAAAGGGAGGAGAGATGTAAGGAGATAATCAAATCTAGTGAAAATTTTTAAACTGCAATGTGGTCACCAACCTCATCATTAAACT